>NC_092352.1:73203507-73530455 GCF_963676685.1 Mytilus edulis | reverse complement strand
AGGAGCAATAAACACAAACACTATGTCAATTGGACATGCTTTGATACTATATATGCCCTTGAATTTTTACTAGATAACATTTTTGTTCGCTTTGGAGATTCCGTATATCGTCGAATGTGGACTAACTGTGCACCACTTATTGCGGACCTGTTTTTGTATATCTATGAGTTACAATTGATGAAAAAATCAGCAAAGACCCATCAAAACAACATCTGATAAACAAATTTAATAATACTTTTACATGTTTTAGATATTTAGATGATATTTGGCTCTCAATAATGACGACTTCAGTATGTATTTACGTTCAGGTATTTCACATCCAATTTTTTATGGAAACATTCTTTATAAAGCACAAAAATGTCAGTATTCACCTCAGAAACTAACAAAACCTTTAAATAGACTTATTAAGAAGGGATATAGTTACGATACTGTTGTCAGGTCATTAAAGATTGCATATTTTGGCGTTAATATTGATTAACTTATAGGCTCTTTGCATCGGAACAAAACACATTTATTCAAAAACCAGTTGTTGGCATGACACGGGTTATGTTCTTCTCTTATATGTTATGATGGTATGATACGAAACCCCTAACGGGAAGGATTGTGCCTGATATTCATATGATGAAATCACAATCTTTCAATCAGTTTATTTGAAGTCTGGAGCTGGCATGTCAGTTAACTGCTAGTAGTCTGTTGTTATTTAGGTATTATTGTCATTTTGTTTATTTTCTTTGGTTACATCTTCTGACATCAGACTCGGACTTCTCTTGAACTGAATTTTATATGTGCGTATTGTTATGCGTTTACTTTTCTACATTAGCTAGAAGTATAGGGGAGGGTTGAGATCTCATAAACATGTTTAACCCCGCCGCATTTTTGCGCCTGTCCCAAGTCAGGAGCTTCTGGCCTTTGTTAGTCTTGTATTATTTCAATTTTAGTTTCTTGTGTACAATTTGGGAAATTAGTATGGCGTTCATTATCACTGAACTAGTATATATTTGTTTAGGGGCCAGCTGAAGGACGCCTCCGGGTAATTTCTCGCTACATTGAAGACCTGTTGGTGACCTTCTATTGTTGTTTTTTCTATGGTCGGGTTGTTGTCTCTTAGACACATTCCCCATTTCCATTCTAAATTTTAAAGATAGATGATATATATAAAGATAGATGTTGCATGATTATTTTGAATGGGAGGTTTTTTTTCTCATTTGTTTTTCCCCAAATAACGAGTCTTTAAAAATCGGGCGCCCCTTAGTTGCTTCCCTTGGTAACTTAGAGTTGATGTAACAGGTGATTATTGATAAAATATGTTTAAAATTAAGAAAAAAAAATATCATTAACCATGTACATTGAAAAAAAATCGGTTAAAGGAAGATCTTAGATTGTACATTTATCATCACTGGGGAAATATTTACACAGGTAATCTTCAGCGCTGATAACTCGCTGCTGACATCATTTATAACAAATTTTTCTTAAATTTTGTGTTGATTGATTTGAATGTTTGTACAAAACTTGCTTTCTAGCTACCTTAGGAAAATTTTGACCTTGTTTGTGTTCTTTCTACGCCCCATTTGTTCATAACGATCTTCATGTTTTCATGTGTTTACAACGAATTTGTTGACCAACACAATTTGCTGCTTCTCAACTCACTCATTTTGTCATTTGCGACATGTTTTCCGAGACTCGGATCATAAAGTACCAGAACTGTTGCCTGTACTGTATACGTTCATCGATGGTTTCCCTTTCCAAATAGTGATATTATTAGTGTGAATTTGCATAGCGCTGAAAATTACCTTGTTGATGCAAGCTCCTTTTTTAGTTTACTCGATAGTCTGCTTCTCTTTTTACCTTGATTTTTATCCTTCCAATGTTTTATGGCTGTTTGATCTGTGCTCCATTTACGAGTTTTCAGTAAACAAAAGAGTTTTCCAGATCTTAAAACCGACGGAGGCTTAAATAAAACAAAACCGCAAATCAATAAGCTATCAACACTAAACTAATAAGTAGGTGAAATAGATGAACAATATACTCTTTCAATAGCCTCTTGGAATAATTAACCCATAAGGTGACTGGGAAATGAAAATTATTCTCTTTTACCATTCCTCTTCTAAACGGCAGTAAAATACTTGCCAAAGTCGTGTGTTCTGTTGGCTGAACAGGATGTACAATAACATCGCCAGGTCCAGTTAGAATGGGGACATACAATCCATTGCCTTATGAATAGAGAATACTACGTGTTACGTTACAAACCATTGCAAGAACTCTTCACACAGTACGTAGGTTGCCTGTGACAAGGCAACATTTTCTTCCCTTTCTAAATTTAATATACCTTCATTTTTAAGTGGCAGTTTAAATTGTCCAACCCTCATTCCGAACTGCCTCTATTTCAAGATCTTCCTATTGTAATTATTGAAATTTTCTTCTTGTCCTAAACATGCATGCAATATGTTTCAAGCCAAACATTGAGCAATCTTAAACTAATAACTTAATATTCAAAATATAACAGATATCATCGAATTGTAATGGTATATGATTTATAATAGGAGATGATAAATCGAAATGGAAAAGTATTATATGTATATGTATATCTGAAGTTCATGTAACATTAACATAATTTCAATGAAAACAAATAAATTCTTCATTAAAAATAATTATTATTGAATAGAATGTTTAGCAATAAAAGGGAGCAGCTATCTTTTTTATTTAAAGGGAACGACAACTTACATCATATTCTATCTACGAAAAATTACAAGTTACGAATTGATTTGGAAGACTGGAATTGTGATAAACGTTATGCAGAATATGATACGTTTGTTGTGGGAAGTGAGAACACAAAGTACAAACTCTCTATCGCTGGCTATAGTGGAGATGCTGGTAAATACATAAATTGTTTTAGTCACAAATGAATCTGTTATTACTTCACAAGGACAGGCAGATAATTTCAGTCAGTAAATTGTTCATGATCTATTAATCACCAAATCAAAAAAGTGTCGGAAATCTTTAAGCTTTGATTATAGAACATAGGAAAAATCAACAGTATATTAAAGGAGTATGCAGACATAAAATTGGGAATGGAAACGGGAAATGGGTCAAACAGACAACATACCGACATCTAAGGAGTAAACAAACAGCCGAACGCCAACAATAGGTCTTCAATACAGCGAAAACATCCCGCACCAGAGGTTGACTTCAGCAGCTCCCTGTCTATTTCCTACTATTGTAGGGTACCTTCTAGGATCACTGCCGTGTTTTATCGGGTTCGTTTTGCCATTCTTTTGTCTAATATCACGAGTTTTATAGACAATATTCATTTTTTTGTTTCTGTACTGCCATTACATTTTCGAATAACACTCTATGCAGAGTGAAACGTGAAATAGCAAGAAATAGTGAACAGGTCACAACAATAAGATACACGTTTTTTAGAACTTCAAAAAGAAACAGTGTGATAAATTAGAATTGTTTGATAACTCAGTAGTATGTCCCTCATACAAAATCAATATCTAAAGACTCGTCATTTTTATCTCCACTATATATGGTTTAGATTTGAGTTCCTTAGGAATGCATGAATGTTCAAAGAGGTCAATGCAAAAGCTTAAGTCAAGTTTTAGATACAGTTATTTTATGTTAGTATTATTTCTGTAATATTATAACAAGTAACAGCACAATGTATATCAACAGCACAATGTTTCATCTTAAGCGTTTGCATGATACCTTGGAAAACTTTGTATATAGTAGCCTGCGATAAATAAAAAAACCTTCATCTTATAAATCAATTTTCAGAAAGACACTTTCTGTTGAAAGTTATCATACATTAATATTTGATAGATAAATGGTTGCATTCTGGTGTAATAATTTCGTATAAAGATGTTTCGTGCTAGGAAGTTAATATTTACGAGCTAATAATTCAACAAAGGCCTTGCATACATTACTTTCTATAACTAAACGGTGCAACATTCCAAACCCTGAACGAAACAAAAGCATATGTAATCAATAGTTGAGAGACATCGTTTGTTGAATATTTGAAAACTGATGTAGATTTTGTAAAGTACAAATTTTGAAATTGTTTTTTTTTATCTTTGAACACACCAAATTGTTGGCCATTTTAACGACTGTCAACTGCAAATATCAGCAAATTTAAAGCATGTTAAAGGTCATATTGCAAAAGTAATTCTACATAAAATCAATTCGATAAACAGTTCATCGAAACAGTGTTTTGCTTTATTGTTCTTCATCTCATATTCAAAACAAAGTTTCGAGAAAAAGAGGACTGAATTGATTTAACAGAAATGGTAACATATGGTCGTTTTCTGTGAAACTAATATCCAGAACGGTTCACAAACTCATGATGTCATCTATGTAAGATGTAGTATAATCTTTTTCAACTAAATGTGTCAATTTGAAGTACAATATTCGTATGGTTGTGTACTAGTTTCACTATATCTGTTTTTGTAGTTTAAGAAGTTCAAGATCACTATTGTAGGTCAATTTTTTGGGAATGACCTTGAATTTTATTTCCAAAGAAAGGCCTACAGATCACAAATTATCAGACCCGAGGTTTTGCCTGCTTACTGAATCATGTGCATAGCACAGACGTTCACGTTTACCTACGCTAAATGGCAGTTAAAAATATAATTAATATTGACAGCAGAGCTTCGCGGGATTATAACTATCATTACAAAAAAAAAAGTTTGTCAATCCTTTTTTTGTGATTTTAAAGGAAATGTTCACACAAAAGATTTTTTTTATAGATACTACAAGAATACTTCTGATCAAATAGAAAACTAACTCTCCATCCAAGTAACACAGTGTGACTGTGTTATTTATAACATGTATATTTCAAAGAACTGCCTTAAACACGGAGCCTTTGAAACAAATCTTTCTATTTTGCAGATGATAGCATCATAAATCCACCATCTGGTTCGACATATATGATGAATGGAATGAAGTTCACTACATCGGATAGGGACAATGACGCACACTTGTTTATTAATTGTGCTCAAGCGAAATATTCTGGATGGTGGTTTAATTGGAGCACTGATGCCAACCTAAATGGAATTTACTACTTTAATGGACAGACAGCTTCTGATGGAGCACTTTGGAATTCTTGGCATTCTTCAGAGTATTCTCTAAAGGGCGTATCTATGAAAATAAAGCCATATTGAAACCTGTAAAATTTCGATGGCGAAATTATAATTAATAAAGAAGAATAATAAGGATTTTAACCGACCATATTAATAAAAGATTGTGTATTCTGTAAATATTGATCCCAGAAATTCCGCATGTCTGACTAAAATCAGTAAATAGATATTCTACGTTATTTTCAAATGTAACCGTTTACCTTAAAGAATCTACTGTCATTTCATATCTTAATTGTCATGTGTCGTTGTATTTATTCTCAACATGTCTCGACTCGAAATATATCCATAGCTTAGCATTAGATACAGACACTATGTGATATATCCTCTTTATATGTGTATATGTCCGTTTTTATTCTATAGCTAGTCACCACTTTAGTTTAATCATGTAGATCTATTATATAGTCATTTTATAAAATTTACTGTTCACAAAAGTATGAATTAATCTAAATTCTAAATAATAATTATGTTCTTGTCCCATGCGTATTGGTTACATTTTGTTTTGGGACTTTTGGTCCTCAGTGTTTTCAACATTGTAATTGTTTTGGCTTCCAAACTTAGCGTCACTGGTTATTCTTGTGTGGAGGTGGCGCACGTCTGGCGTATTAAAATTTTTACCCTGGTACATTTGTTGGCTATTATTTATTTCTTTCTCTGTCCTACATTTTCTCTCATTAAATTGTATTGTAGTCCTGTCGTGTAATATTCTCATTTTAATGTTATAATTAACATTGCCATTAAAGCGGGAGGTTCGGCATGCCACAAAACCAGGTTCAACCCACCATTTTTATTTTAGAATGCCCTTTACCAAGTCAGGGAAATGGCCATTGTTATATTATGTGTTTTTGTTGTGTCGTAGTTCTCTTATATTTGAAGCGTTTTCCTCAGTTTAAGTTTGTAACCCGGATTTGTTTTTTTTTCTCTATCGATTTATGAATTTCGAACAGTGGTATACTACTGCTGCCTTTATTTGTGTTGCTATGTTGATGTCTCTAATTCATATTCGTATACACGACCACTTCTCTAATTAATATTAGAAAAAAAATCTGTGAAAATAATGTTTTCATATAACATGTATAATACTAAAAAAAGAAACTAGGAACTTCATTTTCGTATAATATAATTTAAAACTCACTGTTTCCAAATTTGGGTGGTTGTTGATTAATGTAAAGTTGGAAAACTACACAAAGGAATCAATTGTCGTTAGGCTCTTATGCAGTTACTTACAAACCACAATATTAGATATCGACAAAGAGACAAACAATACATATTTCTTCGATGGACGAAAATGTGTACTGACCAAAATAAGTATCCGTTACTTTTCGGTTTAATAAAATACAATAAGTGTGTATGTGATCTCAATGTGGACGTCAATATTTTATTTTAGAAAATAAGAGAAGAAGATGTGGTATGATTGTCAATGAGACACCTCTCAACAAGAGACAAAATGACACAGAAATTAACATATTAACATATTTAGACACTGTACGGCCTTCAACAATGACCAAAGCCCATACCATTCCAACTATTGAACATGTGTAAAGTTTACACCGTTCTAACTTACGGTGTGATCCGAAATATCTTGTGGTCCCCTTAAAACAACCTATTATACATCTGTTGAAAAACATGAATCTAGTGTTGCCTATCAGACTCAATTTGAAGTATTTTTATCATATAATATGTCTTAGGGCTTCCAACTTCTTGAATTTTGAGCCAATTTGTCAAAAAATATATCAAAAGAACAATTATAGCCTCAAAGTGAGATTTTGTGATAAATATAAAGATATAGACATAAGCTTTATCCAATTTGCCACAATTTATTTTACAAATATTCAAATGTGTGAATTAAAAAAGTGTGTCGACTAGAAGGATCGTGATTCGCTCCGGTTTAAGGTCCACTAGCAAAATGACATTTTTATCACCAGCTCTGATATACACTAAAAGTGACAAAACTCGTAAGTCAAATAACTTTTTCATGAATCTGAATAGCTTTCCATGAGGTCCTCGAAATAGGAAAAATCTATGCATTGTTTCGTGTGATTATTTCATACACAATACATTCAATTTCAAGACTTGCGGTACAAATAAAGACAACAGTAGTATACCTCTTTTCAATAGACATTAATCAATCCAGTGAAAACAAATCAATCCGGTTCACAAACCAAAACCGAGGGGAACACATCAAATGTTAAAGCAAAATAACAGATCAACAAAAACAGAATTTCTTATATATAACTGAAAGCATAAATATTTGATGTATAAATACCGGAACACGTCTAACATCAATGCAAATTTCCACTCGGCAAAACAGTCATATTAGGGAATAGGTCACATTCGGTATGGTATGAGTTATTTATAACACAGAAGCAATAAATAACCACATGCATTTTTTTTAATTTGGAAGTGCTGGAATTAGTGTATGTATGGTACATAATATTAGATCATTGGTCTAAAAAAAGTAACTCTGGTCGATTTGGATCTTGACATAAAGTAAAGAAGGTGATTCAAATTAACTTGTATAGGAATTCGTTTTTTCTTAATCGAATCAGTCAAGAAGAAAGGTTATTCTTCATAATCGTGTTTCACTTTCAATGATATCTCTCTGCAATCTTGTTGTATCATTTACAAATCCCCAACAACTCCTTCCATCCATACATTGCACAACTGATTTGTACATTGACTAGATAAATCTCAATGCTTATAAAATGCATTAGCCTGGACCCTTAAAAGTTTAGTCGGCTTTAACATGTTTAACTATATTGATTTCAATGTGTTAGTCATTTGGAGAACATTTGTATAATATCAACCCAATTATGTGCCGGTTAATAGCTTTTCATATTGCATCAAGACCCAGCTATTGTAGATTTCCGTAGGTGATGTATGTTTTAGATAGATGGTTTATTGACGTTTATGCAACATCTTTATATATTTTAAGTAGGTCGTAATACAGTTAAATGCATAACCACTTTATAATTATGTTTAAGTGGTAATGTTTTCATCTGACGAATATGCATTGAAAACAATATCATATAATATAGAAGAAAAGAATTGGGTTGTCGACAACAACGCTTCTGATGCCTCGACTTACTCTATTGTTTGTTCTTTTTTATAAAGTTGTGTGTAAATATTTAGCAAGAAGTTTTGTATTTGTAAAATGACTTTTAACTTTTTTTAAAGCATTTACATTTAAAAGCTAAATTTTTAATGTATAAAAATTGCAAATCACGATTGTTTACATACCAGTTATTTTCGAAAACATGGTGTCATCACCAGTTTATTTTTGTCTCCGCTTTGTTTCACCACTTTATAAAGTAATGATCAAATGATTCACATCATTTTACCATTATAAACTTTTGAGATGCAGTACAATATATTTACTGCGATTGTTATATACACGAACAGAGTAATATTAATACATTGCGTCGGTTTACAAATGGATAATCAACACTTTATAGCTGAGAAAAACATAAAGATAATATCATCTATTACATCGCTTGAAGTAAGGAGAACAAAATCGGCCATTATTTGTGCTGGTTTCTGTGCACATTTGCAATCATGCTGTTCTGTCAGTTTTGATAAACAATCAAGTGAGTGCCAGCTCGACTATAGTTGTTTCCCGCAATGTGTTACATGGCAGAATGGAACGTTTCTACGAAAATCTTCGAGTAAGTTTTCTACAGTAAATACAAAATTTGAGAAACGGAGGAGTACAAAATATATACATGTATATTTTTCTAAAAATTCGAATCAACTCTCTAGACTTTTAATATATTCGAAAACTCAAAAACCTTGCTTGTTTTTTTTTAAAAGGACAACTCCTTTTTATGACTTTCAAGTCACTATTGGTTCGAATAATAATATAACTCTGTCATTGTTTTTGGTATACACTGACGTCATCTAATGGTATATATTCCTGGCTTATTTTTAAGTTAAATTAAAAAAAGTACCTCCGTCGATATGTTTTTAAAAAAAACTCGGATAATGTCCATAAAGTGGATACATGTTTAACTTAAACGACAAATGAATAACTGAATATCGTCGCTGGGCTTCTAAAATGTTGTAAATTACAAATTTTTCCATAAAAAATATCTCACAAACAGGCTTTGAAAAATTTTGCAAAATGCATGCTTCCAAAATGTCGTATGTTAACTTGAACATTTTTGTAAATAGCATTGAAATAAAAAATTATATCTGGATTATTCAAGAACTTAAACTATTTTCACAGAAATAAAGAAATGTACAATAATTTTTTTTCCCAAAGCCATTCTACAACAATTTTCAAGTTTTCATACAACATTTTGGAAGCAAACTTTACAAACAACTGACATTGGCAATTTTGTAATATGTCTTATCTCACACATTTTGATTGGTCTAACTGTATGCTATTTTGTTATACCAAAGATTTCCTCCCGCCGAGACCATTGGTGTCAAAAAGTGTTTTTAGCCAAAAAAGTCATATACGAAATTTTAGAAGCCCAGCGACGATATGTGACGTTATAAACATGACAACACGTTATTATTTTGCTTATTGACAGGGCAGGATATTACATATTATTACACGTAGAAGGTACATCAATGATGACAGTGTTTTTAATGACATCCAATTATACGATTTTATAACAAAAACAAAAAAAAACGCTAAACGTAATCATTAACAGGATGAAAGTCTATAATTGAAAACTGAAAACTATAACTAGTGTTATATAACTGTCTTTCGAAAGTTCCTACATAATACCTTACCAAATAATAATCAATTGCCTACGACTAGTATACAGTATACATTCTCATCTGTGTTACATAGAACTTATTTTAATAATATCAAAAATCATTATAAAATAAGTAGCGAAATTTGATTCCGTTACACAAGAATATAAATGATTTTTTTGTACTTTTGATTACAGATGTTAGTTTGAGTAACCATGAAACAACTGTTCAAACAGGCATCAAGACAACGAGTGATAATTTAACTAGTGACAAGACGACAACAACTGACATGATGTACTATAAAACTACAACTGACAAAACAAGCTACCAGACAAATAATACAACAACCTATACAAAAATAACAGACACAAAAGCCAGTACCGCAGCAAAGACAACTGACTTAACAAGCTACCAGACAAATAATACACCAACCTATACAAAAATAACAGACACAAAAGCCAGTACCGCAGCAAAGACAACTGACTTAACAAGCTACCAGACAAATAATACAACAACCTATACAAAAATAACAGACACAAAAGCCAGTACCGCAGCAAAGACATTTGACTTAACAAGCTACCAGACAAATAATACAACAACCTATACAAAAATAACAGACACAAAAGCCAGTACCGCAGCAAAGACAACTGACTTAACAAGCTACCAGACAAATAATTCAACAACCTATAAAAAAATAACAGACACAAAAGCCAGTACCGCAGCAAAGACAACTGACTTAACAAGCTACCAGACAAATAATACAACAACCTATACAAAAATAACAGCCACAAAAGCCAGTACCGCAGCAAAGACAACTGACTTAACAAGCTACCAGACAAATAATACAACAACTTATATAAAAATAACAGACACAAAAGCCAGTACCGCAGCAAAGACAAGTGACGTAACAAGCTATGAAACAACAAAACTTAAGACAACAACTGTGAAAGCAACACCAGTTCAAACGACAAACGATATCCTTGATTGTACTGGAGTTGCAAGTGGCAGTACTGGTGGTGTATATACTATATACATTGAAAATCAACCTGTTGACGTTTACTGCGAAATGACAGGCGGCGAACAATGGACGGTATGATAATATTATCATTTGTTATGAAAATCGAAATATATCTAATGCCACTAAAATTTAGATATGTATTTTGTTACACGACTGCAAATTGAAAGCTTCATTCTTGGAAGAAATTTAACTTTCTTTTTTAACTTATGTTCTATAATGAAAAACAAGTCTAAATAAAGCTCATTCTTATGAAACCAGTTTTTGTCCTTATTAATTATTTTGTGTTTTTGCTTTTTAAATGAGCAGCGGGTTGCAATATAAGTTCTTTTGTAAGAATACCATTTGGCATATATTTATCGCAACCTAAAACTTCGTGATTATAAACAAGATGAAAAAAATAGCCAAATATTTCATTTGCGGTTTTATTTGAAAATAGTATGTTTTCTTTGCATTTTTCCTTTAACAATTTGAGTTCAAATATTTAATGAAAGCCTGCCTACGTACTATCTGGTTTTACTTTGACTGTGAAAGTCTATAGTTCAGATTAAAATCACCACTTTGAACTCTTGTACAAATGTAGCAACCCACTTTGAACTCATGGTTAAAAAGCTGTTTTATTATAAGTACATGTAGCAACCCACGTTTAGGGAGTTATCGTAGGAAAGCTCTTGAATGTGGTATGAAACAGTAGACGTATACTTTATCTGCAGGCACTACATAACAATGGAAAGTTTACCCTCAGGAAGTTATAACAATCTTTGTATTGTAAAGTTTTGTTCTCAATCGACCAACATTGTCAATTTCAAGATGTAGTTCAAGATATCAGAATGTCTTAACTGTATATCTTGTTTCGTTTGGGTTACATTCGATGGCATAGGTGCCTTACACATACTTACCAATCTCTGAATCATTAAGGGAGATGAAATAATCTTAATTGTCGAATATTAAATTAAAAGGAAAATGATATATTTGGTCATTTGTCTGAAGAAAATCTTGTTACGGAGTGTGCTTCATATGAATAAAGGAGCAATTTGTCAAGAAGAGGATTACCGTGCGAATGCCTATTTTTTTTTAAACACTTATTATGGCCATTACAGCAGTACCATTTACCACCGATGACTATTGAGGGTTCATATGAATTTTTTAATGTTTGCAATTTGGCGTTTCACCACAAACAATATAAAATCTTTATAAAAAATCAATCTTAATACAAATGATTATAAACTCAAGAGTACAAAAATACATACTTATTTGCCGCATTTCTACCAATAGAATAAATATTTTATAGTGTCTATTGTATATAAACTAAAATCTTTCAACAGGTGATACAAAAACGACTAGATGGTACAACAGATTTCTACCGAAATTGGCAGGAATACAAAGATGGATTCGGGGATGTGAATTTGGAATATTGGCTAGGTATTTATTCTAGCGGAATTTATCGGCATTATCAACACGATTTGTTTTAAATTCCAGATAAGAAATGTGATCACAAGGGTTGTATGATCTTTTTTTGTATGTGAATGAATGATAACACGGTAACATGCAGATTGAGTTAAAATAGTTTAAAAACATGAAACCGATTATAGATAAATGATTTATTATAGGTATACTCTAGATAGAAACATCATTCCAAATGGTAATTGAATATAAAAAAAAATGTTGAACAATTACGGTATGTGAAATTTTGTAGAACGATTTTGGCTTTTATTCGTGTTTCGTATTGAAGACTATACAAACTCTCGATAAGATAGTTTGTAATCTAACATAAGACTAGCCACTGTTTGAAAAGAAAACGAATTAAACAAAATCGGATTTTTGTGGTTTTCTGATGATAATGACTCATGTCTTTTAATTCTATTAAAAAAAGTGGATACAATGGAAAAGAGAACATAGACTATAAATGGTATTTGAACATGATATATTCAATGGTCAATAATTATTTAAAAAAGTACAGTACTTGATTACACTGGCAGCAATGGTACTCTATGCAATTCTTTTTTTTTTTTAAGGAAACGAAAACTTGCATAAGATATTATCCACGAAAAATTATAAACTACGGATTGATTTAGAAGACTGGAACGGTGAAACACGGTATGCAGAATATGATACATTTGTTGTTGGAAATGAAAACACAAACTACATGCTGAACATTTCTGGCTACAGTGGAGATGCTGGTAAATGCAAAATATAATAATTTTTAGACTGGGTTTTTGTATTTGTACTTGATTCTTTAAACACTTCAGAGAAAGATATTCTAAATTTGTTTTAGAGATCTTGTATGAACTTATCAACCTTTTCGTTCGACTCTGATATTGTATTTCTAGTTTCTAGTTATTATCAGTTAAATTAATGAGAGAAAAAAATACGTTAATAGTTGATTGATCTTGCTTGCCTGACGTCCAGTGTAAGCATGTTGAACACAGAGTGATAATCAGTATCTTAGCTGCTGTAATAATTAACATATAATTAACATATTATTAACATATATATAATGTTTCCGATAGGAAATCTCTTTTATCTTAAATAAATTATTCTCTATAACTTTTGTTAAAAATGCAGTCACGTCACCTCTTGAGGTTGCATTTTGTAAATTCAGCTGTTTCTCAAACCAGGCCTCTTTTGGGGAGGATATATAAAATTCATAGATATTTTGATTTGCTGACATACTGGTTCTCAGATACATGTATGATCTATATGTTTCATCTCATAAAGACATAACTTGGGACTGTTACCAGTATAAAAGCATACGGTGAAAAAGAATTCTGAAGTAGGGAAAAAGTAAAGGTATGAGTAGTTCACAATTTTAGTATAAATTTAAAACTCTAACAAGTTCATGGCATATAAATGTTAAACAAAATGTGCAGAGCCTATGTTTTGACCTTCGAAAAAAATAGTAGTGCATATATCGACTTACTATTTTAGGATAAAAAAAATCACGAACTTCATAGTAAAAGTGTCACAGTTTTAGCCCCAAACGGAGTTCCTACGGGAATTTGTCTATATTCACAGAAATGCAACCTTAAGAATTGTCTGATAACTGTTTTTGTTGTTTGCCATTACTTTTGATGAAATATAAAGATATTACTTGATGATTTGCATAACTTCATCAGAAAAAAAGCTCTATTCCAATTGGACTAAAGTTTAATCACAGAAAAGCGTGAAGGGCTATATAAACAAAACGTACTAAACAAATACTGACCAAACATCCATCAAAGTTCAACTTTGCCAGAAGGGAGTATCATATAGTATCTTTATAGTCATTTCCACAATGGCTGATTGTTATTGTTCTGTTTAGACAAGGACAAAACGCCAAACGATAAGGTGATCATAACGGAAGAGAGTTTGTACTCTATAACAAAATTTAATGATTTCCTTTAAATTTTAAAATTTATAAAGATGCATCTTAAATCTTGAAAACAATTCCTGTTTGTGTACTAACGTCATTGTTACGCGATATCCTAAATTAGCTAGATAGATGTGTTTTTACATTTGTAAATGGTGATATCATATATAATTCATAGTAGAATGAAATTTAAAAAATGTGTAATATGTTTATATATTTACTCGTTAGCAGGCGTCAATAACATGTTCCTTCTTCTTGTGACTAATTGACCACGTTAGGAAATGCAAATGTGTGTGACCTTAAAACAAAAGATTAAACAGAATTCATAAAAAGAAAAGAAAAGAATTTATCAAGCAATTAGACACATTCCAATAACATGAATAAACACCAATGGAAATATTTTTGTTTTTTCATCATGAAACGGCAGATTTCAGTAATTTTGTCAACATAATAAATTATTTTAAAAAATACATTTAGCTTTAGTTAAACTAGCTTTTTCTTTTCTATGTCATGCTTTAAGTTTATATCTCCTTTGATATTATTTTGAAAGACAATAAATTTCCTATAAATTGAATATTGGACAGTCATCCTAAAATGTTGCTTGAATAGTAAATATTTATCAAGCAAAGAAAGATAATCCAACCATTTAAATATATTTTAACGTTATAGATTTATATCTTTTGCTGATATAATTGTGTTTTACAGGTGATAGCTTGATAAATCCACCAGGTGGGTCAATGTTTCAGATTAATGGAATGGCGTTTACTACATTTGACAGTGACAATGACCGACATACTTCCATAAATGTTGCTGAACATAAACGTTCAGGCTGGTGGTTTAAATGGAGTACCGACGCCAACCTAAATGGAAAGTTTTACGCAACTGAAAAGTCACAAAGCGATGCAATTTATTGGGAATCTTGGCATGGGGATTCTCTAAAGAGCGTATCAATGAAAATAAAGCCAAACTGATAGAGTGAACAACATCATAACTTGGAAAGAAAAAACTTGCTATTGATGAATAGTGATCCATTCACAAATGTTTATCTAAATTTAATTAGCAAACAAAATGAACCTACAATGTATTGAAGGCACAAATAACAATATTTCTAAACAACCTGTAGTGGGTTTTTTTTCTTATTTTTGTTATTAGAGTGGTCATCCTGCATTTAACTCCCTTTGGAATACATCTGTCAATCGTCTTTCAATTTATACAACAAAATGTTTTTTTTTTAAATTTCGTTATATTTATTTGATATTTTTCATTATTTAATTTAGCATAGTAAACTCAATGTAAACATGAGACATGTGTCACGTCATGCTTAAACTTGTACCGATGAATTGCTATATGTTCTACTAAAGAAACACCGGATGTAAGATTTTATCGGTGGGGTTACTATTAGTCAACATATGTTCTCTACGTCATTTTCGGAAAATGCCTATACTCAAGTCAGGAGTATTGTAGTTTGTTTTCTCACTTTTTTGGTTTGATGTTTATTCTATAAATTGTAATCACAAACTTAGTATGTATTTTCTTGAAAAGAACGAAAAATGACTGTCATATAGGAACAATACCATCATCTTAGTTGTACTTTTAAAATCAATAATATACAATTTGTGAATTTAATTTCATTTCTACGTTCTGAAGAAGTCATTGATTTAACAAAAACAAATAAACATGGGAAATAATCAAGTAAAAAAAATCACTTCTGCTTTAAAAGTGTTAATTACTTTTACAGGCAGTGGGTCGATTTCACCTCTCGTGGATAATATTATCATTTCAGTAGTCAAAGATTTTGAATTGACATGATCAACACAATATTTTCTTTTAAAATTGTACATTGTATATTGATGAATAATGAAATTATAAAAAAATCACAATTTTCCTCATCTAGTTCTAATTTTTCTAGTTTTCAGCGTTGAACAGTCTAACATGTCTAAATAAAAGCGATTCTGGAGCACGAAAATGTATACAGTATTTCGTTCAATTTGAACGTTAAAATTATTTGTCAATTATAAAAAAAAAAATTTCATCTACATGCTTTTATATAATGATGAAACAAAGACAATGCTTCAAAAATTTAATTATATGAAAACGGTGAACGTAATATGTTAACTTGTTCGGTTTAAGCTGCATAGCTACACAAACGATAATATAACAACATAACGGGCATCATTTTTTAAACTCTTAAATATATGATTCCAAACAACAACTGTGACTAACACTATGTTAATTGCATGTGTCCGATGCGCTTTTCTGGAATAAACTTTAACAGAGACCCTCAAAGCCGAATACTCGAGAACCAAAGATGTTTAAAACCGATACAGTTGAAGAACGATGTGACCAAAAAGGACCTGAGATAATTGTAAAAATTCACGAGAATAACTTTACATCAGGAGTTTAAACCTTTGAATAGTATCGCAATGGTATCTTAATAGATCAATGGACAATTAAAGAATTGTTTGTTGTAGATCATTCTAGGAAAAGGTATAAAGTTCAATTCCTAGACCTAATGATTGTAAGAAAATAATGTCCACTTCCTCTTGTAGCTAACTACAATAAACAAACATCTTAAAAGACGACCGAAAGTTACAAGAGGGACAGTTAAACTCATAAATCGAAAATAAACTGACAACGACATGGCTAAAAATGAATAAAACAAACAAACAAACAAACAGAAGTATGCATGACACAAGAATTAAAAAAACTAAAGAATAAACAACACGAACCGCATAAAAAACCTGGGGCGATCTCAGGTGCTCCGGAATGGTAAGCAGATCCAGATCCAAATGTGGAACCCTTCGTGCTGCTCATGTTTTAGCAAATCCGGTAAATAGTCTAATTCGATCAATCCAATTTGTGAAAAGGGAGGGATATTGTAGTTACGACGTAAGTAACATATCCGATATCATCTGTGAAACGGTTATTCCATAACGGTCAACAAAATCGGGATGGCGTCCGTAAAATTTTGTAGCTTAGCTGTATATGTCATATTTGCAATGATTTTAAAATAAAAACATTACTGCATGAAACTACTTAATTTTTTGGTAGTATATTGTTCAAGAAGTAATATCATCAGTTATATAGGGTATATGGGGTAGTTTTATCAGTTTTTTTCATGTGTACCTGAATATATAGAGGAAATATCTGCAAGTGAAAGGACAGCAACTACAATTTGTGTCCGTTCGAATAATTTAGGGGTAGTATGGAATAATCAAATATGTATAAGTGTACAACAACGTTGTTATTGCAGTTTGTTCTATAAGATTTTTATTTTGCAGTGTTAAAGATATAAAAACAAACATTACATAAGGGGTTATTTCTGTTGGTTTTTCATTATCTGATATACAATTCGTTGTATTTGGTATGGACTTAAAACATATTATTCGAAGAAGTGGCAAAGTAGTTTTGAATGTGATCCAAACATTATATGTTTTGACTTTTGACGAATCCCCATTTTTTTTCTTCACCAACCTTATGTTTCAGCAATTATCAACCCATCGCTTATGAAATATAAAAAGGTATCACTAGAAATGATAAGTCGCAAAAACCTTGTTTAGGATGGATATCATCGAAAAAAGATGGGTAAACATTGCCAAAAGCACAAACAAATGACGTAAATGCACGCAATTTTAAGTCACCATACGACTTTCAGCAATGAGCAAAACCCATACTGTATATTTACATGTAGCTATAAAAGTACTCGATATGACAAAACGTAAAATAATTCAAGGAAAAACTCAACTGACTGATTTATATAGAAAGCAACCAACAAATATGAAAATTACATAGAACAACTATTGAAAAACAAGCTCCTGTCATGAGAGAAAAAACATTTTGAATCAGGTGAGTTGACTCGTCTTTGTGACCGCTCTTATTATATATGTTCTTACACCGTTTGGATGGTGTAAACTTCCCAAAAAACGTGTATAGTTTAATAGTGTATATTATATAGTATAGTATATATTATAGTATATTATAGTATATGTTATAATGGCAGACGGTGTATGGTGCTATGGTGTTTAAAACTTAAATTTAAAACTATGCAAAATTAATCATTTATTTTATTTCGTACATTCATTTGCAAAATTGTGATCAAAATTCGTTTTAAAAAAGAAATCGTAGTCACACGCATTCTTTGAAACTAAATTACATTATGGTGTAATTTGTATGGCGTACAATGTATGGTGCAAAGGTGTAACCGATATGGTGATAGCACAGGGTGTATGGTGTAATGGTGTATGGTGAATATAGTAATTGTGTATGGTGTTAGTTGGAAGTTTACACCATCCAATGACTGTAACTAGTTAAATTGTGTAACATTGCAGCAAAAAATCAGTTGATAAATACGAGTGTCAAGAACAATTAGGCATGACTCTACATGTTGAATGTCTGGAAGTACCTATCAGCCACGTTTGCCTATTCCTCAGGACCCAACACATCGTGTTTCTGCAATACAGAATAGGACAAACTCTATAATATTCCGTGGCTCATATGAAGGGTGGGTGCTTCATCAGGGGTCCTGACCCAATCCTTCATATTGTACTAAGCTTTGACTACCGATCTAGTCAGTATTTCTTGTAAGTTCCGATGTCTACTATACGCCACCATTGGTGGTTTTGGAAATAGCTCCCTACATTTCTCATTGCGAACTAGTTTTTTATAATGTTTTCGTAAAGCTTTATTTATATTTCCTAACGAGAAGTGATATTTTGTTACAAATACTAGTGGTATCTGCTTGTCAGATTCTTGATTAAAGCGGAGTAACTCTGGTCGCTCGATATTGAGAGCCGATTCACAGTTACGAAGTATTTCAAGGTCCTTATATCCCCTTTGCTTAAGATGGCCGTTCAATATACAAAGAGTACATTTTGTATCTTACATTTTGCGTGTTGCTGTTGTTTCGGTGGTGGCGAATAGCTTCCCCTTTTATAAATCCGGAGAAGACTGTTGGGTTATGCATAGACGTCCTATCTAAATATTGAAACGTATTAGTAGGTTCGGTGTAGCTCTTAATATCAAGGATACCGGTGTTCCTGAACCTCAACCCTTTATGTACGACTGTATCGAGAAAGATAATTTCCTCGTTTGAAATTTCAAACGTAAACTTTAATAAAGGGTGATGATCATTTGCTATTTTAAAAAACTCCTCAACTTCTCCTCGTGATGAATGGGCTATTATAAACGCATCATCTCTATACCTTCCGTAAAATAAGATCTTATTTTTATACTTATATTTTTCAATAATTTCATTGATAACTTCGAATGCTTTAATATCACAAATTTCTGGGCTGCATTTACTTCCAATACTAGCGCCTATTTTCTGTACAAAGTATCGGTCATTAAATTCAAAATAATTGTTTTTCAACACTGTGGCTACTAACGATTTAATTGTTTCACAGCTAGGTAATTTAATCGGTTAATCTTCTTTTACTGCTCTGTTATAAGCCCGTCCAACAGAATGAATGAGTTCATTGAACTCCATGTTTGTATACATGCTATTTATGAAATCCCCACTATCTCTAATGTAACTGTTCTGTCTTTTAACTATAGGTATCAAAAAGTAATCAATAAATTTGCTAACCCTTTCGATGACTGTTGAATGTCTGGAAGTACCATCAGGATTTATCATTAAGTAGATGTACGATAAAATGTGTGCATTCAGTTTCCATTTGTCTGTGATTGCAGACAGTTGGTTTTCCCATTGTGGTTTGTTTTAGGCGTAAAAGTTATAATTGTGATCGCATTTATAACTATCAGATTGGCAATCGTCAATATTAAGAATGGCTCGCTGATCTAAAAAGAAAGTAAAAACTGTTAAACAGAAAATAAGAAAACTCGATCGGGTTTCTACAAAGAAAAGACAACAAAAAAAAGGACAGGTATATAAAGCTAAACAATATGTATATAACTTAGCCAACTGTCAATTGACAGACGACCAATACATTGTTCTAGGTAAAGGTTTGAAATTTATACTTATGCCTAAGAAGTGTAATATAGGCAGATTTGTAATGGCAGACTTCAATGAATTTGCCAGAAAACTTAGATGTCGTTTTCATTTTGGCAATACAGAAAGTCGGGGAATACATCCGTTCCGAATCATTTTATGAACCGATACCTGCTTGCTTTGAACTTGAAAATTATCTAGATCTAACAAAGTTTGAATTATCAAATCTTGATTTACGAAATAATTATTACAATTTCACCAAAGAACAACAGCTAGGATTACGATCTTTGAAAAGCATGCAGTATATTATTTTCTCTAAGAGCGACAAGGGAGGCGCAATTGTAATATCTAAAAAGACACACTACATTAAAGAAGGGTTCAGACAGTTAAACTATATCCATTACACGGAGATACAAGAACCTAATATATTACTGATTAAAAATAATGTACAAACACAAATCAGCAAGACGTTTGACAATGGTGAGATTGATGGGATAACTCTTGATTTTCTCCATGGCTCATCGAAAGAGGGACCCAGATTGGGTCGTCTTTTTCTTCTTCCTAAACTTCACAAATTAAGTGAACTTGTTTTTCAAGGGATAAAAAAACAAACGATTACAGTAAATGAATTACCCCCATGCAGACCGATTATTTCTCAATGTAACTCTGTCACCGAAAGGGTTAGCAAATTTATTGATTACTTTTTGATACCTATAGTTAAAAGACAGAACAGTTACATTAGAGATAGTGGGGATTTCATAAATAAAATAGAAAATGTAAGGCCTGATCGGGATTGCCTCTTAGTTTCTTTTGACTGCACCAGCATGTATACAAACATGGAGTTCAATGAACTCATTCATTCTGTTGGACGGGCTTATTACAGTGCAGTAAAAGAAGATTATCCGATAAAATTGCCTAACTGTGAAACAATTAAATCGTTAGTAGCCACAGTGTTGAAAAACAATTATTTTGAATTTAATGACCGATACTTTGTACAGAAAATAAGCGCTAGTATGGGAAGTAAATGCAGCCCAGAAATTTGTGATATTAGAGCATTCGAAGTTATCAATGAAATTATTGAAAAATATAAGTATAAAAATAAGATCTTATTTTACGGAAGGTATAGAGATGATGCGTTTATAATAGCCCATTCATCACGAGGAGAAGTTGAGGAGTTTTTTAAAATAGCAAATGATCATCACCCTTTATTAAAGTTTACGTTTGAAATTTCAAACGAGGAAATTATCTTTCTCGATACAGTCGTACATAAAGGGTTGAGGTTCAGGAACACCGGTATCCTTGATATTAAGAGCTACACCAAACCTACTAATACGTTTCAATATTTAGATAGAACGTCTATGCATAACCCAACAGTCTTCTCCGGATTTATAAAAGGGGAAGCTATTCGCCACCACCGAAACAACAGCAACACGCAAAATTTAAGATACAAAATGTACTCTTTGTATATTCAAAGGCCATCTTAAGCAAAGGGGATATAACGACCTTGAAATACTTCGTAGCTGTGAATCGGCTCTCAATATCGAACGACTAGAGTTACTCCGCTTTAATCAAGAATCTGACAAGCAGATACCACTAGTATTTGTAACAAAATATCACTTCTCGTTAGGAAATATAAATAAAGCTTTACGAAAACATTATAAAAAACAAGTTCGCAATGCGAAATGTAGGGAGTTATTTCCAAAACCACCCAATGGTGGCGTATAGTAGACATCGGAACTTAAAAGAAATACTGACTAGATCGGTAGTCAAAGCTTAGTACAATATGAAGGATTGGGTCAGAACCCCTGATGAAGCACCCACCCTTCATATGAGCCACGGAATATTATAGAGTTTGTCCTATTCTGTATTGCAGAAACACGACGTGTTGGGTCCTGGAGAATAGGCAAACGTGGCTGATAGGTACTTCCAGACATTCATCATTTTTTTACATAAATAAGGCCGTTAGTTTTTTCGTATGACTTGTTTTACAATGTCTTATCGGGGCCTTTTATAGCTGACTATGCGGTATGGGCTTTGCTCATTGTTGAAAGCCGTACGGTGACCTATAGTTGTTAATGTCTGTGTCATTTTGGTCTTTTGTGGATAGTTGTCTCATTGGCAATCATACCACATCCTCTTTTTTATATGATTATATTTATCATAACTATTGAAGTATGGAATGTCCGTTTAGAAATTTTAACTGCATATAAATCAAGATATAAACTAGTGCAGACTTGGCTTTTTCCTAGAACTTTGTTTTCATGAATTTAAAACGGTAACCTAGGAAATGTCTTTCAGCTGAATGGTTGTCTAACTTTGATATTTTTCTGATATCAAGCGCAAGACGAAAGCAATTTTCAGCGGGTTTTCACAAGTTTTTATTGGTTTTCTAATAGTTTTGAAGTGACTTATATCCGAAATTACCATTTTATACTTTCGGATATCAAGTATATGATGAAAAACTTATAATCTATTAACTACCAAATATTTTTTTATATTTTTTATAGCAGATTTAATCGGTTACCAATAAACATTATGTTACGCCTACTACACGAATGCCACCGGTTGCTATTCTTTCTTAGTTGTGTTTTTTTTTTCTTTTTAATTTCTACGATATGCGTTGATATATGTGAAGACTGGTTTTAAAAATGTTAACATACAGTTGCTTGCCACACACAGAACAAAATTTTGAACAACAAGAAGGAGAAAATAAAGACAATTAAAGAGAGGAGAAACATGCAAATGCAGAAGTTGAATCCTAACAGACAAGTCCATGGCATCAATAAACCGAAAACGGAACATCCAGGACTGGGTTGATCTAAGTTGTTCCTGTTTAAAAATACAAACATAAAACCAATACAGAAAATCATGAGAAAGTCAATAATGCAACCTCTACTATTTTTAATTGTTTTTCTTATCTTTTTGCAGTATATCTAAGCATGAAACTAATCATTTTCTTCAACGATTATGTTTATATAGAATACAAGTATTTACTTTTATGTTTGTCCTGTATTTCATCCTGAAAAGTTGAGAATGAGGATATAAAAATAAAGTAAATCACATAAATGTTATAGAAAATTGACATTTTGGTTATAAGATTTTTTTTAATGGTATCACATGTTGTCCACTTGTATTTTTGTCCATCTGATGAGTTAAGCCTTTTTCAACTGATTTTTATAGTTCGTTCTGATGTTGTACTGTTAAACCACTGTCCCAGGTTAGGGGGAGGGTTGGGATCCCGCTAACATGTTTAACCCCGCCACATTATTTATGTATGTGCCTGTCCCAAGTCAGGAGCCTGTAATTCAGTGATTGTCGTTTGTTTATGTGTTGCATATTTGTTTTTCGTTCATTTTTTTACATAAATAGGGCCGTTAGTTTTCTTGTTTGAATTGTTTTACATTGTCTTATCGGGACCTTTTATAGCTGACTATGCGGTATGGGCTTTGCTCATTGTTGAAGACCGTACGGTGACCTATAGTTGTTAGGTCTTATGTGGATAGTTGTCTCATTGGCAATCATACCACATCTTCTTCTTTATATAGATCATTGTATGACTTTGAAAACAATGTAATCTATCAATCAACTACTCCATTTAGCACTGTCTGAACAATAATCACTATTTCACAGTTATAAATTATTCAGTGTATAGCCTTGTACATGATATATGTAGCAAACGTATGGCGCACAAGTATAAAAAAAATTCTGCCTTAAACAAAAAAGAAGATGTGGTATTATTTCCAATCAGGCAACTATCTAGTAGAGACCAATGGAAAATAAACAGATGTAAAGAAATAAACAATAAGTACACTCTAAATCAACAAAATATGATTCAATCATTATAAGTACATGCAGAATTTAACAATAATTTACAACTACTAAATATCAAGTAAACATATTATCTGGAAATAATCTAAGCATAAAACAGTATTTCAATTGATATTTTGCCATAAAAGCCGTTATTAGTTTGGTGAATGCAGGTGATTCTCCTCGCAGTTTAATCAATACTAAGTACTCATGCAAGAAATATTACTCTTCAACTATTCATGTTTTTATACATCATTGGCTATCAAATATTCGGTTGTAGAGGTAAAACATCAAAAGCTCCTAAGACGCACGAATTTAATTACGTGTTGTTTTCATTCTTACGTACGTTCGTAATAAGTATAATTATTTATTTCAAAATAAGGGGGGGGGGGGAAGGAATATTTTTAGAGTGCATCTATAAGTGTTTATTGAACAGTTTTGTATGTTACGTATGTGTCTTTTTTTACAATGATGTCTGTTTAAACTATAGCCTGATACTGAAAAACAATCATTTTATTTGCTAATGTCTTCGATTTGTTAAGATTTCCCAGAGGATAATTATCAGTTGTGTATTTTAATTTCAATTTTGGCTTATTCAAAAAATCATATAATTGTTATTCTTTTCTTTTTGTTTGTCAGTAAATGGTGTCACTGGTTTGAAAATGTAGAAAAAAATATTGGCATTAGGATTTCATAACATTTTCATCGATAAATATTGATATTCTCTAAGAAATTGTTCACGCTGTTTATACTTTCTATTGTTAAATCGTTTAATTTCTTTTTCTTGTTCATTGGTCAGTTTGAAACCCCTGGTTTCTATAAAATGATATTTTGATTGTTATCAACCGCATTGCGATTTTTGAAGACTTGTTACTCAAGACTCAAACAATATTTATTTATTTATGAATATGCTGAGAATTGTAGCGGTTTTACTATTTTTCTGTTGCTCATATTGCATAGGTGGATTACATTCGTTTTCGATTAAAGATAAAATACGAATTACATCATACGAAACATATCTCTCAACTGTAACAGTACCTTCCTCCGTTGCCTGTGCCAGAGAGTGTACCAGAGATGATTGCTGTACAGCATGTTACAACAAAACAACAAACACATGTCATCTTTATCATGACTGTTTTCCTGTAACTGAACAGTCTGACAGTGGTGTTCTTCTAAGAAAAAACGGTAAGTGAGCATATAAATTATTTTAAAAATTATTAGATGTGTTGAAAAAAGCAACAAACAAATTAAAACATTTGCAGCAACCTTTCTTTAACACGACCATTTTATATTTTCACATGTAATAAAATGAATAACACGATGAATGACACCTTTGTAGCAGTATGTGATTGGGGGTGGGGGGGGGGAGCTATTAATTTTTTCTGGAAAAAAAAAATTGTTTCAGTTTTTGAAGAAAACAATTGTTTGTTTTAACCTCAGCTGCCACTATATGTAATGCTAAAATTGAAAGAAAAACTGTTTTCGACTTGTCGCCAAAAAACACATTGTTTTTCCCCAAAAAACCGAAAACAAAATTGTCTGGGAAAAAAAACTACATAGCTCCCCCTGTGATACAAATAGGACTGTTTCATACTATGATATTTCCCTCCATATTGTCACAGACTGACGACTTCACATTTAAATATATGATACAAATATATGATACAAAGGATGATTTTAACTTCCTAATTATCAATTTTCCATTTTTCTGCAGTAACATACCCTCAGCTCCGTCGTATGATATGTAAATATTTCAATTGATGCTTGTATGCTTGCGCATTTTTACACTTGCTACTCAATAAATTTTATAGATACCATCACGAATAGTTTGACCAAAACGATGTGTCTGTGTCTCAACTAACTAATGAAATTTTGAAAACGTCTTAGATTATGATATAACATATATGTAGTCTGACTGAAAAGTTCCGAACGTGACTTATTCCTAAATATAATTGTGATATTGATAGTTACTTTACATTGATGTGCTTCGTGTCTCGGTATTTTGTAAATATGACATTGGTATACACGTATTTATCATTAATGTTTTTGTTGTGGTGTTATGATGTCGTTTGAATAATCATTTATTGTCTAAATGATTATAAAATTGCCTTTCAATACCATCATTGTAACACTCCAGAATATAACTGGTATACTGAGTGTGAATTTGAATTGCTCCGTGGCGTGTCTCTGTGTTTTGTACATCCAACAGTCATGTATTTATCATGTTATGTTTCTGTTATGCTTTCGGTTGTATAATCTGTTATGTCTTATGAAGTGTAGTCCAAATAATTATAAAATTGCTTTTTCATAGCACTATTGTCATGGAATTTTTTCAGACGAATATTGAAATACAATTGTATATAGTTTGAGAGTGCATGTATTGTACGTTAGCGTTTTGGTATTATCATGTGATGTTTGTCTTTGTATGAATATAATCCTTTTTGTTCTGCGGTTTGCATGTTGTGTCGACTTTCTAATTATGCGTTGTGCGTTTTGTTGTTATGAATTATAAAATGCTCGTGTTTGTTTGCACTGTATTTCTGTCACGTAGCTTTTTACATATATTTTTAAACATTGTCATAAGGCGGAAGATTTGGCATGCCATTAAACTAGGTCCAACCAACCATTTGTTCTTAAAGTGTCCTATACCAAGTCAGAAATATGGCAGTTGCTATAAGAAAAACAATTCGTTTCTATGTGTGTTGGCGTTCGTTTTTGTTTCACTTGGGCATGTTCCTGTTGTTCCTTTTTTTAATGTGTTTCTTTCGGTTTTAGTTTGTTACCTAGATTTGTTTTCAATCGATTTATGATTTGTTAACTCCGGTATACTAATCTTGCTTTTATTTAACAGTTTACTTTAAATTACACCTGGAAAACACACAATCATTGATAAATTGTGCTCTTTAAAATAATCGTATGTCCCTTCTTAAAGCACATCTTTATGTAAATCTCGTCAAGCATGTAGTTGCTGAATTGCGGTGACTTTCAATTGTTTTGTTCGATAATCCCTTATGAAGGTAATCAATAAAAAAGTAAAATGACAAAAATACTGAACTCCATGGAAAATTCAAAACGGAAAGTCCCTACTCAAAGGCAAAATCAAAAGCTCAAAAACTCCAAACGTATGAATAACAAATGTCATGTTCTTGACTTGGTACAGGGATTTTCTTATTGGAACATATCAAAATTCACGAAATAAATATTTTCAATTTAATTGAAACAATTTTGAGATACATGAAATATCTGAGAAATTGTTATAAACATGCAAACAAGATAGAAATACATAGTGTTTTACAGTAAAACTTTGCGACATGTGTAGAGCCGAATTTTCCGTCCATCCTTTGGCACCTGAATTCACTACTGGTTTTTGATGGGGTTCGCTTTGTTCGACTATCTGTCATGCACTTTTTTAATAATTGTAAAAAGTGCAATATATTTATAATTACTACAAATACTATATTCTTTTTTAACAGAACTAAAATGATTTACATCTTTCGTTGCAGTCTACTGTAAATTCAGAAATTATTGCGAGGTTAATATTATTGCGAAAAATGCGACAGAGTTGTAAACGCAATAATTTAAACTCGCATTTCGAAATATTTATATGAATTTAACAGGATTTTTCTCAAATACGTAAAAATTAAAATTGCATTTAAGTCTTAAATGATAAAATCGCAATAATAAATGCACGCAATAATTTCTGAATTTACAGTATTATAACTTATAAATAATTCAGCATGACTGTTTTACATACATTATTTAACAGATGTAGAAACAATCAACATTGCAACAAACCCAGATACATCAAGTGGCAACACAACACTAGAACAAATATCGACTACCGAACCAACAACAACAAACGACAAAACAACCTATAAAGAATCCGATGACTTATCAACAACAACGACGGCTCCGACATTACGTGACATCACAATCAACATTGCAACAGACCCAGATACATCAAGTGACAGCACAACACTAGAACAAATATCGACTACCGGAATACCAACTACAAACGGCAATATAACCTATAAAGAATCCGACGACTTAACAACAGCAACGAAACTTACAGTTCATGACATAACAACTAATTTTACAACAACAACCGACAAAGTATCCACTGTTATAACCATTGACAGTACGACAGAAAATGAAACGGCAGCCATGGTTATTGATTGTAGCGACATCTCTGGAGGCAGTCTTAGTGGTGTTTACGAAATAAACGTTGATAACATGACAGTTGAAGTCTATTGTGAAATGAGAGTTGATGGTCAATGGACGGTAAGACATATTCATCCTTATTTATCAACTAATCGAAATCAAAATCGTGTGACATATGATAAAAAGTATTAAATAAAGGCAACAGTAGTATACCGCTGTTCGAAACTCATAAATTGAATCGTTATTGGATTTTTTATTATTAGTGCTTATTTTATTTTGATAATTATTATGATTATCAGTTTTATTATTCTTGTTATCATAATCAATGTGATGAAAAATTTTCCTATTAAAAGGTAAAGTAATGCCTGTTGAATTAAACCAGCAAAAATGGTTTGCACGACTATTTCATCAAAACGACTTACACGGAAACACCATCTTTTACATCCTATTGAAAAGAAGTAATAAGTTACCATAAAAATCATTAAAATATTTTCGACTAGAACAGTTAATTTGGTTCCATTTGAATTTCACGGGTTTTTATAAAAAAAAAAAAAAAAGAAGATGTGGTATGATTGCCAATGAGACAACTATCCACAAGAGACCAAAATGACAGAGACATTAACAACTACACAAATAGAGCACCTGAGATAACCCCTAGTTTTTGGTGGGGTTCGTGTTGCCTATTCTTTAGTTTTCTACCTTTTGGTCATGTGTACTATTGTTTGTCTGTTTGTCTTTTTTATTTTTAGCAATGGTGTTGTCAGTTTGTTTTAGATTTATGAGTTTGACTGTCCCTCTGGTATCTTTCGTCCCTCTGGTCTTCCTTGACAAATTATGTCTACAGTGATGCTCTCCACATTGAAAAATCAAAAGTCCGAGACCTAATACTTACTTTATAGGGCTGTTCAAACTCAACTGAACCAAATTGAACCAATTATTTAGAGACAACAGTTAATTTTACCCTTCATACTTTTTTAGTTAAAAATAAATCAATATCTGTACTTTTGTAATTACCGAAGTACTTGATAGAGATAAACTACTACGAAAAAGGACTAAAGTCCTTTTGCAGTGGTATCAATCATTTGATAGGTAACAACTATAGTGTTATATTGATAAAATATATAAGAAATTACTCTATTTTCACATGTCAATGTCAATAAATATCTTATCATTTGTTATGAAAAACGAAATATATTTAATGCAACTAAATTTTTGGTATTTATTTTGTTGCAAGATTTCAAATTGAAAACTTTATACATGTACCATGGAGAAAGACGTTTTATTCCAAAACAAATTTGACTTACCTTTTAAACAATTGTTCTTAAAAGAAAAACAAGTCCAAATAAGCTCATTCTTATGAAACCAGTTTTTGTCACTCATACGTTTTTTGTGTTTTAGATTTTAAAAAGAGGGACGAAAGATACCAAAGGGATTGTCAAACTCATAAATCTAAAACAAACTGACAACGCCATGGCTAAAAATGAAAAAGACAAACAAACAACATCACACACGACGCAACATAGAAAACTAAAGAATAAACAACACGAACCCCACCATAAAACTAGGGGTGATCTCAGGTGCTCCGGAAGGGTAAGCAGATCCTGCTCCACATGCGGCACCCGTCGTGTTGCTTATGTGATGAGCAGTGGATTGCAATATATGTTCTTGTATCAGAATATCATTTGACATCTTTCATCACAACGTTAAGCATCGTTATAATAAACAAGATAAGACAAATTGTCAAATACTTCATTTTGAGGCATAATTTGTAAACATTTGTGTTTTATTAGCATTTATTAATTAAAAGTGATATTTGAGTATTTTTTTATGAAAGGCTGCAACCTTCTAAAATCAGTAAATGATATGTCAAGGTGTGGGACCGCAGTCTTAATCAACGTCACTGCGTTGAAAAGGAAAGACACATAGTTTTCTTCTAAATGTACCATTATCAGGTTTACTTTGACTGACAAAGTCTATTCGTCAGATTAAAATCCCCACTTTGAACTCTTGTACAAATCAAGCAACCCACTTTGAACTCGGTCTTATTATAAGTACATGTAGCATCCCACGTTTAAGGAGTTATTGTAGGAAAGGTCTTGAATGTGGTATGAAACAGTAGACATGTACTTTATCTGCAGGCACTACATAGCAATGGAACGTTTACACTCAGAAAGTTATAACCATCTTTGTATCGTAAAGTGTTGTTCTCAATCGACCAACATTGTAAATTATAAGATGTAGGTCAAGATATCAGAATGTTTTAACTGTATATCTTGTTTCTTTTGGGTTACACTCGATGGCATAGGTGCCTTCGACATACTCCCCAATCTCTGATTCATTAAGGGAAATGAAATAATCTTTATAGTGGAATATGAAACTTAAAGGAAAATGATATATTTGTTAATTTGTCTGAAGAAAATCTTGTTATGGAGTCTGCTTCATATGAATAAAGTAGCAAGTTGTCAAGTAGAGGAGCACAATTGATTACCGTGCGAATGTCTAATTTTTTTTTAAACACTCATCATGGCCATTACAACAGTACCCTATACCGCCGATGGTTAATGAGAGTTCATATGATTATTTTAAAGTATACAATTTGGCGTTTACAGCACAAAATCATTGTAATATAAAATCTTTGAAAAATCAATCTTAATAAAAATGATTATAAACTAAAAGGTGCAAAAATACACACTTATTTACCGCATGTCTACCAATAGTATAAATGTATTATAGTGCCTATGGTAAATAAACCAAAATCTTTCAACAGGTGATACAAAAACGACTTGATGGTACAACAGATTTCTATCGGAATTGGCAGGAATACAAAGATGGATTCGGGGATGTAAATTTGGAATATTGGCTAGGTATTTTTTTTAGTAGAACTTGTTGGCATTATCTACACATTTTTTGTTAAATTCCAGATAAGGAATGTGATCACAAGAGTTGTAGAATCTTTTGGTTCTTTGTTGTGAATGAATGATAACGCAACAAGGGCAGATTAAGCTAAAATATTTTTGAAATATAAACCAACCGATTATAAATAAATGAGTATCAGGTATGTTTAGACAGATACATCATTCCAAATTTTAATTGAATATTAAATAAAAACGTATGTGGCTATTATTAATGTTTCTTATTAAAGACTATACACAGACTCTCGATAAGGAAATTATTAGATAATTGAATCACTATACAATTTAACAATTATGTATGTTATATTTGATTCCTGATTTATTAAATCAATTTAAATACGTTTGATTACATTCTTTATGTTCATGAAAGCCTTCCACATGTTACAATTATTTGAAGCTTTTATATTATAGGAATGACTTATTACCGTCAATTATCTAGTCTAAGACTAGCCAGTCAATGATAAACCGACTGAAACAAAGTCCGATTTTTTTCTGATGATAAATAAGAACGCTTGCCTTTTAATTCTATCAACCCTGTGGGTGCAATGGAAATCAGAACGGAGACTTTAAATGGTATTCGAACATGACATATTCAATGGTCCAATAATTATTTAGAAAAGTACAGTACTTGATTACACTGGCAGCAATGGTACTCTATGCATTTTTCTTTTATATTTTATAGGAAACGAGAACTTGCATAAGATACTATCCACGAAAAGTTATAAACTACGGATTGATTTGGAAGACTGGAACGGTGATACACGGTATGCAGAATATGATACGTTTGTTGTTTGGAGTGAGAACACAAACTACATGCTGACTATTTCTGGCTATAGTGGAGATGCTGGTAAATGCAAATATGATAATTATAGAATGGGTTTTCAATTCTACGTTTTTATGATATTCAAAAGATGACAGTCGTTTTCAAGTACGTCAATTTCAAATTGATCACATTGATTGTTTTTTTATAAGTCACTGGTAAAACTCAATATTTGTATAAGATCCTTTATAACTTTTTTTTTAAATGCATTGTCATGTGACTTCTTAAGGTTGCACTTTGTAAATACAGCTGTTTCTGAAACCACGCTTCTTTTTTTTTTTTTGGGGGGGGGGGGGGGGGGTATGTAATGTTTATTTGATTTGTTGACATACTGGTTCCCAGATATGATCTCTATGTTTCATCTCATAGAGACATTACTTGGGACTGTTAAAGGCATAAAGGAATACATTTGCGGTTAAAATGAATTCTGAAGTAGGCACTAAGTAAAAGTAAAAGATGTATGAGTAGTGCACAATTTTAATATACGTTTAAAAGTCTAACAAATGTTGAAAATAGTTTGCTGAGCCTACGTTTTGACCTTTGAACAAAATAGTAGTGAATATATCGACTTTCTATTCTAGGATATAATTTTTCACGAAACGTCATAGTAAAAGTGTCAAAGTTTTAGCCCCAAACGGAGTTCCTATGGGAAATTGCATTGTCTATATTCACAGAAATGCAACCTTAAGAATTGTCTGGTACCTGTTTATGTTGGTTGTCATTACTTTTGATGAAATATAACGATATTACTTTATGATTCGCATAACTTCATCAGAAAATCTTTATTCCAATTGGACGAATTCATAATCACAGAAAAGTGTGAAGGGCTATATCAAACAAACCTACCAAAAACACATTTAGCAAAAAAGCATCCAAGTTCAACTTTGCCTGATTGATTTTTTTTTCTCAGTATCATATAGTATCTTTATTATCATATCAGTTTTGTTCTGCTTAGACAAGGAAACTTATACCAATATGTACGTTAAACGCTTAGGTGATAATAACGAAAGAGTGTTTGTACTCTATAAAAAAAACTTTTGATAATTTACTTTAAATTTATATCGATACATCTTAAATCTTCAAAAACAATCCTGTTTGTGTACCATCAGCATTTTCACGCGATATCTTGAATTAACTAGATAGATGTGTCTTTGCATATGTGAATGGTAATATCATATATAATTCATAGTAAAATGGGTAATATATTTATAGATTGACTCGTTAGCAGGTGTAAATAACATTTTCCTCCTACTTATGGCTACTTGACCTCCTTTGGAAATGCAAATGTATGTGACATTAAAACAAAAGTTTAAACAGAATTCATAAAAAGGAAAATAGGATACATCAAGCAATTAGACACACTCCAATAAACAACAATGGAATTATTTTTTTATTTTTTTACCACTAAACGGCTCTTAGTCTTGGGAATCCAGTAATTCTTTTAACATCATAAATAATTTTTATAAGACATTTGCCTTAAATTATGTTTTTCTTTTCTATGTCATGCTTTAAGTTTATATCTCCTATTATGTTATTTTGAAAGGCAATAAACATGATAAACTTTCTATAAACGTATTGGACAGTCATCCTAGAATGTAGCTTAAATAGTAAATCGTTATCAAGCAAAGAAAGACAAGCAAATCATTAGAATGTATTTAAACTATATAGATTGATATCTTTTGCTGATATAATGGTGTTTTACAGGTGATAGCTTGATAAATCCACCAAGTGGGTCAAGTTATCAGATTAATGGAATGGAGTTTACTACATTAGACAGTGACAATGACAAACACAGCTTCCTAAATGTGGCTGCACCAAAACATTCAGGCTGGTGGTTTAACTGGAGTACCGACGGCAACCTAAATGGAAAGTTTTACGCAACTGAACAGTCACAAACCGATGCTATTCATTGGCAATCCTGGCATGCAACAGGCGTTTCTCTGAAGAGCGTATCAATGAAGATAAAGCCAAACTGATAGAGTAAACAACATCCTAACTGGGAAAGAAAATTGCTATTTGTGAATTGTGACCCATTCACAAATGTTTATCTAAATTCAATAAGAAAAATGGACCTACAATGTATTGAGGGGACAGAAAATAATATTTCAAAACAACCTCTAGTGTTTCTTTCTTATTTTTGTTATTAGGGTGGTCATCCTATATTGAATTCCCTTTGGCATTAATCTGTCAATCTTCTGTCAATTTATACAACAATTTACCTTTAAATTTCTCTATTTTATTTGATAGTTTTCATCATTTCATTTAGCATAATAAACTCAATGTAAACATGAGACATTTCACGCAATGCTCAAACTTGTACCGATGAATGCTATATTTGCCTCTATAGAAACACCGGATATAAGACTTGATTCGGTGGGGTTACTATTGATCAACATATGTTCTCGATGTAATTTTCGGAAAATGCCTATACTCAAGTCAGGAATATTGCAGGTTTTTTTTCTTCACTTTTTGGGATTGATGTTTATTCTAAACTTTAAATTGTAATCACATACTTAGGATGTATTTTCTTGAAAAGAACGAAAAATATTTTTCATATAGGAACAATACCATAACCGTAATGTACAATGTGTTTATTTAAGTTAATTGATACGTACTAAAGAAGTCATTAATTTAACAACAAAACATATAAACATGCGAAATAATCAAGAAAAAAAGTTAAATAACTTTTGCTTTAAAAGTGTTAATCATTTTACAGGCAGTGGATCGAAATCGCCTCTTGTGGACTTATAGTATTATCATTTTAGTAGTCAAAGATTTGTATTGACATGATTGACACAATATTTTCTTTTAAAATTCTACATTGTATGTTGATGAATAATGAAACTATTAAAAATATAAATTTTCCTCAGCAAGTTCTTCCTTATATTTATGGCGCACCTAACGTTTCCAGTTTTCAGCGTTGAATGGTCTAAATAAAAGCGCTTCGGGAGCACCAAAATATGAACAGTACTTCATTCCTTTTTGAACATTTCATTTATTTGTTAATTATAAAAAGTACGGTTTTCGATGTACATGCTTTTTATATAATGTTAATTTTATGTCTCCGAAGCGCTTTTCTGGAATAAACTTCAGCAGAGACCATGAAAGCCGAATACTTGAGAACCAAAGTTGTACATGATGTATAACAAAGCGATGTGACCAGAAAGGACCTGAGATAAGAACAACTTTTCCTGGGGAGTTTAAACCCTTGAATAGTATCTCAATAGTATCTTAATACAGTTGCTTTTCACACACAGAACAAAATATTGAAAAACCAAAAAGAAGAAAATAAAGACAAACAATGATAGGAGAAAGATACAAAAGTGATATTCAAACTCAGAAATCGAATCTTAACAGAAAATGCCATGGCATTATTTTATAAAACACAGCACATCTCAGACTGGGGTGATCTAAGTTGTTCCGATTGACATTTACACAAAGACTTTCAAAATATAAATATTAAACCAATATAGAATTCAAAAGTCATAAGATAGTAATTAAATGCTACCTTCGCTGTTAAAGTATTATATTTTTTAATTGTAATTATTTTCTTTTTGCAGTACACTCAAGCGTAAAACTAATTATTTTTTTCAACGATAATGTTTTAAATAGCAATTATCTGTAACCACCAACCAAGTTGCGGCACGCATAGTCTATGATTTTCTTGAAATTTGGTCTGTTGGTACCTATCGATAAATTAACATGACAAATGTTGACAAAAAATGTGTTTATGCCTCCGTTGCCATGGTTATGAGTCCCTTTGGATTTTGTCTCAAAAATGCATATTTTGCAAATAAAAAAAGACCTATTTTAAGCAGTTATCATGCTTACATTTCAAGTTTTATGACCAATTTGACTATTGTTCATTTAAATATAACACTTTATGAGTAAGATGAAAAAAATAAAAATTATTTCTGACAAAAGGGAAAGAAGGGGCAACACTGATTTAAATAGTGGCATTTTCAATGTATTCAAAAAGGCAAATTATAGGCATTTTGCATGACATAATTTTACACTTTTGCATCCACAACCAATTATACTAAAGTGATAAATGTAAACTATGACTGTTGCCTAGGAATAATTTTTCATTAAAGGTTTGGGAAATAGGTTGCTAGTGTGGTTGCTATGGGAACATAAAAGTGTCATTTTTAGTATTTTGAAGAAAAATTTTGACATTGTTATTTAGATAGTTTTAAAACAGTGACAAATACAAGATAAAAATCACTTGGGACATGTTGTGCATTCAATGACCTGAAAATTGACCTAAAGGTCAAAGTTATTTTGACCTTGACTTTGACCTTTGGTCTTTATTGTTTAATTTTGTTAAAAATTTTATCAAATAAACCCAACCAGTATTTTGATAAAGTGTTTAGACAAATTTTGCTTATATTTGGTTAGAAAGCAAAATGCCAGAGGTCAAGGTCATGTTAAAAGTTCTTAGCAACGACCCTTACTTGATATAAAAGTACCTAGCAACCATACAAAGTTGAGGTCAGATTGATACGAACTGTGATATACATCCTAATTAAAAGTTGAGGGATCAATATTTTCAACATAAGCTTTACCAGCCATTCTCGTATAATCAGAAAATGCATAGCAACCATCCTTGTATTGATGCTTTACTAAAGTTGTAATTCATTCTTCCATTTATACTCTTAAATTTCTTTTAAGAACAGGTATTGTGTTTCTTGAATAATTCACACACATGAGTTTACTCATGTACATTTTAGTTAATCGCCAACTACTTTGTTTCCTGTTCTTACTTGAATAACAAATGCTGTTTTTTCCAAAGTATTTTATTAATTTTACGAAAAAAAATACCAGTTGAATCATTCTATCGTTTACTAGGGGACTCGTGTTTTACTTTTGTGTTCTTAATCTTGAATCTTCAATCTTATAAAAAGTAATGTAACAAAACATTTTTTTAGTGAAACTTATATGGATAAATGAACAATTTAATAGTAAAAATTACCAACAAGACTCAATCATTAAATAAAAATATTCGAAAATTTCATTTTACTCCATATAGCCGTTTTACCTTTTAATGAATACATTTTGTACTAGTACAAAGGAGAAAAAATCAAATAACAGCAATTTTTCTTGTTTCCTTATCCCAATTATGTACCCTTGTTTAGTTACCCCTGAAGTTATACATAGAATATTCTATATTAATATATGTATGTTAATACTAAATGACGATTGTTAACCCAAATTGACTTTAAATGGTATTTACTCTAATTAGGGGTTGTCAAATGAATTTAAGGTAGATTCATAATATACCGCCATCATGGATTGCACAATCGCAGTACAAATTGCTCTAGTTATTTGCCCAAATCTACAAAAGAGAAGGTACTATGATACATGTAAGGGGCGTTTTTATCCCCCTCTCAAAAGAAGTCTTAATTCATACCATTGCTAGCCTTAATATAGAAACTTTTTAAAAAATTATTATTTTTTTTTGATTCCCGGTAAAAGAAGGTTGCCTAGCAACCATTTTTACTTCATAATAGAATTAGCACATACGAATTGCTGTATCTGTACAAATAATCATATTTTCCAGATAATATGGTTTGTTTGAGAATAACTTGAAGATACAAATGAGTAGTCTTGCACTTCAATTTAAGTTCACAAATTGCTTAGCAACCACTTAGCAACAGAAATATTTCCGAGCAACGGTTAATAAAAGGTGATTTGTGTCCTCTTAAGTATGGATCTAGCAACATAAAATTCATAAAAAACAATTGTCTTCTTTTTTTTTTACTAAAATAGGGAGCCAATCATGTAGGTTATCTTGCCTTATCCTTTGAAGACAGATTTGCAGTTTAATGGTTAGATGGTTTATTTAATAATGTAAAGAAAAACTTGGTGATTTAATTGTATTATCAAAATATTAGTTTTTTTGCATGACAAAATGACTCAATTTCTTTACGCGTGTTTCACTGTGTTGTCAAAGTCGACTCATATTTATCTAACACACGCTTTCTACTTTCTTATAAAAAGCTTTAGAGTTTACTTTTAAAGCAAATGGAATAATTCTATATTTTTGGGCCAAAAGGGGTCCTGATTGGCCTAGTCTTAGTCTCTTCGATTACTAATTTCAAAGGAGAGTTCGTGTTTTTTATATTAAAGTTAACAACGACTAGGCCATTGTTATGAGAAAAGCTCAATTGGCACTGAGACTCTATTAAAATAACTTTTGCTCAACACACAAAGTATTTTTTAATATTTTTTTTAATCTTCCACTGTTGATGTATAAAAATAGCAATGATAGTAGATGCAGTGTTGTTATATTAGTTAGGAAAGATCATTTTATATTTTGTGATGGGGATAATGGAAGTTTAATGAAATGAATGTGAAAGTGTCTTGTTCTGAAGATAAATAATATTGCCCAAAACATGCTAAAACAATTTTCTGTACATTTAGATGCACATCATCCTAAAACTATTTAAAATTCAAAAACGGTGTGTACGCAATGAAAAACAAATTCGACGAAAAATATGAAATAATCAAGCCTTATAAGTTATAACGAGTGAAAATGAATACATTGTCTAGGCATAACTTCTTTGCTTAAAAGGTCAACTCCAACCAAAATAAACTGGTCGGTCTCCTATCAGTTATATTCCTATTCTCCTCTTCTTGTAGATATAAAGAACTTGTATTTCAATAACATTTGGTTGTCTTCTGGAGAGTTGTCTCATCAGACGACATCTTTTAAATTTTTGTATGTATGTGTAATCAGTCTCCTGAAATTAAATTTGCTATATAATTTACTATTCCAGATTAAACATGTGTTCTTAATATTATTTTTTTCTGATTTTTGTCCCAATGAAACCTACAATAAACTGTTTTAAAATAATCAATTGGTTGCTATGCTCTTTTCAATATAAATTGATGGTTGCAAGGCATTTTCCTAATATAAATAAATGGTTGCTAGGAAGTTTTACACTTCAAATGAGTGATTAATTACAAATAATGTAATGACACCCCATAGATCTTTGAAGTTAGATATATGTAATAGTTTATATAGTCCTAACTGAAATCATGTATGGTTGCTAGGTACTTTTTTATCAAACAAGGGTGGTTTCTAAGCACTTTTGACATGACCTTGACTCTCTGTTTTTCATATGTTAATAAAAATTGGCTTGTTATGCGTTTACTTTTCTACATTGGCTAGAGGTACAATGTATAGGGGGAGTGTTGAGATCTCACAAACATGTTTAACCCCGCCGCATTTTTGCGCCTGTCCCAAGTCAGGAGCCTCTGGCCTTTGTTAGTCTTGTATTATTTTAATTTTAGTTTCTTGTGTACAATTTGGAAATTAGTATGGCGTTCATTATCACTGAACTAGTATATATTTGTTTAGGGGCCAGCTGAAGGACGCCTCCGGGTGCGGGAATTTCTCGCTACATTGAAGACCTGTTGGTGACCTTCTGCTGTTGTTTTTTTCTATGGTCGGGTTGTTGTCTTTTTGGCACATTCCCCATTTCCATTTTCAATTTTATTTTTTTTTTAAACGTCCTGATCATTTTCTCCATGTATAGTATGCCTCTTATATTTCCATTCTAAATTCAATTAATATACACAAGGTCAAAGGTCAAGGTTATCAATGACCTTTGACTTTTGGACAAATTTATGGTAATTTAATTGCCAATGGTTTGCACATCATAGTCATTCAATAATACTTTTGTGGATTATTTTAATAAAATGGCTACATCTAAGAGGTAAAAGGCAAAAATGACACCTTTTGTTTCCATAGCAACCATCCTATAACCCAATTTCCCAAACATTTTGTTATAATTTGTTTATTAGAAACATTGATACTTTTCATTCATAACCACATGTTATTTATTTATTATTTATTATTACAATTTTTCTATAGCGCTAAATCTAAAACAATATTACTCAAAGCGCTTTACATCACATGTTTAACGAAATAAACACACAGACAGTGATAAAAATATAAAACATGAACCCACAAAATAAATATTTAAGTGTTAAAACTTTTCTAGATAAAAGGATTAATAATGTGGAATTTTTTTTTCAAAAAAGTGGAATATATATATCAATGAATCAAAATAAAAAAACGAGTAAAAAATTATACTGAATAAAGTTGGTAAAATAAATAGCCAAAAAAGTCTAAAATAAGATTGCTATTACAAATTATCAAATATAAGTTAAAAATTTGAAAACGTATTCAAAAGATGAAAAAGGAATATTATCATGTAAAAATATAATTACTGAAATGAAAAATATGTGTGCTACTAAAAAAACATACAATGTACATATTATAAATGAAACATATCTCCAGTTAAAAGAAAGGTTCGATAAATCAAAAGCAGGCTAACGTCTATGGCACAATGTATCACAGAAACGAATTTAAGGGATTAAAAATGCTTGTCGAAAAAAGTGAGTTTTTAAGTTCTTTTTGAATACAGGCACCGACTTTGCATTTTGAAGTTTTTTTGGTAATGCATTCCAAAGGATGGCCGCTGCTTGATCAAATCTTCTATTGCCGTAGGTTTTGGTTCGCACAATAGGAGTTACGAGTGTTAAGTTGTTTTCAGACCTTAATGATCTTGATGGCCTGTATAAATTTACAAGTTCACTAAGATATAATGGCGCTTCATGTTTCACGGACTGGAATACATATAATAATATTTTGTATTGCACCCTGTATTACACAGGCAGCCAGTGAAGAGACTCAAGTGTCGAAGTAATGTGTTCGTATTTCTTTTTTCTTGTAACTACTCGCGCAGCAGTGTTCTGAACCCTTTGTAGTCTCTGAATCATGTAAGCTGGTAGTCCATAGAGTAAAGCGTTGCCATAATCTTAAATGGAGGTGGGTGCCAAAATGTCTATTTTGTTCATACAAAATGTGTTAAATTGGTCTTCTGAAATATATTGAAAAATAGCCTCTGCTTCTGCGGTTGTGATAATATTCATCCAAAATATTTTTTATGTATGACATTGCTATTTTGTTTGTTTAGTTTTATGTTACTGAAAAATATTTACAAATTTTTCGATGCTAAATTTCTCAAAATTTGCGAGAGAAATCTCATATAACTGGTTTCCATGGCAACCATGACCTAGCAACATTTTTGTGGGCATTTTTCTTACTTTATTACATAATCACATGTTTTGGCAAAGTTTCATGAAAATCGGTGACTATGCGTGCTGTCCCCGCTATATAAAATGGTTGGTGGATACAGAGAATTGTTCTTTAATATACAGAATACAAGTATTCATTTCTATTTTTCCTGTATTCAGTTTCAACCTTAAAAAGTTGAGAATGAGGATACAAAAATAAAAGTAAATCGCATAAATGTTGTAGAAAATTGACTTTTTGGTTCTAAGATTGTTTTAATGGTAACACATGTCATAGATCATTGTATGACTTCGAAAACAATGTAATCTATCAACCTACTACTCCATTCAGCACTGCCTGAACAATTATCACTTTTCAACAGTTATCAATTATTCATTATATAGCCTTGTACATGATATGTGTAGCAAAATTATGGCGCACAAGTATTAACAAATTTCTGCTTTAAACCAAAAAAGAAGCTGTGGTATTATTCCCAATCAGGCAACTATCCATTAGAGACCAATGGAAACAGAAACTGCTGTAAAAGAAACAAAACCAGGAGTAAACTTTAAAACTACAAATATGATTTTATCATTATAAGTACATGTAGAATTTACCAATAATTTATCACAACTTAATGTTAAGTTAACATATTATCTGGAGATTATCTAAGTATTCAATTAATATTTTGCCATAAAAGCCGTTATAAGTTTGGTTAATGCAGGTGATTCTCCTCGCAGTTTAATCAATAGTTAGTACTCATGCACGAATATTATTCTTCACTCTACAACTGTTTATGTTTTTATACATCCTTGGCTATCAAATATTCGGTTGTAAAGGTAAAACCTCAAAATCTCCTCAGACGCATGAATTTGATTACGTGTTGTGTTCATTCTTTTGTACATATACAAAGGAATATTTTAAGATTGCATCTATAAGTGTTTATTGAACAGTTTTATGTGTTACGTACGTGTCATTATATTACAGTGATGTTTGTTTAAACTATAGCCTGATATTGAGAAACAATCATTTTCTTGGCTAAAGTTTTCGATTTGTTAAGATTTCCAAGAGGATAATTATCAGTTTTGTATTCTAATTTCAATTTTTGCTGATTTAAAAAAGCATATAATTGTTATTCTTTTCTTTTGTTTGTAAGTAAATGGTGTCACTGGTTCTCAAATGTAGAAAAAATATTGGCATTAGAACTTCATAAGATTTAAATCCATTAATATTAATTGTCTTTAAGAAATTGGTCATGTTTTATGTTCTTCCTATGATTAAATCATTTAAGTTCTTTTTCTTGTTCATTGGTCAGTTGGTAAAACCTGGTTTCTATCAAAATGATATTTGATTGTTATACACCGAAATGCGGTTTTTGAAGACTTGTTACTCAAGACTCAAACAATAAATAGTCATGTATATTCAAAGAATCGTGGTAGCGGTTCTATAATTTTTCTGCTATTGCAAAGGTGAATTGCAATCGTTTTCGATCAAATATAAAACACAAATTACATCGAACGAAACAATAATCGCAACTGTAACAGTACCTTCCTCCATTGCCTGTGCCAGAGAGTGTACCAGAGATGATTGCTGTACAGCATGTTACAACAAAACAACACACAAATGTCACCTTCATCGTGACTGTTTGTCTGTAACTGTACATACTGACAGTGGTGTTCTTCTACGAGAAAATGGTAACTGAGCATAATAACTATTCTATGTATTTTATTTGATGTTGTTGTGTTAACGAAATCAGGAATCAAACTTAAAGGGCTTTTGATTCACGTAATACTAATATCTGGCTCACTGCATTTGCTAATTTCAACATTTTAAGTTATCAACCAAAACAAGTTGATGTAATAAAGCTTATTACTATTTGATATATTGTTCCTTATTACATTAAGTAACACTATCTTCAAAGTTAACTAATATCATTTGGCTAATACATGTAATATGTGTGTGTTCCTTTTGATAAAAACACAATGTTTTCAAGAACCACTAGGACTGCGAGTTTCTGAGGGTATCATCAGCTCCCTAGAAATGTGCTATAGTACGGACGTCATTTATAACATTGACCAATTTTTATTTGCACATGTTCCATGAATAACACGATTGATGACACCTTTGAAGCAGGATCTGTCTATCATGCTTGAATACTAAGATCACCATTTATTTCTAGTTACATTCATGTTGGTCAGTCTCTATTTTTGAATGGGTTTTTTGTTGTATGTCTTATAGTCGGTTTTAGTTTTTGCTATTTTCGGTTCGATTTCGACGCATGGGTTTCAATATCCTCTTGATATCTTCCGTCCACCTTTTTTTTTAAAAGTAATACAAGAATGACTGCTTTATACCATAATATTCCCCTCCATATTGACACAGGTGGACGAATTCACACTAAAATCTTTAACAAAAACTTCCCAATTATCAACATGATCAATTTCCAATTGCTCTGCAGTAAAATACCATCTGCTTCGTCGTGTTGTGTGAATATATCTAAATTGATACGTTGAGGGTCGTGCATGTTCACACGCTACTGACTTCAAGAACATGAATGAGCTCCTTACGCAGAAAATGTTCCATCAGAGTTATAAGATTAAAAATGACACGTAAAATTTATGGATACCATCATGGTTTGGTTGATCTTTACGATGTGTCCGTGTCTACACTTACTAATGACATTTTTACCACGTCATGATTGTGATATTACATCTAGGTCGTCTGTCTTATAGTACATAACGTGACCTATTCCCGAATAGGACTGTTATACCGAGAGTTATTCACATTGCTGTACGACGTGTCTCGGAATTTTGTTCATCCAACATTCGTGTACTAGTATTTATTTTTAATGTTTCTGTTTTGGTGTTATGATATCGATTGAATAATCTGTTATGCTATATCATTTGTTGTCCAAAAAATTGTAAAAGTGCCTTTTAATATCATCATTGTCATAATATATCTATTATACTGAATGTTAATTTGCATTGTAGTTTGGCGTGTTTCGGTGTTTTGTACAACCAACATTCACGGTTTATTTTTTTTATGTTTCTGTCATGGTTTCAGTTAGATAATCTTTTATGTCTTATCGTTTATAGTCCAAATGATTTTTTTAGAATCTGCCTTTCCTTTACATCATTGTCATAGAACATGTAAGTTACGTAAGTGCGTCACTGTTTTTGATATCCTGTGATGTTTTTCGTTGTTGGAATATGTTCGTTGTTGTTCTGCGGTTTGCATGTTGTGTCGACTATTATATTATTGGGAGTGTATTTCTCTTGCGTCTGTTTGTGCTGTATTTCTGTCAGATATGTTTTATCAGTATGTTTTAACATTGTCATTAAGTGGAAGGTTTGTCATGCCTTTAAAACAGGTGTTACCAACCATTTTTTTCTTAGAGTGTCCTGTACCAAGTCAGTAATATGGCAGTTGTTATGAGATATTTCGTTTCTGTGTGTGTTGGCTTTTGTTTTTGTTTCATTTGGGTGTTCCTGTTGTTCGTTTCCTAATGTGTTTCTTTCGGTTTTGGTTTGTAAATAGTTATCAAAGGTACCAGGATTATAATTCAATACGCCAGACGCGCGTTTCGTCTACATAAGACTCATCAGTGACGCTCAGATCAAAATAGTTGTAAAGCACGTTGGTTTTTTTTTCAATCGATTTATGACTTTTGAACACTAGTATACTAATGATTCCTTTATTCAACATTAAACTTTAAACTGCACCAGGCAAAAGCGATCATTGATAAATTTTGCTCTTAAAATTAATCTTATGTCCCTTTGTAAAGCACACATTTTTGTACAGCTCGTCAAGCATGCAAATGCTACCAACTACCGAAATACCAACAACAAACGGCAAACTAACAAATAAAAAATCCGATGACTAATCAACAACAACGACGGCACCGACATTACGTGACATCACAATCAACTTCAAACAACAAGCGACAAAGGATCCACTGTAACAACCATTGAAAGTACGACAGAAATGAAACATTAGCTATGATTAATGATTGTAGCGACATCACTGGAGGCAGTCCTAGTGGTGTTTATACAATAAACGTTGACAGCAAGCCAGTTGAAGTCTACTGTGATATGAGAGTCGATGGTCAATGGACGGTATGATATATCAACTAATCGAAATCAAAATCATATGACACATGATAAAAATATTATTTGATTCGTTATTTGATTTTTTGTTATTTTTATTGATTTAACAGATATACAGACCAAGGTTTTATACGGGATATCTATTCATTTAATCCTGCAAATAACATTTGTTATATTTTTCTTAATGTTAAAATTTGTTTTAGATTGTGAAAAGGACGATTATAACATTATCATTTATAATGCATAAGAAAATCAAAATTAAAAAGTAAAAGCCAAACACATTTGAGTATCTATTGATCAAAACAAATTGATACTATAGCATATCCGGTGCATATTAAGCTGCACCAGATGCGCATTTTCACAAATGATGTCTCTTCAGTGATGCTCTCCTCATGTATAATCAAAAGTTCGGAAAACCTAATGCTTACTTTAAAGAGCTGACCAAACTTAATTGAACCAAATTGAACCAAATATTTAAAGACAACAGTTAATTATACTCTACATACATTTTTAGTTAAAAATAAATCAATATCTGTATTTTTGCAATTATCGAAGTACTTGATAGTAATAAATTACTAAGAAGGACTAAAAGTCCTTTAGCAGTGGAATCAACCATTTGGTAGTTAACAGATATACCGTTATATTGATAAAATGTATATAAGATTACTCTTTTTTAACTTATCAATGTCCATAAATATCTTTTACAGGTGATACAAAAAAGACTGGATGGCACAACAGATTTCTACCGGAACTGGCAGGACTACAAACACGGATTTGGGATGTCCATCTTGAATATTGGTTCGGTATAATATTTAATGTTGTGTGTTTTTCGAATTCCCTGTCGATTTAAAATCAAGATTTAAGAGTTAATATAGCTTTTCGAGGGGCCATTACGGGGAAAAAAACGTATTATCTTGTATGTTTCTCTGTGAACTTGTATTTAGTTTTTTTTTTAGAGAATATAGTAAAATGTAGTATCCATCTATCTATCTAATACGGGACGTTCAGCTTACTTAACTTTGGACGTATTGTAATGCATACAATACATTTGTATCATATTTTGAACTTCATATAATGAAAATAATTGTTGAAATGACGGAAATATTTCGCAGCCTTTTCGAATACGACTTTTGATTAGTATCACTGTTTTGTTTCTCTTGATTAATCATCAGAACTTAGAAGACTCATGAGTAGCAGTAGTTTAACTGTCTGATTTATTCTTCTCAGCTACTTTATATTTGCTTTATAAAATTAGTTGTTATAGCATGCGATTGAGTACTTAGACGAGAAATCATAAATTATAACTGATAGTGTTGACAAGAAATCTATCGTGAATGCAAAAAGACAAGTTCAGTTTCGCCTTCACGGTTAGTTTCTTAATAAAATATAATAATTTATATGTGGAATAATTCAAAAATAATTTTGTGCAAAAACAAAACAAAAATTAAAACATTTACATATTTACAAACAGGTTGGATATCTAAATATACTCTTGATCAGTTTTTTAACAGTTCCACAGTTCATAGTATGGAAAAAAGCTGTACTTGAAGTAATCGGTTCTTGTGCTGAATGTTTTGTATTGTAATGAATTAGGAAATCTGGGGTTTTTGACTGGCCGTTGTAGAAGGTAAAGGTTTGGATCTACTGCAATGAGATGATGTGAGATTTTGTATGTACAGCATAGTTACTCGATTGATGTTTCTGCGAGTTTCAAGTGACTTTCATTGAAGATGGTCAATCATGGAAGTAACACTACTGGTGTTGAAGTACTTGTTGGTGACGTAGCGTGCTGCCCTTCTCTGTATTCTTTCAAAGTTGTTTTTTGTTTTTGGGTGTGAGGTGACCAAACTGAAGAGCAGTATTCCATGGATTTGTATGCAAAACGTTTTGTTTCTGCCTGGTTTATTTCTAAGTTTCTTTTAAGAAAGCCTAAGAATTTATTTGCTTTTGCAGTAATGTTGTTGGTATGTGTATCCCAAGACATGTTGTGAAAAAGGGTGATACCGAGATATTTTGCAGTGCTGACGAGTTCTAGAATGTGGCCTTTTAATACATAGTCACGTTTGAATGGTGACTGTGATCTTGTTACAGTGAGAGAGTTGGATGGAATTACATACCCCAAGTTTGTTCCCATTTGGCTAGGCAGTTTAGGTCATTTTGTAGTATGGTACAATCTTGGTGATTTGTTATGTTTTTGTATAAGATACAATCATCTGCAAACAAGCGTGTTTTTTTTTTGTTACTGCTGTAGGTAAGTCATTTATGAAGATGAGAAAAAGAAGTGGATCCAAGACTGACATTTGGTGTTGGAATTGAGAGCACGAACTACTTACTCACTATTTCTGGATACAATGGAGATGCTGGTAAAAATATTAGTTATGTCTTTCACTTGAACAATTGAAAATAGAAATTGACGCAATATGTAATAATCTTATAAAGAAGTCTTATTGTATCTTTTCTTATTCGGTTGGTCAAACAACTTACATTTCCCGTGGAATAAATTAAATTAATTGACTGTTAATTTATACTATCAAATTTAATTACATTTGCATATTTTGATTTAATATTTTGCTTTATTTAGCATGATAAAGTCTATTTCAACATGAGACCGATATCAAACCGGCACTATCCTTAAAGTTGAACCAATGAATGCTATCTTTGCCGCTCTGTTTACATTATAGGCATTTATTTCAACCTATTGGAATCACTGAATATAAGACATGATTCGTTGGGGTTTTTCTGACCAAGATATATTATCCATGTTATTTTCGGAAAATGCCTATACTAAGTCATGAAAATTGAAGTTTTTTCTCACTTGTTTCGTTTTTTGATACCGTTTGATTATTTTTTTCGATTGTTATGGATCTCCCCCTTTTGAATTTGCGTTTAACATTTTGAAGTTCTTTTTTTAGTGATACATTTTTATGTAGTGATTTGTGGACTAGTTGTCTTCTTTAATAGTTGTTTTTTTTTTTTTTTTTTTTTTTTTTTTTTATGTGGAAAAGACGTTGTCAGTTTATCTTAAATTTGTATGCTCTACTAGGAATTTCCGCATGTTTGTTCTTTCGTACTATATCATATAATAGAATATACAAATATATATAACTCACTCAAAGGAATGTGTTTTTGAGGTTGATCTAATTCTAAATTGTATTCGTTTACGGAACTTTACATCAATTTTAGATGTTCGGGAGAGTAAAGAGTAAGACATAAAAAGAGAAGCGGGATGAACCAAAGGGCGAACTAAAATCAATAGTCAAAGAGGCCTAGCAATATCATGAGAAATACCAAAAACACTCGTTATGCAGTCATTTTGGTTGATTTTAAATACATATATAAGTAGTAAAACATGTGGTTGTTTAATTTTATATTTTCTTTTTTATGCTTCTTTGTTAATTATTTGTTTGTTTTGTTCTGATTGAGATTGTGACACGGTATTGATGGCTGTATCGCTATTTTGACAATTTTACCTATTATGTCTGTTTTGTTCACGCATCGTTATAAATATAATGGAATTTGATGCGACTGTCATACAAGTGAGAGGTTTAAAACCAGGATCAATCCACTATTTTCTACATTTGAGAATGCCTGTAACAAGTCAGGAATGTGATAGTTGTTGTCCATTCGTTTGATGTGTTTTATCATTTGATTTTGCCATTGGATTAGGGACTGTCCATTTGATTTTTTTTTCAGAGTTCAGTATATTTGTTATTCTACTTTTTAAGAATATACCGGGATAATATTTTTTCCTGGAAAACTTATATATTAAACTTACTCATACAAAAATCATAACTAAATATTTTATACAGCAGACGCGCGCTTTGTCAGCAAAAGGCTCATCAGTGTACGATTCAAAACAGGTAGTCGATCATTACGTCTCATGTAAATAAAAGAACAAGTTCACATGAAAAGGAGCATAGTTGGTAAATATTTTCACTAATTATCAAATCTCAAAAATCTAGAATTTATAAGAATCAAAGTAAACAACAAACACTGAGGGGATGAAATTAACATTAAACAAACAAGATCGGGTGAGTTAAATATATGGTATTACTCTCCTGCTATGCATACGTCACCTACTTTACAATTACAAAGACAATTGTTTGACAATATTTTATTTATGTTGAAATTAATAAAAAAAAAATATCATTTACTAAAAAATACTCCCAATTTAAATGTTCAACTAAAACATATCTTCTTCATGCCTTTTTGCAGACAATGTCTTAACCATAAATTAAAACATTCCTTTGGTTTGATCAGGTCGGAGATCCAACCAAAAGGACTTTTTGAATATGTGAGAAAAAAAAATAAGTTATAAAAATGCTATTTTTAATCAATATACTTTATGAACATGGACTTTGCTAACCATAAACTGTTCAAACCCGTAAAAATTACTTCTAAAAATGATTGAAAATGTGTTTTAAAAGTATATTTCGCCAATAAAAGTCATAATTATCAATATTTGACATCAGAAATCTGTACAAAGAAATGTACTACAAAAATAAGGCTACACCTGTAATTTCATTTACTTACATCAAGACTATTGCATCCACGATGTTCAACCATGAGAGGGTTCTTGAGCCCCAATGAAGTGAATTCCAAACCTCCGGGTTGCTCTTCTGCATCGCTAAAATTCAATTATAGTCCATCGGGTTATGTTATTACTGGAGAACTAAGTATCGCTACCAAAGAACAACTAGGAGAGATTTAAGCGAAAGGATTCAAATTAAGAATTCCCAAGCCCATCAACAGGAAAAGAATTTGAGTTTACTGATGAATGCAGTTGATGACTATGTACGAAAATGGAAAAAAGCGCGAATTAGACAAACCAGCAATGGTTCAATGTGTCTCAATGGCTCACAGATATACGATCGGCCATTGAGACGCGCATTCAGAAGCTACGATGTACTATGAGCACAAGCATTTCTAACCCATTCAAAATCTCGGTTGCTGATAAAGCCTTCGATTATATTGTCTTCGTATGCTAAAAAAATTATATTTACAATGTCTCACAAAAGAGCTTGGAATAAACAAGACAACACGTATTCCTACCTAATTCTAAACATCTTTCTTAAGTGTTGACTACTATTTTTTTTCAGAAAAAGAGAACCTTCAACAATATCGTGATAAGAAATTCACAACCAGTGGTGTCAATCAGATGTTGATTCTCAAATTTTCTAAAGATCTACAGATAAATCTTATTTCACAATCGCTGCAATTTTGCAGTATCATAAACCGTCAAATTTTTCTACGCTTTACGCTACTATTCCTCTTTTTTTCAAATGAAAGATCGACCATCATTTCCATCAAACAGAGCGTTTAATCTAAAAATTGGAATCGTAGATATTCATTTCTAGTTTTGGGTTATAATTAGCATTATTTTGTGAAGAACCACCGAGGAAGTGATTCTTATAGAATTTTAAATGAAGATCATATTGTCAAAATGCTTGATTGTGGAGGTTTGCTTTTTCAACCGACAATCGATATTCTAATGGAGAATGACACTCCGTTAATTTCCTGAACAACATAATGAATTGGTTGATATTTTTGTGTCTAATACAACTAATCGCATTTTTCACCGCATAAGATTGTGGGTTTAACCCCTATTTCGTCTGTCTGCTAAGTACCGAACAAAACAAAACAAATTTCCCGTATATGATTGTTTTATCGAGTGTAAATTCGCTTTGCTATACGACATGTTTCTGTATTTCATGCATCCAACATTTATCTGTATTTTTTTTATGTTCCTGTTGTTGTTTTGGTTAGATAATGTGTTACTGGTGATTCATTATGATTCGTTGAATTCCATTTTGTGTTGATATCGTGGGCACAGGTGAACCACGAATTCAAATATTCAACGATTTACATATTTTCAATGGGCTTTGTATGTTTGTACTGGTTTTGTGAACATGACTGTATGAAGTTCAAAATTACATATTCGTTACATACATACATACATACATAGGCGAGTCACTGTTTGAGATGTTTTGTTGTGCCTGTCGTTGTTGGAAGATATTTGTTGTTTTTCTATGTATTTGCATGTTGTGTCGTCCATTATATCATTTGTTTGAGCAGCTTTTCTATGTGATGAGTGTTTTTGTGTGTATTTGTGTTTTACTTCTGTATCGTAGTTTTGTCATTTTAGTGATTTTTGTTTTTAACACTTTTATATATGCGGGAGGTTTATCTAGCAATTATAACCAGGTTCCACCCACCATTTTTGTTCTGTACCATGTCAGGAAAATGGCAGTTATTATCACATAGATCGTTTCTATGTATATTGCATTTTGGAGTTCTGGTTGTTTCTTTTGTTTTTCCCTTCTATGGTTAATTTGTTCCCTTCAGTTGTAGTTTGTGTAACCCGGATTTGTATTATATAATTCGATTTATGACTTTTGAATATTGGTATACTACTGTGTCTTTATTAATATAATGATTAAAAAAAACAATAATGAAATATATAATGATATGTGAATAGTGTACTTTATACTTTTACAGATTTGTTTTCAGCTACTAATATGTGAACATATTAACATAACTTGCATCATGTTATATACTCTTATACTGCATTCGTTCTATTTGAGCAGTCAACATGCGCTGACTGTGTATTTCTATTTCATGTACAGTCACTGACCCTCTATCTCTTTTCTTAATGAATATTTAAATTGAAGTTACAAAAACTATATTTAATTATTCATACAACCTCTTCAGTCTGTTTTTGTTTCCAATATATACAAAGAAATGTGGAACGACTCAAATTATAATTAAGTACGCCAGACGCGCGTTTTGTCTACATAAAGACTCATCGGTGACTCTCAAATCAAAATAATTTATAAAACCAAACAATTACAAAATTGAAGAGCATTGAGGATCCAAAATTTCATAAAAGTTGTGCCAAATACGGCTAAGGTAATCCATGCCTGTGATAAAAAAAAAAATCCTTAGTTTTTCGAAAATTTCAAAGTTTTGTAAAAAGGAAATTTATAAAAAAAAAATCCACATTATTGATATTCATGTCAACATCGAAGTGTTGATTACTGGGCTGGTGATACCCTCGGGGACGAAACGTCCAAAAGCAGTGGCATCGACCAAATGTTGTAAATAGTTATCAAAGCTACAAGGATAACAATTAAGTACGCCAGACGCGCGTTTCGTCTACATAAAAACTCATCAGTGACGCTCAAATCAAAATAATTTATAAAGCCAAACATTTACAAAATTGAAGAGCATTGAGGATCCAAAATTTAAAAAAGTTGTGCCAAATACGATTAAGGTAATCTATGCCTGGGATAAGAAAATCCTTAGTTTTTCGAAAATTTCAAAGTTTTGTATACAGGACATTTATAAAAATGACTTATTGCTTTTACAATTTTTAGAAAAAAACATGTTTCACTTTGTTTTTGAAATCTATAAATCTTTATTTTTTATGCTTATTGTTGGGATTTTCGTCTAAACTCAAAAAAAACAAAAACAAAAACAAAAAAAAAAATTCGTTCACCATTGATTGCAAGTTTCAACAGGTAATCTACATTTCATTAATTGTGTTGTATATTTCTTCGCCTGACATGAGGAATTTGTTAAAGGGGATTTTCCCCAATAATTTTAAAATCAAATAAACAACATTAACACATTAACACATTAAACAACACTTGAAAACGTTATTTTCTAGATGGCAGTATAAAGACAACAATAGTTCAAAGATATGTCAAGACAATGCACTATTATTGTCTATCTAAATATAAGATTTCCAACAACAAATTGAATACAAAACTTTGTAAATTGAATACAACACTTTGTAAATTGTATGCGTCCGAAGCGCTTTATGAATTAACCTTTAGCAGAATTGTTCAAAGTCGAAAAAAATTGACAGCCAAGGATACATTTATTTATAAAACCGATGATGTTGATATAACCACAAGTGACAAAAAAATTATAGCAAATTTCTGCAAAGATCAACATGGCATGAGGAGTTTATACCTTAGTTTCTTAATAGTTTCCAATTTTACAAAATGGACAATTTAAGAAAAAACAATTCAATTTTTTCCTAATTTTTAGTCCAAATAAATGTGTGAAATATTTCCCACTTCCTCTTGTAGCTAATAACAAAATATATACAGCATATCATAGCTTAAATACCAACTTTCTGGGGAGTGGAGTGTCTTAACTCAAAGTGTAAGCCGCCATATTATTAGTGCATTCTAAGATTGTATTTTAGTTGTCTTTAATGGTTGCTGTCTGTCATATTTGTTTTAAACTTGTTGTTTCAACATACATTGTTTAAAATTTTGTAATGTTTTGACCTTTTATAACTAACAATTCGTATCTGTGTTTGTCCATTGTCGATGAACATGTGTCGCTTACCCCAAATTTATTTGACATCTCCTTGGTTTTGTTCCAGTTACTTGTGTTAAAACATGTTGATGTTTAAATTGAAAAAGATTTAATCATAATAAATACATGAATTGCCAATAATGTACCTACAGTAAATCAAGTAAATTAATATTGACCAATTATCTTAGCAAACCAAGGATTCAATTATTTTTCCTGCTTGTAAATGAAAAAGTAAATTTACAAAAATTCTAAACTCAGATGAAAATTCGAAACGAAAAATCAAAATGCAAAATAAAAAGTGCAAACACATCATAAGAATAGAAAACAACTGTCATATTCTGAAAGAATGTGGTTTTTAAGCATTGATTCTTACTCAACTGTAGTATAATTTTTTGTTTGGTGATTGAAGGTGAATTCCCGTAGTAATTTAAGTTATACTTAGTATTCATACAAGAAATTAATCATGCAACTGTGTATTTTCTTATACATCAGTGGCTACATAATATTAGGTAGTAAGGGTAAAATGTCATTGTTTGTACATGTAGTAAAAGTACGTAAATTCTCATTTAGTACATTTAATTTAAAAAGAAGGAATAATACCAAGCAGAGTGCACCCATAAGTGTTAATTAAACAGTTGATATAAAATATAATGTACTATTCATTCTTGCATAAGGATGTTTGTTTGAACTAAAGACTGATATTAAGAAACACTCATTTTATTTGCTTAAGGTTTCGATTTGTAAAGATTTCCCACAGGGTAATTATCATTCGTTTATTCTAATTTATTTTTTTGCTAATTCAAAATATCTTTTTATTGTTATTCTTTTCTTTTTGTGTTTCAGTACATCGTGTCACTGGTTTGATAATGTAGAAAAAAAATATATGGCATTAGAATTACATAATATTTACTCAATAGATATTAATTTTCTTTATGAAATTATTCTTTTTGTATGAACTTTCTAATATTTAATAATTCTTTTTTTTTCTAATTCATTGGCCAGTTGGTAACACCTGGTTTCTATAAAATAATATTTTGATTGTCATACACCGCATTGCGGTTTTTGAAGACTTGTTACTCAAGACTCAAACAATATATAGTCATGTATATGCTTAGAATTGTGGTAGTGGTTCTATCATTGTTCTGCTTTTCCAAAGGTGAATTGCAATTGTTTTCGATCAAAAATAAAACACGAATCACATCGAACGCAACATATCTCTTAACTGTAACAGTACCTTCCTCCATTGCATGTGCCAGAGAGTGTACCAGAAATGATTGCTGTACAGCATGTTACAACATAACAACAAACACATGTCACCTTCATCGTGACTGTTTTCCTGTAACTGAACATTCTGACAGTGGTGTTTTTCTAAGAAAACACAATAAGTGAGCATATTAATTATTTTAATTTTTTTCATACATAGTTGATATTTTGTTTCTATATCACTTTAAGTGACTATATCTTCAAAATTCACTAGGCTTATCTTTGTGGCTCCATTTAATAAAAGCAAAATGTTTTCAAGAACCGCTAGAGCTTTTTGTCTCTGAGGGTATCGTCAGTTCTGTTTTTGTTGATTTAGGACTTATTTCGACTCAATGCTTTCAATATCCCTAAGTATCTTTCGTTTTACTTTTTTTTAAAGTGTTTAACATTACACTTTTACCTGCAACAGGAAAAAGCGATTATTAGTAAATTTTGCTTTCAACTTATGCCATCTAAACGCATACTTTAATGTATAGCTTATCAAGCATGCAATAATTCAATTGTTTTTTAATAACTCATAATAACGCTAACCAAATGAAACGATGCCAACATATCAAAAGTATAAAGTATCATTTTTAGTTTAATTGAAAAATACTTAATTATGCATAATATATCCGCATAATTCTTCTGAACATGGAATAAGAACATAGAACATGGAACATAGAAATATGATTAAGATATATACGATTTTACAATAAATGTTAACTATGGGGTGTTGGATATGGAGCAGAATCGTCTAACCGTACTGCGGCACCTCAGAACAACTCTTTGGAGGGGTTTGCGTTGTTCAGTAATTTTTATGTACTTTTTCGTTTATGTTCTAAACTTATATAGTGTATTCACATGTTCATGTTGTTTTAGAACTGATAGAGTTAGAGAGTTCTAGAATAAACAAAAAAAAGGAATTTTTATTCTTTTGACATACAAATGTATTTATGTAAAAAGTATAATATATTAACAAGTACATCAATACTAGATATTATAATAGTATGCCATGGATGTTAGACATGTTTCAATTTCACATATGTAGAAACAAGCAACATCGCAACAGTTACATCAAGTCATAGTACAACACTGGGAAAAAAATCAACTACCGAAATATCAACAACAAGCAACGAAAGATCTACTGCAATAACCATTGAAAGTGCGACAGAAGAGGAAACGGCAGCCATGATCATTGATTGCAGCGACATCCCTGGAGGCAGTCTTAGTGGTGTTTACGAAATAAACGTTGATAACAAGCCAGTTGAAGTGTATTGTGAAATGAGAGTCGATAGTCAATGGACGGTATGTCATATTCATCCTTATTTATGAAATAATCGAAATCAAAATAGTATGACATCTGGTGAAAAGTATATTTGAATCGTAAGTGAAATTTTTAATATTCATGTTATTTTTATTTTTATTATAATTATAATAACCAGTTGTATTATCTTTATTATTTTTATCATTGTGATGAAAATTTTCCCCATTAGAAGGTAAAGTAATGCCACTTTAAGCCTGTTAAATCAAACCAGCAAGAAGGGTGTACACAATCCGAATATTTCATCAAAACGGCTAATAAGGATATTGATATAGAAACCACCTTTCTACAATAAAAAAATAAGTTTGCATAAAGATCACAAAATTATATCTCGTTTAGAACAGTTTTATTGGTTGCATTTGGACTTGCGATTTCCGCGGTTTTTGTTTGCAAACTAGATTTGCTTTCTCATTCAATTTCTGATATCTAAACATGGTCCGTTTCCCAAATTTATATTATGGTTTTTCAAAAGTCCTTACCGTTGTTTTCTCAGCATAATGCCAACAATATGCAAATTAATATCTATATGTAATCTTGCAGATTAGAGAGACTGTAATAAAATATTTTCCGTCCATTTTGGTTCAAAAATTGATAAACTATCTGTTTTGATCTAAAGGAATTATAATATTAGTAGTATAGTATTTATAAAGTCATAGTTGATTTGATATAGCATGTATCAATGTCAGTTTAACCTCAAGCATCATTCAAGAGATCTGGTTAAGAAAATAAAAAAAATATCTGTATTTTTGCCAATACTGAAGTATAGGATAGTAAAATATTGAGGAGGGAAAATAGTTTATGTCTATTAATGTCTTTACAGGTGATACAAAAAAGAGTGGATGGCACAACAGATTTTAACAGGAACTGGCAGGATTACAAACAAGGATTTGGGGATTTAACTCCTGAATATTGGATAGGTATACTTTTTTCGTGAATCGTCTTTGTTTATTCTCTGACGTTTTTTGGTTATTCTTTGACTTATGAGTTTGCATAACACTATGGCATCTTCGCATCTTTCTTCCAGAATCGCTACCTATTCAAGTTGGAATTAAGTGGGGAATATAAATACGCACAGGCTAAAAGCATCTTAATATTTTCAATTTAGCAATGGCATTAAACAAGATCTCAAATCAAATCTATAATTAAGACAACAAATCGAGATAACACAGATAACACATACAAACAAAGGAAATCGATTTACTAGTAACTTAATAATGAACGATAACGGTCGACAAAGTATATATCTTCCACAATGCATTATCATCTGTATAAATATCCACACTCCGTTGAAATGATAGAATTGATGAAAGAACAAAATCGGTAAAAGTATGATTAAACCAGATATGGTAGTTCAAAGTAAAAAATCCGTTTAGCTTATAAGTCAACACACAGATACATGCATCGTATTGGTCAACGTATCAGTGAATTCTTTGTAATATTTTAAGTCATACGACGAAGCAAGTCGTATAATGCTGTCGAAAGAGTATGTAAGTGTTATGTTAGTTTACTTGTTGTTTTACGGTTAACACTACCATTACTCAGATAAACTAAACGAACAGTTCAAAAGATTTACATGTAAGATGTAATACATTAATTGTAGAGATATTGTTGTTCGATGGTTAAAATTTATAATGCATTTTGTGGTTATTGGTAATCGACGACTCTACGTTATCAAGTAATTACACATTTTCTATAGAAATGTTTCAGACCACGTCAAAAGCAATAAAATATTTGTTTTTAATCATTCCATGGCAGTTAGAATCTGATAATATGAATGGCACATAATCTACATGAATGCAACTGATATTTGTTCGTATAATAACTTTTTTTATTATTTTTTAAAGACAGATTCATATCATCGAAGTGTTTCATTTTGAAAAATAAAGATATTGGTCATGGTGAAACATCTTATACACTTAATCTAAGATGTTGGTTTCTATGTTTGGATCAATTAAATAAATTGATAAATAGTAGATAAATCAATAACTGAATGATTTGCTTTAACTCCCAGATACATTTATTGGTTTCATTGTGTTGTTTTAGCTTCTTTCTCCTTGATCATGTTGATTTTTTCCTTGGTTACCGCTGCGGATTAACCAAAAACACAATTTTATATCATATATATTTTTACTTACCAGTCAAGGAATACACATAAGGATTATCTCCCTTACAACGTTCTCATAACTCGCAACACCTGGATGATTTCAAACATCTATCTAACATTGATCATCCGGGTGAAGGCCTCCTCAGTTTATCTTTCGGCGGCAACAAAATAAGACGTTCTCACTTTGAGACTTCCTACTATAGTCTCGTTGTTGAAATTTTTATTTATGTACGTTTGATATTATCGTCCGTTCATATTGGACGATGGCTGAAGAGTATAGACTCTCACTTGCTGACGCAAATGCTGAAAATTTAGATTCAGATAGTGCAGGTGAAACGCCAACGGGTGATTTTCTCGTGAAAAAAATGGCGAGGACAACAAAAGACTCTTCTTCAAAGAAAAAGAAACGTGTGTCAAAGACGGCTGAACTTGAGAATAAGTTAACCAGTATGGAGGACAGGTTTGATAAGAAAATAGATATGCTATTTGCAGTTTTGAACAAGTCATGTGCTACTACAGGTAGTTCGACTGTTGCAGAGATTTCTCAATCTGGTGGTTTAGCCACGCAGAGAGAACAAAGTTCGGATAACGTCCCAAGTACAGGGGAGCGTAGACCGGTAATTTCTTTGAATGCAAATCTTGATGAGGACTTGGGAAGTCCTAGAATTATTAGAAATATTGATTTTGACAATAGGTCAGAAATTTCTCTTCATATAGACAGTCGTGAAAAGGCTGATTTACTTGGTCTATGTTCATCAGATGTAGAGGATGAATATTCTCGTGGCCTTGGTAGTCCTGTAAGTGTTTATTCTCAGGCTGGCAATAAATCTAGAAATGTTGAAAGATTTAGCCAATATCTACAAACTCAACCTACTATAATTAATAACAATGTTGAAAGTCATTCAAATCAGAGACAAACAAGTAACATTGATAATAATAACAATAAAACTGTAGACAAGCAGTCAGATAATTTAAATTTATTGTCTAAGCTTTTCAAGGAAGATATTCCTTCAGAATCTTCTGATAATTCAGGTGGCTTGATCATTGATGAAGCGCAGGTTAGAATTCTAGAACGTTCCTGGAGAACTACAAATCCAGAGAAACTTACTGCTTTTAAAGATGAATACCGTAGTTGTTTTCCGGTTAATGATAAATCTAAAAGCTTTTTACAAGTACCCAGTTTGGATGATTTATTAGAACCAATGATAAGAACTGTTCATGGTACAAATAGTGTTAAGTCATGGGACAAACACAAGCAATTGGTTACTCAACCTTTAAAACAGATAGAAAATCTAGCCTATCAAGGGCAGGTGGCTTCACGTATGGGTATTATATCAGTGTTGTATATGCAACAAACATTAGGAACCTTATTAGAGAGAGTTGAGAATGAAAATGTAAGTGATGAAACTTGTCAAATGGTGAAGGACTTGTTTGCAATTTCGACAAAGTCTCTTGGTCAGGTAGGACGCACAGGGGCGTTTAACCATATGATACGCAGGAAAGCTGCAGCTACTGAGTCTGGTTTAAATAACTTGAAAGATATACAGGCTAAAGTGTTGTATTTACCTCTTTCGAATGAGGGTGTATTTGGTAAAGGTTTGGAAGACAAACTTGAAACGTAAAGAACAACGTGAGCAACTAGACGATCTCTTACCAGAGTATAAAAACAATAATAAGAGAAAGTTTGAATCAACTCAGGTGCGTCAAGATTGGCAAAATAAAGCTCCTAGATATAGTTCTAATAATAGTTCTACTCATGTTAATTATAACAATGCTAATTTAGCTGATAAACGCTCAGGTTTTAATTATAACAAATCTTCTGTGAGATCTGTTCCCAGGAAGTTCCAGAAAGACAATAAAGCTGATGACTTTGGGAAAAAGGATAAAGAAAAGAAAGCAGGTGGCAATTGGCATTCTTTTCGGATCCCAAAGAAAAACAATAGCTGACTCAGAGTTGAAGGTAATAAGTTATCAGAATCAGGCCGAGATACCAGTTGGGGGTCGTCTAAGATTTTTTCGGGACAATTGGGAAAAAATAACAGACGATCAATGGGTCTTGTCAGTAATAACAGAGGGTTACAAACTAGAGTTTCTAGAAATGCCATTTTGGACAGGCATACGGAAAACCTCTGTGTCTTTAAAAGACTCGGATATTTTAATCCAAGAAATAAATACTCTTATAGAAAAAGACGCTATAGAACCTGTTCGCCAGCAAGATGCAGCAACAGGTTTCTACAGTACATTTTTTCTAGTCCCCAAAAAGAATGGGACAATGAGACCAGTAATAAATCTCAGACCCCTCAACAGGTATCTCAAGAAAATACATTTCAAAATGGACACTCTCACAAAAGTATTAAATCTAGTAAAAATAGGAGATTGGGCCATTTCTCTAGATCTAAGCGATGCTTATTTACACATCCCAATATTTCAGAAACATCGCAAATTTCTCAGATTTTCTGTTCAGAACCAGTGTTATCAGTGGAAAGTTCTTTGTTTCGGACCAACTTCTGCTCAGAGAGTCTTTACAAAAATGGTTTCGGTAGTAGCGGCTTTTCTGAGAACTCAAAATGTGAGACTAGCAGTCTATCTAGACGACTGTTTAGTAGTCAATCAAAACAAGGATCAATTATATCAAGATCGGAGGAAATGTCTCGATCTCCTAATGTCACTAGGTTTTCTTATCAACAGAGAAAAATCAAGTCTAGTACCAACTCAAAACTTGATATACCTAGGGGGGCAGTTTCATTTGGACAAGGGACTTGTTTGCCCAACTCAGGAAAGAATAGACAAACTGAATATGGCAATATTAATTCTTTCATCAGGGAATGCAGTGTCAGCATTTCACTTCCTACAATTACTAGGCATAATGGCATCTTGCATAGAGTTAATTCCGAATGCACGCTTGTTCATGAGACCTATTCAACTACATCTTCTCTCATTTTGGAGACCAAGTTGTCAGGATCTGTCCATAAAGATCCCAGTTACACCACATCTGAAATCACATCTCAGTTGGTGGAAAAATTCAGCAAACACGCTGAGAGGCCAATATTTTCAACTGGCTCAGACTTCTGTCACCATAACGACAGATGCTTCCAAAACCGGGTATGGGGGTTTTATGAACAATCAAATTTTTCAAGGGGAATGGTCAGAAATGCAGAGCAAGAAACATATAAATTCCCTAGAATTGGAAGCAGTGTTTTTAACGCTGAAACACTTCCTAAATCAGTTGAAAGGTCAATATGTTCTGATAAGATCGGACAATACCACAGTGGTCCAATATATAAACAAACAAGGGGGGACGAAATCGCCTACTCTTTGCTACCAAACATGGGATTTATGGAATCTAGCAATTCAAAACAATATTCGATTGAAGGCTGCTCATATAACGGGAAAATTGAACATTTTAGCAGACCAACTCAGTCGAACCAAAATTCAACACACGGAATGGTCTCTGAACAAACTGGTGGTTCAAAATCTATTTCAAATTTGGGGGACTCCTCTCATAGATTTATTTGCCTCAATAGACAATCGTCAGACAGAAATTTTTTGTTCATGGATCCCACATCAGAAAGCTTTAGCTCTGGATGCTTTGACAATTTCATGGGAGAGAATGTATGCCTATGCTTATCCCCCAATCTGTCTGATCCCAAAAGTCTTGCAATATATGAGGCAATACCAGTGTCAGATTTTGTTGATAGCTCCCCAATGGCCACGGAGACATTGGTACCCAGAGCTGCTTCAATTATTGATAGCAGTTCCCATCAGGATACCAGTAATTCCAGAATTGTTATGTCAACCGAAAACTCGGATTTATCATCCCAATCCACAAGTTTTCAAGCTGACTGCATGGCTTCTATTAACGAACGGTTTACAACAGAAGGCTTTTCTAAAGGGGTTAGAGAGTTACTCTCCGCCTCATGGCGGAAAGGGACTCAAAAAGATTACTGCTCAAAATTCAAAAGGTTCAATAGCTGGTGTAGTACAAGGAAAATTGATCCCTATAAAATATCTTTAAGTCAGATAGCTGATTTTTTATCATATTTATTTGATAGTGGTTTGCAATACAGAACGATTGCAGGATATCGCTCAATGTTGTCCACAGTATTACCTCCTATAGATAATTTCCAAATTGGACAACATCCTAAAATAATTAGATTGATTAAAGGTGTTTTCAATACAAGACCTCCAGTTGCAAAACTATTACCTGAATGGGATTTGCACATAGTATTAAGAATGTTAGAAAATAGTCCTTTTGACAATGTTGAACAAATGAGTTTAAAAGATTTGACTTTAAAAACTGTATTCTTAACTGCCATTACTACTTTCAGGAGATGTAGCGATCTGCAGGCACTAAGAACGGATGAAGGCTCCATGAGAATACAGACTAAAGGAATTACGTTTATAAGACATGGCCTAGCCAAACAGGATAGGGAGAAACATTTTGGAGCAAAAATTTTCGTGCCTACATACACTGAGAATACCTCTTTAGATCCACGGAAAAGTTTGTTACAATATTTAGATAAAACAAAACCGTTGCGAAAAAAATTACAGCAGGACCAAAAAGGGAAATTATATTTAGCTTTATGTGAACCTCACAAGCCAGTTACCTCTCAGACAATTTCACATTGGATTGTTCAGATTATTAAACAGGCTTATTCTGACTCTGAATCTTCAGGGAAAGGGAAAATACATGCACATTCTACAAGAGCTATTGGTCCGACTTGGGCATTCTTTAAAGGAGCATCTATCAATTCGATCTTAGAATCTGCAGATTGGAGTTCAGAATCTACCTTTAGTAGATTTTATTTGCGTGAATTAGATGTAAATGTGTTACAGACTAAGTTGATATTTTCGGCGAGTTGCACAGCATGTTTTTTGTTATTCATTAAAATGTTATTGGTGGAAGCATTTTAAATGGTGGAAGTATTTTATATGTTTTTAACTATGAACTGCATTTGAACTTATGATAAAGTTGAAATGACAAAGAATCACAGAGAAGTTTTTCTGTTATTAGATGTGTTGTAGAAAGTCTCTTCAGGTGAGATAATTTATTTATAACACTCCTCCTAAGGTTCAGACTGCTTTGAAATCAGTAGTAATCCTTATGTATATTCCTTGACTGGTAAGTAAAAATATATATGATATAAAATTGAGAATTTGTTTTCAAGTTCTAATTTTATGAATTATTTTTACTTACCAGTCAAGGCTCCCACCACCTCCCCAGTTATAAATAATTTTCGGTATAGGGAATATTTTGTTCCCGCCGATAAACTGAGGAGGCCTTCACCCGGATGATCAATGTTAGATAGATGTTTGAAATCATCCAGGTGTTGCGAGTTATGAGAACGTTGTAAGGGAGATAATCCTTATGTATATTCCTTGACTGGTAAGTAAAAATAATTCATAAAATTAGAACTTGAAAACAAATTCTCAATTTTATATTTTCCAAATCGAGTAATTTGTCACCTGTAGGTTGTAATGTCTGATAAGTTTGTAAGTATGAGATGCACAATCAATCATATTTTGATCAAGGATGAAGCGTTTGAACAATAAATTTTATGCAATTCATCAAGTACTTCCAACGAGTTCTTGACACTCCAAAAGTAATTAATTCCACTATTTTCAAAGGCTTATTTGAACAATTTATTATCAGGTTTTTTATTTTACCATGTGTACTGGTAAGAAGAATAGACAATTTAGTAGTGGAACAATGGCTTGAAGACGAAATGAATATATATTTGTAAGGTGCTTTGTGTAGCTTCGAAAGCCAATACATAGTTATGACTTTCATTGTGTTTGGTTCTACTTGTAAAGCGGTAGCTAAAAGTTTATGTTCCTTACAGATGTCGTTTTCTGAAAATTGATTCAGTTGGAATGTTGGTTAATTGGGGATTTCTTTTTTCAGAACTTAAATGTAAAATTCACGTCTAACAATAATAATATTATTAGCAGCTTTATCGGCTAGGACAAAAAACAAATTCATTGGCTAGTTCTTTTAGTTTATGTTTGATACGAGAAATAGGTTTATTGTGGTTATTGTTTTAAAAGAGTAAAATATTCTTTAAAATGTTGAATACGTATATCAAGTATGTTCATTACTTAATTAAAAAAAGAGTCCCAAGATTTTTTGTCAGTTTTTTCTTGTTTTATCCATTTCAAACAGTAAGTACGCAGTGAGTCCTGTATAATATTACGACAGTCATTCCGATTAATAATTGACGGAGGACGATATTTAGGTCCTTAACTGATGAATGATTCTAATTCTCGGTCTTGAACGATGTTAAGATCTCCTGTTATAATAAGGGAATTGGGTCAATAAATGTATTCGGAATTACTGCAATTACATGAAGTAGGTGTATTTTCACTGATATTAACATATTTTACAAAATTGGCTATAATTAAACACAAATTTCCGGGTAGATTTCTTGTAAATATAACAAATAATATAAGAGGGAGCTCAGTATTATCAAAATATCCAGAAATTTGTTCTTTAACAGAATGGTCGTTAAAAATACCGGCAATATTTACAAAATCAAAATATGGTTTGACATTTATAATACGACTCTATACTTATACATCCCGTCATTGTGTTTTTGCATCATGGTTAATGTTTGTTTATAAATCTTTTTGTTGTTAAAATAATTAAGATAACAACATAACATTGACTGCTGTACCCCAATTCTTATTTTGTTTCTACTATGTCTTTCTGTTTTGTTCAAACATCGTTGCCAATATATATTTGAATTGTATACGACTGTCATACAAGTGAGAGGTTTATCTAGGTAAAACAACTAGGTTCAATCCAACATTTACATTACTTAGTATAAGAATATGCCTGTATCAAGACAGGAATATTACAGTAAGTATCCTTTCGTTTGATGTGTTTTAGCTTTCGATTTTGCCATTTGATGAGGGACTTTCTGTTTTGAATTTTCTCGGAATTCTTATTTTTGTGATTTCACTTTTTTTCATGCAATTGTTACTGTTCAAAAGCATCCTTTTTCAATCAAAATATATTTAATCGTGCATGAAATATTTCAAAATAGTTTTTGAAACATTAAACAGGACATATCACATTTACGAGCGTAAAAAAAATGCTGCAACTTAAACAAACTCATAGCGGAATACCGAACACGTTTTTGAAAAACATTGAACGTAAAGCTAGCTTTGTTTTTTCTCGAAGACCGAAAGTTTATTAAATATCACAATGATAATGAAAAATAATATAATACATGTGTACGTCCCAATATTTTATCTGGTCTAATTTTTCTTCGTGTTCGGAGTCGAGTCGCGGCGTATTGCTAACAGTTATTTAACTTATTATTAACAATTTCAACTAAGAGATCAGATTGACACTGGCCATGCATGTAACTAAATGATCGTAAGTTAATGAATGTATGTGTCAAAAATTATATCTGATAATAACCTTCCATCATTACCGAACTGAACAAAGAAATAATACGACGTGTGCCGTATGCGGTGCAGGAAATGCTTACCCTTCCGGAGCATTCGTGTTGTTTCTTATTTGTTTTTTATAACTGTTGATGTAAAAAGTAAAATCACAAAAATACTGAAATGTCCTTTTGTTTTTTGAGTCTATGTTTACGCCTTGGTCTTGATCGTTATTGTCTTATTATATAAATACGGAAATGGAAAGCAATTGACAATTTGTGGTGAATATTTTCAAGTTCATAATATGTAAAAGAATGGCATTTGTAACAATCTCCTTGGATGTAAAATGTTCAAGGGAAGTCAAAAAATCTTATTTACATCTACAGGGAATGACAATTTACATAAGATACTTTCTAAAAGAAACTACAAATTACGGATTGATTTAAAAGACTGGAACGGCGATACAGCGTACGCAGAATATGATACATTTGTTGTTGGGAGTGAGGAAACAAACTACGCACTCAGTATTTCTGGATACTATGGCAATGCTGGTAAATATAGAAAAAATACTTGCTATTTCTTGCACTTACACAACTGTCAATAGACTATGTTATTCAGTAAACATGATAAATCCTCAATGGATCTGTTGATAATTTTTCGAAAATTTACGACAAAAAATATCTCAGTTAAATGTTAAATTTTAGATGTAAACTAGTATAACTCAAATATACTGATAACCTTCATCATTTATTTGCTTTCGTCAAAAACTGTTAAATCCATTTATTTATTTTGGATAAATGATTAAGAGTTTTACATATTGTGAAGGTAAATATTCACTTCTAAATGTCTTTACTTTTCCAAATTTATTGATGTTGTCTTTTTATCGAACACCATGTTCATCAGAACGCAAAGAAATGCGCATCGGACGCATACACTTCATGCCGTGTTATTGTCAATATTCATTTAAATCAAAGACAGCGTTTCGTTTGAGATGGTGTTAAGATGACAAAATACAGACTGGAAACTAACTAGTATACATCAGTGAATATCTGTTTTGTGTTTTGTCTGTAGATAATGTTATATAAATATTTAATTTTTTAAGGTAATCAGTTAGTCTCACTCCCTTAGGTTTTTAATGATTTTCGAAGTGAGGTATAGATTTCTAGATGATGTCATGATATTTCAACCAGTATGAATACCTTTGCTTCTTATTTGTCTCCCTTTTTGGAACTCGGGTAATTGAAGAACTGGTATTATATCAAGTTACTGAATAAGGATAAGCTTGTAGTGTTAGTTCGACTTTTAAATTAACATATAAATAAAGGCAACAGTAGTATACCGCTGTTCAAAACTCATAAATCCATGGACAAAAAACAAAATCGGGATAACAAACTAAAACCGAGGGAAACGCATTAAATATAAGAGGAGAACAACGACATAACACTAAAATGTAACACATATAGACAAAATCCCACGAGAAAAACAAAACATGTATAAATATTCATTTGATTATGTGTTGTAGGTGACAGCATTATAAATCCACCGTCAGGCTCAGTTTACCAGATGAATGGAATGGAGTTCAGTACACCAGATAGAGATAACGATAAACACCAATTTGGCAATGTTGCACAGCAGAGACGGTTAGGCTGGTGGTTTAACTGGGGTACTGATGCCAACCTAAACGGAATATACTACACAAAAGGGCAGACAGCTAGTGATGGAATATACTGGAACTCTTAGCAACCCTCAGATTATTCCCTTAAAAGCGTATCAATGAAAATTAAACCAGTTTAAAAATCAAAGGCGTCAGTTTCAGATATGAGTACTAGTATTTGAGCGAATAAGACTAGTATATCACATATTCATATTCACAAGTTGTTAATGTTTGTTTTGCCTTAAAGTTTGTTGAGAATGGTACGACTTTTTCACCGAAATGAATCCTTGCCGAAACTTTTTGAAGGTCAGAAAGTGAAATATTACATTACAAAATTTTCTTCTTAGCTAATTGATTTTTAAGGCAATTTTTGTATCATGTCGTCAGACTGGTTTTTCGATGCAACGTTTTGAATATTTGGTCGTTTTTATATTTTAGTTATTTCATTACTTTCTTATTCTATTCGATTCATCTATAGCTAAATGCATTGAAAGGACCAAGATAATTAAATGCATGCTACTGAAATAAACATTTATAACATAAAAGAACGCCCGCCTCATTACTGATGTATATATTCCAATTAACAGACGTGTTCTGGAAGAGAAAACTGTTCCATCGGCTTTGTGTATTTTCAAGACACATGCGCAGAGTTATCTGGATAACGTTTGTTCTATTTCACACGAAATAAAGGCATTTTATAACTATTTCCATAGAGTCAATTTTACGAAATAAATGTGTAGCCTCAAGTATAGCTCTCCTTGAACTATTATTGCTTCTGCAATGTATATGTTCAAAACCCTTCGTCAAAAATTTGAACACGAATAAATATTGTTTATAAAGAGGCAAGAGAAAAAAAACTCACTTCGAATTCCATAAGCTTAACTCTAACTCATTCGCTTACTGATAATACTTCTTTTTCTACTCATTGGTACATACATGCATTGTGATGTAAACACAGTGTTTAGATGCATTTCATACTATTTGATGTGGTATATTTAAAGGGTTTCAGTTTTTGTAATGGTTTTAGATTTTAAACATTTGGTGTCATTTTCCTTCTAGCATATTCCTAGTGAAGGAATGATCTCTTATAATAGATCATGTATATTTCATTAGGCACAATGTCTGTATTACAACTTTAGATTTGATTCACCTTGTGATTGAGAACTTCTATAAAACAGATATTAAGGACCTTTTTCAACTGATTTTTGTAGTTTGTTCTTGTGTTGTACTAATACACCACTGTACCAGGTTTGGGGAGGGTTGGGATCCCGCTAACATGTTTAACCCCGCCACATTATGTATGTGTGTGCCTGTCAAAGGTCAGGAGCCTGTAATTCAGTAGTTTTCGTTTGTTAATGTGTTACATATTTGTTTTTCGTTCATTTTTTTTATATATATAAATAAGGCCGTTAGTTTTCTCGTTTGAATTGTTTTACATTGTCATTTCGGGGCCTTTTAAAGCTGACTATGCGGTATGGGCTTTGCTCATTGTTGGAGGCCGTATGGTGACCTATAGTTGTTAATTTCTGTGTCATTTTGGTCTCTTGTGGAGAGTTTTCTCATTGGCAATCATACCGTATCTTCTTTTTATTTATGTATGCAATTGTACAGCATGTATGTATCGACATTTAAAATTCAGTGTTTTTAATCATTTCATCTTCATTGATATTACATGTCTTTTATCAATGATTTGAGAACATGTGTATATTAAAACCGATTTGTTTTTTTTCAAATGAATTCAACTTAATTACCCGTTTCGGAATATATTAATTCTAAGTTGCGTAAATGCAAAACAGAGAGGTCTTTTACCGAAGGCTAATGATTGCTAAACCGTTGGTAGTAGTGCTGTCCTTTAAAAAGTCTGACAGAAACGATTTTATGGGGATGTTTTGATTACTAAGTCGAAAGCGACTATTTTTAGCCTGGTGCCTTTGATAACTATTGATACAAGAACAGATATAAGATAAAAAAAAATCATATGTTAAAAATCTCCTTATTTTGACTTCAGAGTAAATAGTGAAAATGTGGCGAAGGGGAGGCTACTCAAGAATGTCTTGTGAAATAGGCTGACACTGAAAACATTAACAAAAGCGGAATAAAAAAAAATACATATGAATGAGCAATTATCTTGGTTCAATTTCGTCATACTACGGTTGAATCGGGGTTTTTTGTGGTTTTTTTGGGGGGGTTTCCCTTTTTTTCATAAATATAAAATAAGGAATGTTTCCCCCATCACATAGTTATCATTCATTGTCGGATTTCGCTGCACTAAAAGTCCTTCCTTTAATGTATCAGCTTTTCAACGTTTGTAAAAAAAAATGTCTGGCAAAAATAAAGATACAAAAACAGTCGAAATGCGAATCTGGTGCAGTACAAATTAGTACTGTGAATGTTTTTGACAGCAGATGATTTTAATCAGTCCAAAAAACATCACAATTGTTAGAAAATAGATAGTGCAAAAGTACCACAGAACACAAACACAAATTAGCTCCCTAGTGTAAATAGACATCAGAAGATGTAGTACGAGTGCCAAGACAAGGTCATCATTTGCAAAAGAAAAACCATTATAGGTGAAAGTACGGTCTTCAATGCGGAGCCTATACTAGTGTGTTACCCTGTTGATGTTCTAACTAAGTTGGACTATTATCTACTTAGAAATTGTGACATTCTAAACGTTTCCAATCTTTTATTTGTCAAAATTTACAAACTTACCTTTGTATTGTAAATTTAAATTCTAGTCCCAAATTTTAAAGTGTCAAATTTTAGGAAAAATAGTTCAGATGTGAAACATTTATCTGTGAAGCGTTTGTAGCACCTATGTAATTTCTCATGATGAATCATGTTGCAGTGTGTGAAATTGTGTTGTAAATGAATAACAAGGGTATGGAAAAACTTCAAGGAGACAGCAACCCAAATCAAATGGTCAGGTAGAGGTCGATCATGGAAAACTCCATATGTTTAACTAATATGTCAGACAACTAAAATGTAAATCTCCTCTTTATAATTATTTTCTTAACTGACTTTTATAAGTATCTTGTCTTAAGGAGGGATAAATCAAACTTTGTAAAGAATCACTCTGATTCAAACAAAAAATTCTCTGAAACCGATATTATCAAGATGCTTGATTTCTTGATTGACAACATATTTGTAACGTTCGGAGGACGTGTTTTTCAACAGACTGTCGGCATCCCAATGGGAACAAACTGTGCCCCTCTACTTGCCGACTTGTTTCTTTATTATTATGAGGCTGACTTCATGCAGGAACTTCTTAGGAAGAAAGATAAGAAGTTAGCAATATCCTTTAACTCTACTTTCCGCTATATAGATGACGTTCTTTCACTAAACAATTCAAAATTTGGTGACTATGTGGAATGCATCTATCCCATCAAATTGGTTGACCGTTATGGAATAACCGTTTCACAAATGATATCGGATATGTTCCTTACGTCGTAACTACAATCCCCTTCCCATTCATGAATGTGACCAACCGAATTAGACTATTTACCGGATTTGTAATCACATAAGCAACACGACGGGTGCCACATGTGGAGCAGGATCTGCTTACCCTTCCGGAGCACCTGAGATCACCCCTAGTTTTTGGTGGGGTTCGTGTTGTTTATTCTTTAGTTTTCTATGTTGTGTCATGTGTACTATTGTTTTTCTGTTTGTCTTTTTCATTTTTAGCCATGGCGTTGTCAGTTTGTTTTAGATTTATGAGTTTGACTGTCCCTTTGGTATATTTCGTCCCTCTTTTATATGATTGTAATACAAGTGAAATATAAACAACCAAGTTTAATCCATGATTTAATACATAAGGAAATGCCTGTAAGAAGTCAGGAATATTACAGTTGTTTTCAATTCGGTTAAAGTGTTTGATCTTTTAATTTTGCCATCTGACTTTCCGTTTAGAGTTTTCTTTGGAATTCGTTATTTATGTTATTATACTTTTTCCACCACCAAATACCATAGGGCTAATAGTGAAGGGCAGTCATTTCCTTCGGCCATTCGCCTTGGTTGTTCTGCCGAGTAACTTATTGTGATATGTTATGGAACTATTCTCCAAACAATACTGATAGTCACGTAAATGTCAAATATCAATGACAACAAAACTATAATTCTTTTTCTTATCTTTTATTTTTTTGTACTCCTTGTACCATCTGATCATAAAGAAATACTGATTATAACCACAAAATAAAAATAAATATGTTTCTAGGAACTTTAACTCGCTCTTTCGCTGATTTTTTTAATTTCATATCATACATTTAGTTGATATCTATACAATATGCTATGCATAAATTAGCATGAATAATGAGTGACAAACACATTTTTCTAGTCGACCTATAAAATGTACAGTAATAAATGCCTTGGTGGATTCAATAAGGCATTTATAGGTTTATTAACAGTAACCATTTGTGAACATTTCTTACAATAGTAATTTCAAGCACCATTTCTGTAAAACATTAACAAATTGACACAGTTTGTGATAGAGAAAGTATATAAAATAATATGGGGAAAAGTCGACAGCTGTACTGTATGTCTACATGGGGATTACAAATAAAGTTTAATAGTCGTTTATTATACTATGTGACCCCTTCATGTAGTTATGTTTGCACAGATTTATTGTGTGTCCCTTAAAAGCTAGTAAAATACTCAATGGCGCAAGCTAAATGCAAAAATAAAGCATACAAAAGGCTATTGATTTCCAAAACAGAAAGCTAACACTTTGGTTTTAACAATTCCCATCTAGAAATTAGACATTGAATTGAAACTTTTTCAATATTTTGATTCCTAAATCACAAACGACAATTTTCATAGCAGAAAATATATCAAATAAATAAATACCATTTTACCACATTCCCATAACACGAATAAGTGACATGACACATTTTGGACAATGGGAGTTGCAAGTTGGTGATTGATAACTATGTCTTTGTAATATAACTTGATGCAAGTTTTTATGCAAATCTAAAGAGAGCCAAATTTAAAAAAAAAGGTTACAATATGATACATAAACTATGAACATGTGTCTATAACAGATTTTACAAAACAAAATGAAAAATATGATGAATAAAATGAAACTTACCTAATCGGTAACGAATTTGTGATCAATTAATTCTGACAACCAGGTTTTTAGGATACTATGTATACTTAAAAATTACATTTAAATATTTAGATAATAATAGCCGTATCAATTTTAAATAGATTTTTCACAGATTTGTATGCTAATGCAATGCAATTTAATTTTAAAAAGATGTATTTGTAAAATATACTGTTCACCAAATGTTGACAAATACTTAATATTTTAACCCTTGTCAATTTATTATGATGCATCAAAATAAATGTAGCTAAATATGATTTCTTTTTAATTTGGATGATAAAAGAGGCGGTTAAAGTATCAAAAACCTTAAACAATCTGCTCATTGAAATTGATTGGCAATCTGTGTCCGGCTGTGTAATCTTGAACATTTTTATATCAACGATTTTGAAATTTCTAAAATAAAACAACAAACAATTAATTTGTCAAATATATATAATATCAATGTTTGAACAGTTACAGACATGTAAGATATACTGTAGCTTTCGATCCCTTGTACTATATTATAAGAACATTTTCGGTCTATAACCAACTCAGTACTATTATTCAATTATTCAGATTATCGTATATCTAAACATTCATATCACAATCCAATCCCTTTATCAATGCCCATTCACGGTAGATATTATTGACCTTAAACATCTTCTGCAATTTTTTCAGATTATCAATATCAAGAGGTTGTTATCAAAATGTATTCTTAAATCAACTTTCATCTACAATGACTGTTATCGGTCAATAATTACTTCATCAATTGGTTTACCATCTTCTATGCATGTGTATATCTCTTTTAGCACTTTGATAACACGCCTGTCTAAGGCATATAAATGAGGTTCTGTTAATATGGGACTTATGGAATCTATGGACAGAGAAGATCTTGTTTCAGAACTAAGTTTCTCTGGTCCAACATAAAGCTTTGCTAACTTAAGAAATGTTGAGTAACGGATTTGACAGCATTGATAGATTGGAGCCAAAATTGACATTTCATCATGAATGCTTTTACCAAACCTAAAACGAAAAAAGATTAATCAATAGATAACTTAAACCCATTTACCAAATGCAACATTTATCAAATAATATTTTGAACGTTTAATGCATTAAAACTCGAACTTACTTGAATAGTATACTGATCTTGATATATCAAATTGGTTTAAAAAATAAAGTAATTATACACTTTGTCGCCATTGTTTATCTTTATGTGTGTTATCACATTCACAAATATTTTGAATACCTCAAACAGCAATAAACAAGGGATCTATAATGGAATGCATGTTGTTGTTCTTTGTCTGCAATATTTGTTAAAATACGGATTGAATTAGTTTAACAAATAACCATGCAAGTTGGTGCTTTTATATATTATACATGTATAATAAATTATGTATGGCATACGTTTCATTTGTTCTTGCTTGAAATACGCATGGTGACCTCTATTTTCTGTCACCTTCGTCCCTTTGTCTTTTGTGGATATTTGACTCCTTGGCAATCAAACCACATATCACCTCCTTATTGTAAACTTTCAACAAAATGTGGCTTTCCTAAGGATTTTTTATAGTTTTGTAGGTAAACATCTAGTGTTTAAGGCAGATCTTTGTTAGTATCACCCTTATTTTTAACGTATAAACAACATATGTTTTTAAACATGTTTATTTCAATTATGAATAAATGATATAAATAAAATATACCTACCCTCTACCATTGTCTAAATGCAAATGGAATGTATTATTGCCAAAATCTTTTATTGTTTCATAATGATGTCTATCCATATTTCCTGAAAAATAATTTAAAACAAAAAATGAAGGCGGTTAGAGCAATAAATAACTCAATAAAAATGCAATTCATTTTTTCACGACAACGTGTACATAAGATCCATTATCGCCGAATCAATGAACGTGGTATTGTCCTGTACCGAGTCAAGAATATGGCAGTTGTTATCTAATAGTTCGTTTCTATGTATGTTGTCTTGTCGTTTGCTTTTTGTTGCACTTCAATGTTCTGTTGTTTCGTTGTTTTCCTCTTATAGTTGATGTGTTGTTTTCGATATCAGTTTGTAACCCGGATTTGTTTTCGTTCAGTCGATTTGTGAATGTTTAACAGCGGATACTACTGTTGCCTTTATGTATTGGAGGTGTTCATCTTCCATTAATCAAAATTGAAGTAAAAACCAACAGATAGGAAGAGAATATAATGATAAATTCAATACATCATAACTCGCAATCGTTTTCCATATTATATTAATAACTCACGGAAATGAAGTTTATATGCAATCTGATTTAAATACGTATGGCCTGATCTAACATTGTTTTTAAAGATCCAGAAAATGCTCCAATTTTCATTCTGGTTATACAATCATATTAGGCGGCATTTAAATTTCTACTACAAAACTGTAAAGTAATGTATCAACGATGTGTCGTTGCCCCTAAACAGATCTTCAGAACAGAACGTACAACATATTTGCAATATTTTAAGTTTATCCTATAGGGATACGAATATTGTAAATATATACTTTACCTTGAAAAAAATCAAAAATATGCATATCTATGAGATCAAGAAGCCGTCGGCCTTTGTTATATGGTGCACGCTGTTTGACCTTTTCACAAAGATCGTCGTAAGCTTCCCAGTATGCCTTTCTGTGTTTACTGTAGGACCGTTTCCATGGATTCCGCCATGTTTTTCTGGCAGCTATTTTTTCAGGAGGGAGGAATGTAGCGAAGGAACCTTCTAACATGTCTGGATTTCCACAAATAGCATGACTTGTATCACAGTAGTAGGAGCAGGCGCCATGAAAGCAAACGTTGTTTGCTAAATAAAAAGAAATATAATTTCAAAAGAAAAATAATTTCAACTGTTTCATATAAGTATAACTAATAACTGATTTTGTGCTAAAATCTCGATGAGCAGCCTTTCCAAATGAACTTCCTATCTTGGGATAACAAATTCAAATTCATTGTTTTTGGTTTTTTTTGTACTTTTTTTTATTAAAAACTCAAACAAAAGTGTATTGCCAAATAACCTTCAAACAGTCAAATACTGGTAAATAATTGGCAGACTATTTTTTTGCCTAATTCTGATTGTAAGCTGGGCATTGTTAAACAATCAACGATTCATCACTCTTCAAAATACTCACATTGTGCATTAAATGCAATACCTTATGATTTAATTTTTTTAGACAATACAGCTTATAACTAGATTTAATAAAAAGAAATGATTAATCAAATTTTTATAGTTTACAAGCTATGGTTTCAACGTTTTACTGGTTAAAAGTTCAGAATAAGAATATTAATTTAGATACACGTCATATAAAAATTAATACATTAAGAACGTCACATAAACATGACAATTTTAACATAATAAAACAAATTATGTTTCCTTGTTATAAATCATCGTGATATTTACCAGTTCATCCCCATACTTTAGACATGTGAAGACTTATTTTATACGGAAGTACAAACAAAATTTTGATATCTTCCGCTTAAACTGTTTTCTTTTAAAAACCTGATGACGTTACGGTAACAATTGTAGGTGTACATGAAGGGTTAGCATTTCAGGCTCCACTAGCGACATCCGTGCATATCATTTTGTTTTATTATCTTGTAGCAAACATATACTAATAAACATACAATACAATTAATATATGCAGACTTTGTTCCACGGATATGCTATCTATGTAAGAATTTTACTTACCTGGAGATTTGAAGAATGTTTTTGCTAGTTTGCGATCTGCTAATCTTTTGATATCATATGTCATATTAACTTTTCTACCGGCAGTTGGTGGAACTCTATAAAATCCTAAAACTCTGAAAAAATAAATGTATCTTTGTAAAAAGAAGTAATTAGTATTTAATAATGTATCTCAGGCACTTTGTTTATTTTTCTAAGAGTACAATACGAAGAAGGTATGTGTAAGATTCTAGCTAACAAGTAGGTTATTCTTTGTAATTTTTGTTATCGTCATGCTATAAAATTCAGGGACATGTTTTTGAGAAAAAAACAACTATGCAAAAGAAAAATAATAACTTAACTTGCACTGTATGGTCGGTAACAACGATACAAAAACTTAAACTTCATGCCGAAATAGCTCGAATTCGAACTTTGATGGGAAAAGGGAAATAACTCTAGAAACAGTAAAAACAAACACGATCTTCATTTTATTATTGATAAAGTTTTGAGGGAATGAAAGGTATTACCCAAAATCAAAAAGAAATTATATTATACTTCGTTTCTATGTATGTTGGCGTTTGTTTTTGTTGTACTTCAGTGTTTCTAAATTAACCGTTGTTTTCCTCTTACAATTGATGTGTTCCCCATGATTTTAGTTTTTACCCGGATTTGTGACTTTTAAACACCGGTATACTACCGTTGCATTTATTTATGTACTATGTGTGGGTTTGTTTTGCACTCACATATTGTTGTCAATATAATATAATTCTGTGCGAATGTCATACAAGTGAGTGGTTAGCTACATGTAGTTATAAACCAGCTTAATCCAAGATTGTCTACATAAAGAAATGCCTGTACCATGTAAGGAATATGGCAATTGTTTTTCTATCTATTAGGTGTACTTGAGCTTCGATTGTGCTAATTGACAAAGGACTTTTGGATTTGAATTTTCTTTGGAGTGCGGTATTTTTTAGCTTTTTTCACAATGTTTTCTTTTTAACATCGCGTCCTAATAAACGTGACAATAACTATAAACATAATAGTATTATCTAAAATATGTTTCCTTGGAAGATGTTTTACAGCTATTCTCAGAAGTTGACAGTATTAGGTATTTAATTAAATTGAAATTAAAGTCAGATTTATATTTGATAATATAGTTGGATGTTTATTTTAGTATAATAGATGTATTTATCATCCCCACTTTGGGAAATCAGTGAAATGACGTGCTTTGAAATTAATGTAGTGAATGAAGGCTTAACAATTTCATAATTGATAACCGTAAACATTCTTCCATATTAAACCTCCATTTATACAATAATGTTCAATGTAGTTGTAAACAATGTAAATATAAGTAAATACATCATTTTTCTGACATATATAGCGTTTAACATAAGAAAAATAAATGTTGCGTATAAATGCCTTGTTGATAGATCCCTGATTTTGAGGTCGTCTAGTATAAATAGGCCAAGGTCTTGCAGAGGTAAACAAGTACCTTGAATGTTATATCCTATAGTTAGTTGGGCAAAATAGTTGATAAGTGTTGAATAGCCATATGTTTTTTCCTTTTAAACTGCATCTTTCTGCATTATGAAACAAAAAGGATGTAGAAGATTCCAAAGGAAAAATCAAAAATCAGAATTAAAAATAACCAGGCAACTCCATAGTTTAAACGGCAAACGATGAAATGATAGTCAATGGTCTTCCTAATACAACACTTGGGAACACGAACCGGGGTTTTAAATCTTCAATAACGTATCAATATGTCTTTTCGTGTCATAATACATGATAATACATGAGAGTAACAAATAAAGGCAACAGTAGTATACCGGTGTTCAAAGGTCATACATCTAGTGGAAATAGATATTTTAAAATATCAGAAATGGAATCTAAAGTCCAACGGAGGAATCATAAATCTAGTAACAACATAAATGTATGAGAATATGGATGGGGTTAACAGATTTTAAAATAATGACCAAATGAGGTAATGAAATGAGAAAAATGAACAACAAAATGAAGAATAGAGAATAATGGGATACAAAAGTACAAAGAATAAAGAAATTATGCATTTACAGATAATATAAATCTAAAGTAAAAATAATTTTCATGAGAATTTTACACAACAAGCATTACTTCTAAAGATAAAGAAAAAATGCCCAGTAAATTAAAATTACAGAGATGTAGGAACCTTTCCAGACCCTCATAGATCTGGTTTGGTCGACAATTCCAAGAAAACAATAAGGCGTCGACAATAAAGTATACGCATAATTCATGCATTAAACTAATATATTTACATGATAAGCAAGTCTACTGTTCACTATTCAAAAAATAGTCATGACATTCTTCTGTTTTAAAATTAATTTCCTGAATAAGCAAGAGCTTAATATAGCATAAGTTTAAAACGTGGCATGTTTATCAATTCTAACATTAGATGCCTTCAAATTATGTGACATACACATGTAAGCAATTAAAATGGCATTTGGTAATTAATATTTTGACAATTGTGTACTGGAGGAGTCAAGATATTATCTCTGTAAATTCGATTTTTATTAATCAAAATTTGACTTCATTATCCCAGTTATATGTTGAGTAGTAAAACTGTGATTAATCCAAACGAAGGACGTGCGTACAGTTTTTGTTAAAAGAATTTAAAAAATACCGAAAGTACGTACCCAAACAAGTGGCTCAATCAGAAACTCAAATATATCAAACGAATGGAAAACAACGATTTCTGACTTGGTAAAGGTTTATCCTTGTGTAGAAAAAAATGTTGATAAATCTGGTTTCATAGCTAGCTCAAATTCTCTAATGTATGACATTCTGTGTGTTAGTGTTGTCCGCTGCTTCAAACAGCGGTACACTACTTTAGCCTCCGTTTAGCAAACGTTACGTTGGGTAATACTGTATTCAAAAACAATATAACAATGTGGTATGACTGCCAATGAGACACTTCTACCAAATGACGTAAAAAATAACATTCAGCATAGTCAGCTTTTAAAATTCCCTAATGACAAATTGTATAACAATTCAAACGAGAAAACAAACAATCTGATGTATGTATGAAAGAAGAAACATAAAATAAATATGATAAACGGCAAAAAGGTTAACCACTGAATTACATGCTCCTGCGTTGGCACATGCACATACAGCTTGTGCCGTGTTAAGCATGCCTGCTGGTGCTAAACCCTCCCATAATCTATGACAGTGGTTGAAAAGTAATAGACCATACGGTGAAAATCAGTTGTAAAGGTCTGAACTCATCAGATATATACAATAGCAAAAACACTCAACACATAAAGCACAGATCCGTGAGTACTTGCTGTTATTGAAAGCTAACTCAAAGCCAAAAAAACAATTAAAAAAACTTGAACTGAAGACTCAACAATCAATCAGTAAACACTAAACGTCCAACGGATTTATTGTAAAGACGGCATTAGTAGTCAGAAGAAAAACATGACCTTGTGCAATGACATGTCTTTTTTTTTTTGGTAAAAGATATGCAACTCTGACATCCTGATGAATTTTGTATGTCAGGTCTGTAATAATGAGTTATATTTAAATCAATTAAGCGTATCAAAATTCGCCTATCGCCTATCGTCTTTTTAATTTTAATAACATCCATTTTACTTCATATATATGTGATTTGGGTTTATATTAATATGTAATTTTGATGATTTAAGCAATAAAATGCTACTTTATTAGTACACCATGTTAATGTTTTATAAATTAAACGGAAAATTTATATTTCCATATTAATTAGCAATGTTATAATAATAATTTCATATAACAGTCTGTAAATTAAAATAGCAAACAAAAGCTATTTTTATTTATTGCCATTAATGTCCTATTATGAAAGCATTTTTTTATTTATTTATTGTCATAAAATACCTATAATAATCACACATGGTTCAAAATATGATAAACATTAGAAATATTGTATAATAAATGTCAGCGAATGGGACATCAAATGAGTGATGTATTACAACTTCATTAGTATTATAAATATACAAGTGATATAGTAATTAACATGATAAACTTATTAACTTGTTAAACCTGGTGTCTCTTAGTCATTTGTCTTATTGCTTAGACTATGGAATAATAGAGTTAACATTACTTTAGCTTAAGACTAACAGTGCATATGCACGTAATGCGTTTTTTTGTCTTTTTTTAATAAATGAAAACTGACAATACTGAAATTACTATAGTAGCTTACATGATGGCATAAGATTTGCTAATTCCAATGCAAGGACGTTACATCGCATGGAGTCCTTGATTAATTAACCATTTCTCTCGATATACGTGTCCTTTGGTCCTCTCATATTGTTTATGATACAGACTACAGTTAAGTTTGTAAAAAATGAAAACAATGCCTTGTAAATTTCGTACGTTCGAAGTACTTTTATAGATTTTCCTTCATCAGGAAAGCTCCATCTCGAATATTTGTAAGCTGAGGGTGTATATGAAAAGAAACATATGAGAGCGTTATGACCATTTAAGGATGTAAAAATTAACAGTCAAATCCATCTAAAATCAACTTTGTCTGATTGAGTGGAAACCTTATAATTTATAAATGTATAAACGAACAATTACAAAAAGGTATTAATCATGTCTGAGAAACAATCTCTACGTGTTAAATGTAAGGTTCACAGAAAATTGTTGTGTTTAAATAATGGATGTTTGTTTACATATGTGGAGACACCATCATTGAACTAGCTCAGACTGGTATAATATAAACACAAAGTCGTGGAGACAAACGGGAATTTTTATCTAACTTAACCATGTGTAGCAATTTACTATCTGTTCGGGCTACGGACTATAGTCAAATGCCACTATCAAATATGACAAATTGGACATACACACATTTCATTTGTGATCATTTGTGTAACGTCTGTTAGATTTAAAAATAGAAATATAGCACTTTCCATCATACAAGATGGTACAAGATGTGTCATATCAAAACAATGAAGTAATGTTAAAATGGAATTTCCCAAAACTTTATATCCGGCATGCCATCTAATAAATTAATCGGCGTACAATGTACGTGGTCTATTGCAGTTTTTTTAAAGATTTTTAAGAATCTTTAATGAAGTCTTTATTTTCATGATGTTGTGTTAGTTTTAATTAAAATATTTTAGGGGTCTTTTTATCTCTTGTTTCGTTTGGTTTTTTTCTTTAAGATTATTTTGATTTGTAAGTATCTAATATATGTATGCTTAGATAATATTTCTCTTCTAGAGATATTCCTTAGTTCTTACATGAATGGTGGATTTACCTGTTAAATGGCTTTTCTATGGTTCTCTATATTAAGCTGCTTCAAATTGATACCCCTCCCCCCTCCCCCAGAGAAGGCTAGATACAAATAAACTTGTCATAGATACCACGATTAAAAATGTTAACGCCAGGCGCCCGTTTCGTCTACAAAACTACAAATCGAAAAGATTGATTAGGCAAAACAAGTTACTGTTAAATCAGAAATGATTGCAAATTCTGTAACAAAGACTGAACTACGAGATTAATTATTGCGATTTCAAGATAATCTTCATACAGTTAAAAATATCTTATTATTACGATACTCATTCATTTGAATATTAGCAGTGATAAAAGCCTGGCATTAAGTTGTGAATTTACAATAGCAGAAGTTTGTAGATGTTCTTATCTAGACAATGCAATTTTGATAAACAAGGTGAAAACTAGGGGTATTAATTGCGTTGACATGATAAGCTTCTACTGCTATTCCTGTATCAACCATCATGCGAATACGGACTCAGTACAACAAATATATTCGGCCATCCACCAGTGACACATTTCGGGTTCATTTTATATTCTTAATATAGGCAACATTTCCGGGTTACAAACTAAAACCGACAACAGAAACGCTAAAGTGCAACACAAACGCCAGTGTAACATACTTAGAAACCAACTATTAGATAACAACTGTCATATTCCTGACTTGGTAGAGGACATTTTAAGAAAAACTGGTGCGTTGAACCCGGTATTATGGCTAGCCAAATCTCGCACTTAATGGCAATGTTAAATGCACCACTTCGTACACACAAATAGAGCGCTAATTATATACGTTTGCTACAGTGCGTTCCCTGTACACGTTACGTTCCAATGATTTTGTCAGGTTTTATAGCTTTCCCTTTTTTATTTACCTTCGAGTTGGTTATATTTGTTAATACTTATTTATTATTTCATATTTCTATTTGAAAAATAAAGAAATTGTGGTGTGATTGCCAATGAGAAAACAATCCTCTAAAGATTGTATCATCGACAGGTCATACTGAAACTTTCAAACACATAATATAACTTACTTGTCTAAATGAAAAGCTGCTATTTCGGCATTATGTCGCTCATAATCAGTAAAATAAAAATGGTCTGGCAATGTCTCGTAGTCTCTGGAATGTCTAAAATTCAAAATGATATTTTTAATACATGTATCGTTTCATACTAATGTTTAATGAAATGCAATATTATATTTCTAGATGAAAAGGTATGTAAATGATTTCAATGAGACATCAGTTTGTCGAGCACCAGTATTTCTTTTCCCCATGAGGGGACATGATCGTTACCCTTGGTTAGCGAAGATGATATACTAGTAAGTATAGTAAAATAAAAACATAAAAATATATTTTCTAGTTTATTTGTAGCAGATACATTAATCTTTCAATTATTTACAACCAGTCAAATTGTTATAGTTCAAAGGGTATAGAGCAGCTTTCGTCTAAATGAGCTTAAAGATATAATTCAGAAATTATGAAAAAGGTTCAAAGATTGCTATGAGTTATAATGAGATCTGAATTCTACAGCGTTAATTTGTTGCAAATGTTTTGTTAACTCAACAATGACAATCCCGCTCTATCAGAAAGGGGTGCTAGGGCACGGGAAGTTGGTGGTGGTGAAATCCAATGTACTTGGAGAGAACAACCGGGCGTTTCAGCAGGAACACACCCCAACAGACATCAGCAGATTGACATCCAGATCAAAGTCAGGGACAACTTTGACTAACTGAGACCCCAAAAGTATACAGTTAAAACGCACATCTAGGTACTACTGATATTTGTGGGGTATGAAATCACCCTTCTGATGTACTAAAATGTCCGACGCCCGAGTTAGAATTGGGCACGGGACCTTCAGAATTGCAGCCATCGGTCTTAAACAATAGATTATGAACCCACATTGCACAATTCATGTGATGGATCGTACAGTAACATCAAGTCGACGCCTATCAGATGTCAATCTTAACTATTGAAATTACCCATAATGCATTAGATGCAAAAACGGCCCAGGAGATTTTCCTTATATAGTTAACAAAATATTTGCAACACTTTAACGCTACAGAGTGCAAATATCTGAAGAGTTTTTAACACGAGAGTCGTAACAATCTTTGAACATTTCTTATAATCTTTAAATAAAATCTGATTTAGGGCCCAGTATATATAAATGTATATATTAATTAGTCTTCAAGCTCATTACGTAGCTTGTTGTAGATTAAAAAAAGAAACAAAGAACATTAAATGGTAATCTTGATGACTAATACACATACACATATACATATTACAAAATTAATAAATTATTAATTCATCATTTATTAATATTCCATTGACCTATGACTTCTTCATTTGTAATTTTTTTCTAAGTATTACATGTATATCTTTATGATATGTAGTTTATTCACGTACTTTTAACTAATGTGGTGTGAACTTAATAAGTATATATCATTTTTCTTGTGTAATCATGTATAAATATATATAAGCAAATATACCATTTAATGTGCTTTCGGTATACATAAAAGCTGTCATAGCGAAGACTTGTGTGATTGTAAATGGTTTTGCAACACTGGACAAATATCATAAAAGCTTTTGAAAAAGACAATAATCAATCTACCATGAAAATATAAAACTGTCATTTGAATTCTAATTACCTTAATATTTAAAATATTTTACGTTTGAATTATTGATCTTCTAACATTTTAAATGGAAATATTTTGTATTCAACACATGAATATTGAGTGCAATGACAACAAGGACCCATTCTATAGATCATCATTTTTGTTTCATTTACAATTTCATATCTTTTATTAATGTGTTTGAATATGAGTAATAAATTTCATACCTCATTGGTTTAAATAAAGCTTGTCCTTCGTCACTAAAAGTTATAATCAGCTTTAGTTGTGTACCGCCTTCTTTCATTTCTGTAATAAAATGAGAAAGAAGAATGTTAAGAGGAATTTTGGTCCTCAATGCTCTTCAACTTCGTACTTTTAACTTTTTTGGATTCGAGCGTCACTGATGAGTCTTTTGTAGACGAAACGCGCGTCTGGCGTATATACTAAATTGTGTCCTGGTATCTATGATGAGTTTATTTAATATTGAATGACAACAAATATTTTATTGAATTTACGTAAAATCGTACTGTGCAATGCAAACATGGTTTTGTACTAATAAAAAAAAAATAGAAAACGCATATGCCATGAATACACAAACTAAAAAAATATCATAAAGAATAAAGTAATATGATCAGGTTCCTATCAATAGTGCATTTGAAGCCATTATTTTAGTGAGAATAGTTGCTCATTAAAGCTCAATTTAAAACTAGTAATATTTATTTCTGTAATAGACCTTTTGCTGATGAAGATCGTGTGTAGAAATCAAGGTATCGTTTTCCTTCTCATTTTCTTTCTGAGATGGCGGGTTCTGTTTCATTGACAATGAGTGAATGTATGAGGGGATGGTACAGAGCGCTCAATTCTCGATTCTCGCTTTTTTTTAGGGAGGGCGGGATCACAAGATCACAATGTTTAAGCCCTATATATGTATATATGTATACATTTTATATCCAACATCACTATTTGTTTTACCTTCGATGTTACAAATCCCCACTTTTTTTTATCTCCTAGATCACACACATCAAAAGCGTCTCATACCACGCATGTATACTTTAAGTTTTTTTAAGGCAATGTGAACAAATGTGAGACAAAGCTGAAATCTGATAAACAGCGACCAAAGACATCCGCTGAATAATAGATTCCTAAACTGGCATAGCCACATGCATAGTGTGGCAGGATTAAACATGTTTGCGGGCAAACGACCCTCTCCGTACCTTGGGCTTTGGTGTAAAAGAACAACATACGACCAAAGTATAGAAATTAGTTGAAAAAGTTCAGATCTGCAAAAAGCAAAAAAACAAACCTATGTAAAAGTACTTAAGACACAAAGCACTGATCTAAGAGTTTTCAATTTCGCAGTTACTGGAAGGTAGTTCAAAACCAATCATAATAAAAAATAATTAATGTTTATCAGACTAAAATTCTACCCATGTCACTGTAGTTCTTGATGGTGGAATATTCACATTACAAGAAGCCTGATTGTTGGGAATCATATGGTAAAAATTATTGTTCGTCCATTTGTGTTTGCGTAAATTAGCAATGAATACTATAATTGAGATCTATGGAAAACCAATATAAGCGGTTAGATCCGTAGATGATACAATTTCCCTCTTATATGATCATGTTTCGAAGCAAAAGTAGTAATCTGGGGTTTCGATTGTATACGTTGATAGAAAACGCTGCTCAAATTATCTCCTATTTAATAGAACAATTACACATTTGCACGTTCTTGTGTCAAAGGTTATTAAGTGCACAATTTAAGAATTTGTCACGGCTGTTTCAATGCAGTGAATATTATACCGAACTCACAACTATACAATATTAATTTATGCGTATCACAAAAGTTTAATTAAACCTCCTTCATTTCAATACTAAATAAATCCGGATTAAAAATTTCTTGTCTGGAACGACATTAGAAAAAGATCAATAGTTGATGAACACGGCGAGATTAAAAAAAATGCCTGCGAATATTATATTTCTTTTTTGTCACCTGTACATGTGTGATAAAAAGAACTCCTGATAAAACATCTGTTATATTACTGCACTAAGTACCCTAACATGCTTCTTTATTGGAAACAATCACCATTAACGGCATTATAATGAAGTAACGAAGTCGCACGCGGTAATAATTAATCGTCTGCTGTCACAGTAAAGGAAGTCATACGAGACGTTTGGAACGCTTTTTATTTTCTCACAACTTCTTCAACTGTTGATCTAATCAGGAATATAATTACGAAAGGAACGTCTTAACTTTTTAAAAATATAATTAAGTTAATTACATTTAGGGAAAGTGTATTTAGAAAGTTTTGTTTAAATTGATATCTAAATTTTTAAGATACGCGTGTTAAACGTGCGCAGTCATATCACTAAAATAATGGACGAACATACCAAGAAGCCAAACAAAATTAAAAACTGGTGGGTGTAGAGTTCGTGTTTCTTTGCATAATGATTTTTCTTTGCACCTTAGTATCTTCCCTATCTTTCAAAACAGTTTAAGACAACAAAATGACAACAAGAAACTAAGAAAGACGAAACACTACACAGAAAATAAAATATAGAGAAACAACAGCCAAACTGAAAACTCTTGAGAAAAACTTCAACTGCTTTGGAAGGGTATGACGTGTTTCCGGTTACAAAGAAGATAACCGTCTTTTGGTTTTCGTACGTATATAGTTCTTTATGAAATTAAATAGGGATTTGTTTTCCTTTACTTTTTTACTACTATGTATGAATACAAAATGTGTGGTACACGAGTGTCCAGTGTTATACTATCAACTACAATCATTCTGGTATGTCAAAAGGGTTTATTAGAATTACATGAAGATTTCATAGTTATTATTTTTTTTTAAATAAAAGGCGATTTGGGATAGAGCCTAATTGGACCAGTCAACATCTGTGATTTCGTAAGGGGTACAACCTTGCCTGGTTTTTTTTAAATGACAATCTTTGGACAAAAATAAATTCTATATATCTATTTATATATAGACGAACGATGTAAATTAAATAAAGTGTTGTTGAGGTTTGTATTCGGACAAAATGCTATAAGGAAATGTATATTCTAGTAATATATGTGTGTATCATTCCACTTCCTGGTTGTTTGTTACTTACCTACATCTATAATTGGTTCGTTAGTCATATCCCTTAACAAACCATTGATGCTCTGATCTTTTGGGTCGTATAAAGCTGTCTGGTGAATGCCTTTATGGAACTTCTCCCAATTTGTCATATAAGCTCTGTAAAGACAGAATAATAATACATTTCTCCATTAAAACTATCTCTTTACAAGGATTTAGACCAACTCCGACAGGCATTTGTCTCAGAATTTTTTTTCTATATACTACTATATTATATAACGTGTTATATTAAGGTATATAGACAAACAAAATTCTGAGACAAGTGTCTGTACCAACTTCTTCTCTAGGAGTCAGAACGAGAATAAATTAAATGTGTCGTGTTAATCAGCCTTATCGTGTTATAATAGAAAAGAAAGAATATGCGGTATCCATACTTGACATATAAACAGCTAATTTAAAATAACACAAAAAAAGTAATGGAACAGGGCTCTTTATTGATGTCTTCATCTCAACGCTATAACTTAAAAAAATATAAGAGCATACACCTCAAGCACGGGGAAACTATCCACGACCGCTTTCTATAAATGTGGAGATATCTAATATCCAAGTGCAATGGTCTACCTTCCAATATATATTACAACACCCTATACGTTTTTGTCAGAACTACAATGTTGTATTACCACACTCATTGGTCTACAATACATGTACATTATGTATCTAGTTAGTTCAAATATGGATTTTTTTATAGTGTTATATTTCTACTATTTCATGTATCAGGTACAATGTATGTTTTGCGTGTAAAAGAATTTAAGAAAATAACACTTTGCTTGAAATGTTTAAATGGTTTTCACTCAGTACTTGTAGAATTTCTTAGTAGATCAGTCCAAAATTGAGGATAAGTACACAATACAAAATCCATGTGTTATCTCTACCAGACATTTATACTAAGGATAAATGTCTAAACATAAAATGATTGTGGGGATGTCACATTTTATCTCCAAAAAAGCGGAAGCTTTTAAAATTCATCTACTTTGCTCGATTCTCAATAAAACTTGAAACAACAATCGAATTAAGAGACACATATTTGTAGGGACGTCTCATTCTATCTAAAAAAAAAAGCGGATGCTTTTAAAATTCATCTACGTTGCTCGTTTATCAATAAAACTTGAAAAGCAATCGGATATAGACTCTTTTCATGTACTCAAATTCGATATGACTGTTGATGTTTTTTCAAATGATTATAATATTGCGCTTTTAAACTTAAAATTTAATTTTCCATCATTTTATTAGACAAATGGGAAGTACGTGGTTTTAAGATTCATACGACGAAATGTTACTACTTTGGTTTAAAAAAATTCTAGAAGGTATCACAAATTAAATATGATACCAATAGTTTTTATGGTAGCCGGTTCACGAAGAACACTTCTGGTATAGTTGCATCTATATTACATTGGAAGTAATTATAATAACCTAATAAGTGCATATATTAAAGCAAGCCGGAACAATGTCAAAGTTAGACAACCGAGATACAATAATTGTTATTTCTTTTTTGTATTATGTTGTTTTTTTTATTGTTTGTTTTTTAATATTACACACTAAATGTAAACTATTTACATATATAACAATTAAGATATTTATTATTTATCTATTTATTATTAATTATTGTAATGACTGTATATACTATTAAAAGCACTATCTTTAATGTCGAATACATACATATTGCCATTGGACGTCAAATGTTTAGAGCAAACCCAATGCCCTTGAGTAACAAACTCAAGGGCATATGCTGCCGGGTGCATGTAACACGAGGTTATATATTCTTTTGCACTGTATACAAAGAGTAACAATAATTACAAGCCATATAAATCATTATTAACATAAAATTGACTAGTTAGGTTAGGTAAACGACCCTCTTTAAGAGTAGACTAGTCCACAGATAACCAATCTATTACCATGTAGGACTAGGCATACTTCGAAAGGAGGGTAGCATATCTTACCTAATAATGACTTCACGGTTCAGCTAGCAAGCAAGCTAACCAGAGATATTACCTTTAGCTACACACGCAATGCAATCGGCTGTAACTTTTTTGTTTTAAATAAGAAGATTTGGTATATGATTACTGATACTGTATAGTAATGCTGTTTCAAGTTTAACAGATTTTAAGTACAAATCAAATATAAGAATAGAAGATGTGGTATGAATATATATAGCTTACTTAGTTGAAGAATAATTATCAAACTGCTAAATGTAATACAAGGATATGTGACGGGTCGGATTATGTAGAAATCTACCTAAATGAGTCAAATTCTAATTGATACGTTATGATAAATCTTAAAAAGAAACTTTCTCATTTATTCTCTTTTTCTGGTGTTTTCTTGGAGTTTTGTATTACAGTACTGCACATTTCAAGAATTAAAGCCTTACAAATGTGTCTTTTGTGGATTAAACATTACTTTCCTTGACACGAAAGTTTTCTTAATTCAAAATCAGACAGATTGAGTCGTATTGCCCATTAAGATGTCCCCATCACATTTATTAAGCAGGATAAAAAGCAAATTAGATGAAGTTTACGTTTTTTGTACTTTAAATCACACATTTCCATAACATTCATCTTCAAAGTAAATAAAACCTCTTAGTTCATGAACGTCCTTGCGAAAATTATTTGACTTATAATCTAAATGACGTACTAAAAAAGTGTATAATTCCCTTTCTCAATTATTACTAATACACGCAACATTTTTATCAGATTCTGAAATTTATCATATGTTATGGGATTATTTCCGATTTTTTATTTAATTCGTCGCAAGAAAAGCATAAAACTAAATTTCCTCTCAGCAAAGATACCTTCAGAAAAGTAGAAAAAAGAGGAACGAAAGATACCAGAGGGACAGTCAAACTCATAGATGGAAAATAAACTGACAACGCCATGGCTAAAAATAAAAAGACAAACAGACAAAGAATAGTACAGAAGACACAGCATAGAAAACTAAAGACTAAGCAACACGAACCCCCACCAAAAACTGGGGGTGATCTCAGGTTCTCCAGAAGGGTAAGCAGATCCTGTCCCACATCTAGAAGGCTCAAGGTCCTTTAGTAAGCATACATTAGGACTAAGGACAGGGGATCCCTAATCTGTATATATATATATTATATAAATAAATTTGTTTTGCTTTCAAGTTTATGTTTATGTTTGTTATACATAATGAGATGATATGGTATAATTGTCCATGAGACAACACTCCACCAGAGACCAAATGACATGGAAATTAACAACTATAGGTCATTATTATTGTCACAATTCTGGACATGATCTACATGACAATACAGTATTTGTTATTTATTATATAAAGATGTGACCCCAGTTCAACAAAGACAAATGACAACCTCAGACGACTATAATCCCTAAACTTAGCGGTATATACACTGCATATAACTTGAGGATATGTTTCAGTGGCGCATCTAGACCTTTTCATAAGTGGGGGACCACTGACTGCCTAAGTGAGTCCCCTCTCCCTCTTATTTGGCCTAAATCCGACTCTGGCTTTGATTCTATTGATAATCCTTGTTTATCCATTTCTTTCAATATTTGCCAAATTGTTATATTCTGTTGAGTTTTCTTTAGAAGATAATAGCTTTTATGTTCATATACTTACATTGTGCTAGAATTTTGGACACTGTAAAGTTTTCATAAATTAACATATTTCACTAAGGAGTATATCTAAATTTATATACTCGTATAGTATTCTACATTAGCACATATATGTGTACCGATGAGTCTTTAACCAAAGTTTATATTTAAAATATATATATATATATTCCTTAGATGTGTGTAGCACGTAAGTACTGCCTCTTCTTGTCTCTAAATAAAATCGACTGATGTTTTGGTTGCTTAAAGTCCAGCGACAAATATTTCATGCTTCTTCAGGAAGAACCACTTTCAATATATCAATAAGTGTAAACTCACCTTGCAACTCGCAAGAATGAATTTACAGACACCAAATTATCGCTTCTTTGCTTTCTTTTCGATCGAATACTATACGTAGTTGGTGTGTGTATGGGGTTCAAGATGTGCAAAATAAAGGGTCAACATAGAAGGACAGAGAAATACAGGCCACAAAATAAAGAAAAGATAATGATAGGGTATGTGCTGATAACAGTATAGAACTTTGTAAAGAATAGAGGCAAATGGCCTTAAAATAAAGATAACAGAAAAGAAGAACCTCGTCCCTACCCCCTAGTCCAGACCATCGTAGATACGTAGATGATAGTTCAATACGTGAATGATAATTACTGCAGTTGTAAGCTGATTAAATCTTCCCATGCATATCTAATCTATTTTCATTGCATGTTGTGTGGTAAACTTTGCACCAAATGACAGATACGTCACAATATTTCTCGTCTGCTGAATTCACAATAACTTAACTGATTGGCATATGTTTTAAATATATGATTGATAAACGTGATAAACAATGTTATAATTTCTATATTTCCACAATAATTTATGCTATTGAACATACATAATTATATCATTATTACCACGTGTTACATAGGGCCATAATAAATAATAGGTTTGTTTGCCCAAACGCTACCTACCCAGAAAAAAGCTGCCTACTCAAATTCTTTTATTGTCCTGATTTGAAGAAGTTTTTTTTAATCAAATAGGCATGAAGACTAATAAACATCTGATACTTCAATTTCTTTTTTTGAAAAAAAAAAGAAAATGCCTACCTTCCTACCCACTGTCTCAACCTTTGGGTAGGGTTTGGGCAAACCAAAATATTTTTAAGTGTGGCCTAGGTATTTTTATAACTATCCGAGTTTGAAGTTGTAACAGCTATATGTACCTTTCAGACAATGGCATATAAAAATACACCTGCTGTCCAAAAAGTGCTCCAACGTGCAAACGAGTCCATGCTAAGCTGTTGACCAAATGTGAAGTCGTTCTGTTCAGTGGTACATTTTGTACCTGTGAAAAGTGTTGTGGAAATGTTTGTTCGGCGACGGGACAAACGAAGAAGGACAAGGTGAATGCAATATAGTTACATGTTTAATCACTTCAAGAGTATGAATCTAGTTAAAAGCACTGGCATTTATAAGAAGTTGATTCTATCAATGTGACCAATCATACCCGTTGTTATGTTAATATGAATAATCCATTGATAGATTGCTTGCTTGATTGATTGATTGATTCGTTGACTCATGGATTGATTGAGAAAATTGATAATTACATACTCGGTCCGAATGCATGGAAACAACATGCATAATTTTAAAACACATATTAAATTGTACCAGCCTCAAACTGAATATAATTAACCTATTATATTAATCTATAGAAACCGACAACACCTTTTTTTCTTTCTATCATTAATTTTTAATTTAACTAAAACGATTTTTATTCTTTTACTCACTGTTCCGACGGCTGTTGTTTTACTTTGAAGATTTATAATCAGACGAATTATTTGTTTAGTTTTATTACATTGTTTGCTCATTCAAACGTAATATTTGATTATTTAACAGAATTATTTGTTTATGACACGGAAAATGTTGTGATTCATTAAATATAAAATAGCGATCAGATCAAATGTTTGATTTTTATAGCAAAACAAACATATGACTTTAAATTTCAATGGAAAAAATATAGGTCACGGCCTTGATGTGAAAGATTTATATACATGTATGCACTTTAAGATGATGACAGATTCATTAAATATAATTCAAGGCAGAAGGAAGCCGCAGATCCCCCCCCCCCCCAAAAAAAATCCCCTTGGATCCCCAATGGAAGGTATACTTTTTTTTTTTGCCCCTGAATTATCTGACAAAAAGGTATATAGTCACTATCATATGATTCAGCAAGATATTCACAATGGATTAATATTTAAGTAATGTTCTCATTGGAATTGGTTATTTTCAAAACTAAAAGGTGCTTGAAATTAAAAGGTCTCTGTAAGGACATTATAATTTTAAGTTATTTGGGAGCCGAAATAAATTGCTTGGCCTTAAGATTATAGACTTGTTTTGTTAAGGGAGCTCAATTCTCAGTTTCAAAGTAATTAACTTTTCAAAACACTAGTTTATATTGATAAGGAATTAATAAGGAATCCAAAAAGCAAAAAAAATATATAGGTTACCGTGCTTGTTTTCGAGATATGAGCCATTGTAATTTTGGCGGGAAAATATTCTCTCTTGACTTTTCATGGCTTTATCATTGACAAGTTAAAGTTCTCAAAAACTGTTAAAAAGTAATTAAAATTTTATAAGACTTTTACAGATGGCTTATCATTATACATGTTAAAGAATTTCAAAAAGAAAAATGAGGGTCACTGGGCAAATTTTTTCAAGGCATTTAAATGGATCCAAAAATTTGACAAACATCAAAAACATGACAAGCCAGCTTCCTTAAGTGTCCTTTATTGTTTGAAATATGTTAAATCATATTTGATTTTACCATAAATGCGGACATATAAACTTAACTGTGCTTCCTCTGAGATAAGCGTCACATTTGTTCTTTAATTGAAGAAAAACAGTGTTAGGGGAGATAACTCTTACAAAGTTAAGTATTCGGTTAAGCAGGGTCACCCTGAGTTTTGAAAGCGCATAAACTTAATTGTACTTCCTCTTAGATAAGCGCCACATTATAGTTACAATCTAATTACACTGATGTTTATGTAATCCCTGATAATATGTTGCCATTTTCAATAATAATGTTATAAAATTATACTCGTGTCTGTCTTTCTCTCGTTTAGAAACATGTTTCACATTTTGTTTTGTAAGTGACAGACCCTGCACTAGTTTACCGCGTATTCTAGATTAACACTTGACCTCTTCACATAACGGATCAATAACTAATGAAAACACTGATTATTCAAAAAGCCTCAAATTTGCAAACATTTGATACTAAGAGGGCTTCAAGAGCCAAAGGTGAAACCTGTTTAGTGACACGATTCCAACAGGATTTTGAGTGCTTTGATTTGTTTTAAATCAACCGTCTCAAGTATCAGTACGAAATTAGCCTTCAAACAAACAAACATTTGACTAAATATACCAATAATCTCTAATTAAATGATTAAAGTACCGAAGAAGATCAAGTGTTTAAAACCTGTAAAATGTTAAGATACTTGTATACTTGTGCACCAGCTGTCTGCAAAAATCTTAAGACTAATAGATAAAATGTCAACACTTCAAAAAATACAAAGAATTGAGAAAATATATCAAGCAGCATTTAAACCTCCTGTCTTTTCAGATAGTATTAAACAGCACGTCGTAAGCCAAAACATATGTCAGCTTGTTCTTCAATCGAACCATCAAACCATGGTTGCTCTGTTGTTTAATTGGGAAATCAACGCTTTACTTTGCTGTATATCTTAACTATTTATTTTATGGACTCGTCGAGTATTATTATCAGTGTGTTTTATGCAATATAATGTCCTTTGAAGTGGCAATATAAAATGAACTTTTCATTTATGAAATATAATAAATGTCTGGTTTATTTGTGTTTTTACAAGAATTATGTATTTTGTATTCAAATAAAAATGCAAGCAGATCATATCGGAAAAAGAATTAAGCAATTTCTTTCACAATTTTCAAAAACAGCTGGTACTAAACATGGACGCAATGGAAATATGTTTCTCAATTTTCAAAGACTCTATTGTTTGATCGGTGGTAGGCAAGGAGTTGCCTTTATAGGCTTTATATGTTTGATCGGCTATCGACATGCAGTTGTTGCGTGCATACTATTTTAACTCCCAGAATGTTCTTAAATTGTATACGATGTAATGAAATTAATTGATAAAAAGGCTGTGCAATTGAAACTGTGCAAATGCACTAAACGAATGTTGTTATACGTCATGTAGATCGATTTGTGCGTCAATTATGTAATTTGCGTTGCTCCTCCTTGCTTCATTTTCTATACCCATATCAGAAATGCACTAAGAATTTTAGTATATAGAAAATAACCTTCATCAATTAAAATGACACGTAGGTTGGCTGCAAAAAGGGAAATCCTACAATTTTCAATGCAACATTCACTGATAATAAAAATATAATTTATAGTTCAGGCTATCCATGACAAATGTCGAATCGTTTGTGTTGGTTTTGATGCATTATTGCTAACTGAACAACAGCACCTACAATAGCTTCAGGCCCCACTAACACATTGTTTAAATTGTAATGTTCAAAGAATGTGGACTGTTAGCTTGAAATGTGTTACAGTAACTATTTATTTACAATGACGCTTGTGTATACAAGGACAGTTTTACATTACACAACTAAAGAATGAGAAGGCATGAGGCAGTTTGATTGGGGGGGGGGAGGGGGTATCAAGTATGCCTAAAATTGGGTTCAAGCAGTCAAAAATCAAAGAATGCTCTACATGCATATTTTCTGGACAAAGAGGCGGGGAAACGCCTCCTCTATCAATACAAATGTTACAAGTAAATCTTTTCTGAGGGTTTCAAGGGTAAGATCAATCACATACCCATTAAGATTACTTAACCCGAACAATCCAGTCGTTATATCTAGCCCACTACGATCACTCTACAAGGAACAGTTTTGAATAGAGGGCGCTAAAGATTATTATAATCCGAAAGATCTAGGTTGTTGATTTAAATTATGAATAGAATAGTTAAATGCTAGATAATATCACTGATCTTTGTGAAAATAAATTTACAGATTTGTTGCCGGGTACTACCGAAATGTTATATACATCCTCCCATTCTAAATATATAGAAAAACACCCATACATGTATTGAGATAACGACGGTTTACGTATTGTACCTAGGCTAGTCCAAAAGATAATTATATCGTCAGATCAGATGTTTTAATACGTCATTTGTATTCGAATTATCCATCTTTTTCAAAATGAATTGTCACAATGGATTTTTAGTATCCAGACAACCCATGAGACGAGGATATGTTTCAAGACGTTTCCATGCCTCCTAGGAGAAAATATAGAGTGTAAATAGGCAGAAAGAATGATTCCCTTTAAAGCACTGGCGACGATTACCCGTAAACGAACAAATTATTACTGTTACTTCCAAGACTAATTGCAGTACTGTATTTCCGAAAAACAATGAACAATAATACTGTTGCATGCACCCATTCCGGAAATACATATAGTTAATATTTCATATTGTTACTTTTTGTGGGTAATCGTAGCCAGTGCCTTTTTTTTAAATATTGTGCTTAGTCTTTACATTGGGAAATGTCTAGACTTCAACAGCTCTTAACCAAGTATGTTTTACAAAGTTGCTTGGTAGACATGAAAACATCGGGTTATTATGAAGGAAGGAAACACAAAAATTTGTTTTGCCTTGTCTTACAATCTTAAAGGAAACTTGAACAGCAAAATATTAATAAAACGTGAACTCTTCTCCAGATTTCTTTATCCCTTATTTTCTTCTCGTTTAAGCTGTATTCTTGAATACAGCTTATACAGCTTAATTATTGAAATATAGAAAATGGACGTCTTTTTTTCATTTAAAGGATCTATGTAAGCCAGAAAGCTCTAAAATTGATTTTTGAAAACATCATTTGAGAAAAAACATTTTGTTTGTGTTATCTGTCTTTATTCCTCCTATACCTTCTCTTCCTTCAATGCAAACATCAGTCCTTCATTCCAATTGGTCGACATTACAGAAATTTCTAGGTTACATTATTGTTTCGTGCGTTCTCCTCGTCGATATGCGTGAAATATTTGCGACTGGATATAAAGCTAAAATTAATTATTCAATCGTTCTTTGATAATTAAAAACAAACACTTGTATTCTTCTAGTTCTGTCATAAGATGCAACAATATATCATGCACGGAGTCATTGTCGAGTAAATCAGTCATGTTTATATATGATATGCAACATTCAAATCTCCGATCTGTTTAGAAATTTTTCAGAATCCCTGAAGAGAAATATTTTTGATGGAGTTTTTTATGGTACTAATTTGAAGAAAAAAGTCATGTCCAGATCTACTTTCAATGAAGTATTACGTCAGACGTTGAAACATCAATGATCACTAGAACACACCCGCAAAATCGCGGGCATATACAGCTTGTGAACTGTTGTGGGATGATTTTTTGTAAAAGATATTATGCATGGAGAATTACATAAAAGGTATCTCCCTTTTTGGAAAGTCCGATATTTGTTTCCTTTCTGTTAAATTCAATTATATTTGTGTTTCTGGCCTACGACCACAATTATTCTTTTCCTTTGCTACAATGCTTCTTTTGGTAAAAGTCAAATCAAATTAAAAATTTGCACCGTTTCAAACATGAAATGAATGTAACTGCTTATATATAGACCATTATTAGTCTAAAATGTATGCTTCAATCTATGACAATCCATCAGTGCTTTTTTTAGAGCCTTATTAACATGCCAATGGTAGGATTTGAATCATGTATAAATGACTTATACTGACTAAGGCTAATTTGAGGGGTTGTCGATCGGAGGGGTCCTGATCCCGAAATCCCGGGCTTAAAACCATGAAATCCCGAAATGCAGAATTTAAAGAAATTCGTATCCCGAAATCGAAAAATATATTCCCGGATCCCGTAAGGATCAATCCCCAAATCCCGATCTTAAAACACCCGATCCATACCCCCCGAATAAGGTCCTGCCTCCCTCTAATCTCTACCTTGTTTTCATTCTTGCCAAATCACTAATTTCCCTTTTAACAATAAGTTTTTATGCCCCAATTATGGGCATTATGTTTTCTAGTCTTTGCATCCGTGCGTTCGTTTGTTCGGTCGTCCGTCCGTCCGTCTCGTCCGTCTGTCCCACTTCAGGTAAAAGTTTTTGGTCGAGGTAGTTTTAGATGAAGGTGAGCATGTTTTAGTTAGTTCAATATATATGCAAGTGGTATGACCCCTTAAATAGTTAGTCTGTTTCCCGGTCGTTATTGAAATGGCAGCCTATTGAAATTCTTGACATTTGTATATTCCGAAGGCATACTGAATGTTTTACGGAGGGGACCAACCTATTAAATAGTAAACATTTCAAAGAAAACAGTAAACAGAATCAGGGACTTTCTATACTAACATAGAAATTCCCTGACAGAATACAGAGAGTCTCTATATATATATTAAAGTAGTATAATCGTAGGTTACATGTAGATAAACGCGAAAAATATTTGTCCTCTCTAAGGAGGTATAACAGTTGTGATTTTTGCGATCTAAACACCATGATATGGAGAACGCTCTACGATTGGTTGTACTTGTGTCACATGTTTTACTTATTTCAATATAAATGCAACGGGTATGACCCCTTAAATAGTTAACATTTTAAAAAAAAACAGTAGACATAATACAGAGAGTCTCTATATATTAAAGTAATATAATCGTAGTTTAATACATGTAGACAAACGCGAAAAATAATTGTCCTCTCTACGGAGGTCTAATTTTTGTGGTTCTTGCGATCTAAACACCATGATATGGAGAACGCTCTGATTGGCTTATCTATTTTTCATTTTTGTTATCTATCATACGATTGGTTGTATTTGTGCATGTTTCAAACCGGAAGTCTTATCTATGACTAAAAGTCAGTCTGATGACGAAATCATATCCGGACTCCCTTTTTATCGTTTTTCTCCCAAAATAACTCAATCTGAATAATCATAAGAATGGATGACAAATGCGACTATGCATGTTACCTATAGGACACAGAGGCATGATGATTGTTTTATTGTGGAAGGGAGAGAAGCGACACACAAAATGAGGTCTTCTCGTTTAATAGTATAGATATGCAATGAACAACAATGTTTGATAATGTTTCCTTTACACTAGTTCCCCTTTATCATATTGCTAAACATTCGGGTTTCTGATTACCGTTCGGGTATACTCTGCTCCGTTGATATTACATAAAACACTTCTTTATATTCGTAATAATGCACGGTGTATTAAACCATGCATTGAAAGTACTTCAAATAGTCGATGATTTAAAAGGAAGAATTTCACTTTAATTTTCCGGTTTAGTAATTTTCAATATAATTATTAGATTTATCAATATTGGGAGGTGAAGAAATGAGTACATAATTTAAATATACAAAAAGTTTATGTGGCAAGACGACACGATTGAAACACTTGTTTTAATGTTACTAGCACGGTTTTCCATAATGACATTTCCAAGTTTCCATAATTTCAATTTAATTACTATTTTTTTCATTTATGCACTGCGAGCATAAAGTTATGAAATAGAGTATTGTATTGCTTCATATTTAGATGATGCACATATCCAAAAAAAACATGAAGGAAAATGTGTCTACAACTGAAGGTCGTTGAACAACCTTTAACAATGGGGGGGACCCATATTGTATGTATGGTAAACTACATGTATATAGGGTCCGATCTTGCTCGCTCGAAACCAACAGATTTCGAAAAAAAATGCATGATTATTTTCGGACTTTCGTAATTAACGCGCCATGTTCTTTTTTTTAAACAAATATGGGCACAGAGAACGAGAATGAAAGAGGTCTGTAGAGTTTAATATCAAATAAATATTCAAGTAGCTTAAATTAATTATGCACAATCGTGACATCCATACGTATAAGAATAAATACAAAGTAAATTTAAAGTCTAATTAATTGTTTTAAAAATCATAATTTATTCAGGAACATTTTTTCGAGCAAATTATAAGTAAAAGTAATTTCATTACTGTGTGTAACGATACATTATACATGTTATAGTAAAGACTTTTTTGTAACATAATTTATACATTGCAACAACAGTCACCCAACCTTGGGGCATTGTAACAACGTGTAACATACTTATTGTTATTTACTTAAGAAAAACGGTAGAACATTAATACAAAATAACATGTACAAAAGTGACATGATTAATTTGTACAATTATATAGTCAAATAAGATATAAACGGAAAATGTTGTTAATGATTAACTGTACATGTATCTAGTTAATTTTTAATGGTATTTTTCTTTGGTTTTTTTATGAAGACAGAATATATCTTCTACAAAAAATCAATTTGTTTTCGAATTACGCATTCTTCCAGAATTCATTCATCTGTATTTGTCAAGCATGCGAAGTTTCTTGTTATTTCTTTTTTTTGTTCTTCTTTGTGTGTGTGCTTTTTTTATTTCATCATTTTATTCGCAAATTCACACCCATATGAGTCAAGCAAAACACAAAATATAACATAATATTAACACATCAGTCAAAAAATACAAGTAAATACATAAAACAAAAACATATTTATGATCATGTAACTTTTGATAGACATGGACCTCATTTTCGAGCTGTTTCTTGCATGACGTCACTTTAAATACTTTTATTAATTATCATTAGAATTTCAAAAGACATAAATTGTATTTATGACTAACGAACGTATTGCCGGTCAATTTATCTTTTTTATTTTTGACTTTTACATTTAATTACAAGGGTAGTTTGCATATGAGGTGCCCCTCTTTTAAAAGCTGATTTTTATTATATATTTTTTTTTGGGGGGGGGGACAAGATGCTCATTCTTTTATTATCTGCGTGTCGTGCTTTGTGGACTATTAATTGGCTTTTCGTCGTTTTCCCCTTACATCTATAAATATTTGATAACATGCATGTAATAATTGTACCTTACAGTTTTGTTTTATATAGATTATTGTTCTCTGTTACTATGTAACTACAGTTTTATGAGAAACATTGTCATTCATTAGATAGTCTTTTCTACGTTTTTCCTACGGCAATGGTTTTGTTCAGTGTTAGTTTACTGCCTCTTAAAAATTGACATCTTGACCCCTTTGTGTCCGTCCCGTGCTACTATTTCAAAAGTCCAATACACAAGACATATTTTGAGCCTGTAAATTGGACCAGATCGTGAGGAGTTTACCATTACACATACAACATAAGTACGACCATTGATGTCTATATAACTTGAATGGTGCTATTAATTGTCACAAACTTCAGGTAGGTTGACTGCTTTAGGGATTATCTACATGTAATTAAATCTCATTTTGTAGTCTGACGCAGAAGCAGGTGTGTTATAGTGACGATATATTTTTATGATTCCGTTTGCAATACTCATAATCTGTAAAATCAATTTCATTTTACATGTTTTGATTTCAGATAAAATTTGACTGACCAAGGGTTTTAAATAAATGTAACACGTGTTTGGACTCAGTCTTTACACTGAAACCATATGCTGAACAATGAGAAAGTTTCATCTGATTTGATGAGAAAATAAATTGGTAATTAATAAAATATGACTGGCCATGGGGCGACTATACATTTTATGTTTTTCAGAACACAGAACATGTGTAGATACATCTAAAAATGCTCTACATGCCCAAATATCTCATATACTTCTAGCTTTAAAATGGAAGGTGCCATAAATCAAATATGAAAATAAGTGGCTGAGATAAAGCATAGGGAGGAAGGAAACACGATTTCATTGTATAAATAAAGTAACAATAATAGCTTACCCTTCATATGTCCGGTATGCTGAGAGATATTTTCCTTTCTTGATGCTATCGCTGTAATTTTCTATCAATTGTTTGTACGACATTTTCCTTAGTTTCTCAAAATTGTAGATTTCTTTATTTATGGACTGTAATTTTTTTAAAAGATAGTCTACATCTTTATCTGTATAATTTACAAAATTAGATGATGGATAGAATTGGAGTGGTTGAACATTATTCCGGATTCCACCGACTGGCCTTCCTTGGAATCCACGAACTAAATTAGGGTCCCCCTTTTCGGGACTAAAATCATCGCTGGTGTAGTTACTTTTGTTCAACCGTTTTCGAATTGCAGACATGTGTGCAGTATTTTCTCCATAATTCATATACCTTCCACTATTAGTTAATCTAAAAGAACTAACTTTTACTTGGGGTAGTGCTTGTAGAAGAAAAACTACACTACACACGAACAAAGTTGTAATCCCACCAAATAATACACGTTGCTTCCACTTCATAATATATTCAATAAATAACTATACAATTTTACATCCATTTCTATAAACTTGAATCACATTTTAAATTCCACAAGATTTTTCAGCTTGTGTACTCTCCCATACTTTCCACGCATTTGAATCCAACGTCGACTACAACTCGATTGTCAGGGAAATTGACATCGGTGATCATTCAAGTGACTGTCAGTCAAGCAAGTGTTGTATATATTATACTCTGAAATAACAAAAAAAATCCAGGTATGTGATTATTTATATCACTTTAATCAGTGTACATAACGGAATGGTATCACACTTGTTTATAAATCTTCAAAGTAGCCACTAAGCGCACAGATTCAGTTGCTTGTAATGTATTAGGTTTCGTTTTGATTGGCAGGTGTTTATTTCAAAACAATTGATACGCACAGGTTAATTGTTAATCTACCTGATTTGTGTTGGGTTTGTTGACAGTTTAATCATGCGAAAACAACTTTACCTGAAACCTTACCTGAAGTTATAATGGACTTCTTCAATCAACCTATAATAATCATATTCATAATTTATTGTTTGTGTAGTATAATGGCTATTCCCGGGGTACAACATGGTCTATTTACAAATAATTATGTAAGGGTAATTGATGTCTTTTTTATTTGTTAAGAATGCACTAAAAATAGAAAATCAATATGTTCATAGGTAACTATCCTTTATCAAACTTTAAACTTTAAATAATATTTGTTTTAAAACTTTAAAGTGATTTCGATTGGTATTCATTTTTGGTTGTTTGTAAAACCTCCAGTAGCAAGTATTTCATGGATATTCCGGACAATAAGCTGATTTTTGCAGAATAAACGATAACGAAACTTCATTGTTCATTTAATTGACAAATTCAGAATTTTATAAAGTTTATAATTTTAAAAAGAAGGTAATTATAGAGGTTTATATGGAAATTACATGGACGTTAACAAAATCTACATTCTTGTCATATCATTTTTTTTTAAACAACCAAAAATTCCACGGAAGTAAACAAAAAATGTAGTGATTTGTTTTAGAAGATAAATTTCATTTATTTTGTGAAATGTCTTGTTAATGAAACAATATCACATCGAGATTCTAAATATACGATAATTACATACTAAATTACAATATAGACCTTCACTGATGTCAAGTTAACTTTGTTAATAAAAATAAGGTTCCTTTTACTATGAGTGTTGTAAAGTTTGTTAGTAAACATTGGGCGGTCACTAAAATTGTTTAAACCCGCCACATTTTGTGTGTGCATGTCCCAAGTCAGGAGTCTGTAATTCGAAGGTTGTCGATTAAATTGTTGCTGTGTTTACATATTTGTTTTTCGTTCATTATTTCGTTCACAACTTAGGCTTTTAGTTTTTCTTGTTTTAATTTGTTTGCATTTTGGCATGTCGGGGCCTTTTATAGCGGACTATGCGGTATGGGATTTGCTCATTGTAAAGGCTGTACGGTGACCTTCCCCAAGTTTGCTAATGTCGGTGTCATTTGGTCGCTTGTGGAGAGTTGTCTCACTGGCAATCGTACTACATCTTCTTTTTTAGATGAATACCCGACAGATGTAAACCATTGCACACTCGCTTCAACTGAACATCATCTGAACGTATATATGGAAAATGCAAACCAAATATAAGAAAACTTTGACAAAATGTTATATTTGGAAAGACGACCGGCATGACGGACAGACAGGGTCTAGCGATTACCAGACATGCTGCCGCCTTCGGTGACGCAGATTAAATAGCGATGTACCATCATACCGCATCTCCTTATTTTCATTTAATGTATATTATGTAACAGTCAATGAACATCAGTCAACCATTGACCGAACTAAACTATACGTACATCAAATTAGGCATCCTACGAAGAAAATATCAACCCAGTCACCCCAAACTTTCAAATTAATATAAAATGTCATTCACATGATGTCGCAGATAGTTTGTTAAACACCATTCAAAACTACAATTCTGAATAATACATTTAAGGTTTATATACCGTAAAAGACCTTACAAAAATGAAAATTGTCAACCTTAAAAATAAATATATTAAGCTCGTTCAATAGTGTAAGAGAGATTAAATCAAAATGGAATTATATTAACTAAAGTACGGATTTCCTTTTCAATTTGAATGTAATATGTACGGGGTTTTTTAAAGAAATTTTGTCAACCCTGACTCTTTGCTCTTAATTCTCAATTAAATTTGAAAGATACAAACCAACTCTTTTTCAGCAGAATTGTAAATATTTCGCTGTAGACTTCCTGTGACCACTCCTAAAATGTAAAATTTCTAGATATTTTTTTTTCAAAATTTAGATATTTAAAATTTGAATGCTTCTTTTGCAATTTTATTTCGGCGTAAAAGTATGGTCTGAAGAACATTTTGTATGAAGCGCCTTCAAAAATGTGCGCACGTTCCATCTCTATCCCCGTCTTCATCCCGACCCATCTCTACAATCGAGGCGAGCACACAACCGTTAGAATCCAGAGGATGTCGACCCCCCGTTCATGTTGAAGTTTATCGATAATATTGAAAGCGTTGTGAAGCTTTGACTGTCGGAAAAACTATTTATTTGGCGGATGGCATACATTGTATTGGTCAATGACTTGATTTAATTGTTTTTATATCTATATATGTTAAGTTAGACTAAGTCATTAAAGTATAAGATATATCTATTTCTTTGCAATTCAAGTCCTGCCAACTCGAGTAATAACGGCAATGTCTTATGTGTTTTCTTTGCGGTCGAGTCATGTCGATTTCATTAAAGGTTAAAGGATGCTGGTGTTTTGTCTTATATTAATGTTGCGACTGTCATACAAGTAAGATATTTAGCTAGCTAGAAAACCATGTTTAATATTTCCGTTTACTTCATAAGAAAGTGAGAATTGCCTACACCTAATCAGGAATATGACAGTTGTTATTCATCCGTTTGATGTGTTTGACTTTTGATTTTGCCATTTGATTACTGACTTTTGAAATTTCCTCGTTGTTCTGTATTTTTGCTATTTTACTTTTTTTTAAATGTCATCTTGGCGTGCCAACAGTTTAATTGAGGGGGGTGTGTTTTTTGTCGTATAGTGTGCTTTATTTTGCTATACAACATATGTACATTTCAAAATGGTAATTGTGAAAAATGGTGATGTGACATGAAATTGACATTATACAAAATAAATCATTTAGGATATAAAGACAAGAGGAAGTGTGCTAAAGCTTAAGTATAATTTATCTCAACCCGACAGGCTTTTCTTTTATCCAATGAAGTATATACCATTGAAAGTATAAAGCAACCGTAACATATTTTTAAAGGGCTTTTTGGTGTATTACTTTTTAGCGTATTTCGAAAAAAGAAAGAATAAAAACAATAAACGCACATTCTTCAAAAGCATAAAAGCGCTATATTGCTACGAAGCCAGAAGAAAGCCAGACGCCTCTCTTTTCGTATAAATAAATTGTATATATATCCAACAATGTGCGTATTTTGTATATCTAATTCTCTTTTATAACGTGTAAATAATACAAATAAGCTTTTCATTAATGACATAGAAAAAACTAATATCAAATTATTAATAAAAATTCATCAAGCCACGTCAATAACTTGCCTTACGAACTGTTCTGTCAGTTCTCATCAGCGTACTTGTTCAAGCAGACGACTAACGTGATTGAAGAGTGCTTGAAAAACAATGAATAATATCTCTATTAAGTGGATTCTTAGTGTACTCACCTACAATTCAATTACAAACTAATCAGGACTTATTAGTTGTATATTTCATCTAAGTAATGAAATATATTTCACGGATGTATTGTTTCACGGATGTTAACTGAGGACAGATGGTTGATACATGTATTAAGGTTAATTTCTTTAAACGATTGAAATAGATTGGATCCGCTAAATACATGTAAATTTATTGAAGAATAAACTGTATATCTTTGATCTTCCCGGCACATACTTGTTATATTAGCAAGTATATATATTATATATATGTGCAATCTGTTGAAGACAAAGGAATTTTTTCTGTGTCATCATATTTGTGGTGAAAGATACCAAAGGGACATTCAAACTCACATGTCGAAAATTAATTGACAACGTCATGGTTAAAAAAAGAAAAACATCAAACAAAACACATTATAGAAAAATAAAGACTTAGAAATGGGGGGAGGGGGGATTAAGGTGTTCTGGGAGGGTAAGCAGATCCTGTCATAGTTTTCAAGCTAAATGTTATTTTAAACCTACCTTACAGGAAATGGGAAAATGCTCTTTATGGCCATAAATGGGTGAAAGGCTGGGTTTGGATTTTTTTTTGGAATCTAATAAAATAGATTAACTGCACTCCACGTTCTTATAAGAATGCGCTAGTAATAAAATTGAGAATGGAAATGGGGATCGTGTCAAAGACGCAACAACCCGTCCAAAGAGCTGAGATTACAACACAAGGCCTCCAATCTGACACCGCTGCAGAAGCTTTCAAAACTGTTGTTTTGCTTATTACCAGTTTTAATATGGTCGATGGTTTAAACAAACCACAAATAAACGGGAGTAAAATAAAAATATAGTATATATATACAATGATGCCGTTGATCAAACCCAAGTAAGGCTAATCATTTTATTTCATGGTACTCAGGAGCCTGTAATTCAGTGGTTGTCGTTTGTTGCTGTGCAACATATTTGTTTTTCGTTTATTATGTATAGGTAAATTTGGCTATCATTTCGGGGCTTTTTATCGCTGACTATGCAATATGATGTTTTGCTCATTGTTGAAGGCCGTATAATGACCTATAATACTTGCTTATTTCTGTGTCATTTGGTCTCTTGTTGAGAATTGTCTTATTGGTATTCATACCATTTATATTGAATTTAATTACTTATTCAAAGAAAGATTTACGTTTGACAGCTGGTTCAGGAATTATGTAAATTATGATGCATACAAGTGTATATTAGCTTTACTTACATAGTATTACTGGTTTTACGACATGTATATAGGTAAATTTCTATTTATACAGAAACAAGCGTCAATGTAAATGTTGTATGCCGATAGAATTTAACAGAAGAACAACGTACCTTACACGTGACACGTACTCATTAAACCTCAAATTTGAATCCCTTATTACATGAATCTTTTCAATTAACTAAAACTTTGGATTCTAGTGGCTCCTATTCATGGTTGCAAAAGATATTCTTTCTGAATCTAACATTGATATAGATAGACTAAAAACCTGTGATAATTTAAAACAATTAAAAAATATTAAAAGCTATATTAAACCCCAAATAAACTCATACTACAACAACCTGTTGATGGATAAGTTGAAATCTATTGATGATAAAAGTAATTTAAATTTTTATAAAGGACTTGAGCCAAATATATTGATCAAACCTTACCTCTCTAACCCAAACTTTGAATTTAGAAAATTAATTACAAAACTTAGAATCTGTGACCATTCATTATTAATTGAAAAGGGAAGGCATTTTAAAATTCCTCGCGAAAAAATGCAAAGTACTAGATGATGAGAAACATTTCTTAATAAATTGTTCTCATAATTCAAATATTAGATTAACATATTTTAATTGCATTAACAGAGAAAGTAATTCATTTGCTAATCTCACTGACAATGACAAAGTTATATATATACTTAACCCATCAACACCAACACAAGTGAATAAACTAGGATCCTTTATAAAAAAGAGTCAACGGAACTGAGGACCGGGGACCCATTAATATTTACCTCATTTTGTGTATATATATTGAGTTACTTAGTCATTGTCTTTATTTGTTTTTGTTGTTGTTATATGTCACAAACTGTAAAGTTTATATGGCAATAAAACTTTGAATTGAATTGAATTGAATTAAAAAATATACTTAACCTAGTGCAAATCCAGGTACTATTGATTCCCTTTCCATGTTTTAGGCCGTGTCTATTTTTTATTTGTTTTTCGTTAAGTCAATCTTCAAAATTGAAAGGTCGATCAGAAAGAAAATCGAATTATTGTTAAAGGAAGCTTTTTCTCTAGCACAGTCTCTAGATTTGACAGGAACTTACTCATGGTATACATATGCAAAAAATATTGTTAAAGAGACTAATGTTGACCTTAATATTCTTTCTACTTGTAAGGACATAAAAGATGTAAATAAAATAAAAAACGATATAAAGATAAAAATGAAAAATAGATATGAAGATTTAATTCAAAATAAATTTCAAAACATTGATGATAAAAGTAAATTTTTTCTTTATAAAAAAATTAAAAAAGATTACAAACTAGAATCTTATCTTAATACATCTAATTTTCAGATAAGGAGATTAATCACTAAATTTAGAATAAGTGATCACTCCCTTTTGATTGAAAAGGGGAGATATTTTAAAATCCCAAGAGAGGAACGACTTTGCCATTAATGTAAAATACTAGAGGATGAGAAACAGTTTTTACTCTATTGTGAGTATAATAAAACTCTAAGAAATGATTTTTTTAATCACATATGTACTGAAAATAATAACTTTAATAATTTAAATGAAGAAGAAAAAAATCAATATTTACTAAATCCATCATCGCCTTTACAAACAAATAAGTTAGGATCCTTCTTGAAAAAGTCATTAGAACTGAGGGCAGGGGACTCTTAACAACTTGTTTGTTGTTAAAATAAAATTTGATGCTGTTGTTATTGTGTATGTTTAATATGTATGTTTATTGTGTTTATTGTGTTAATATATGTTGGTCACAAACTGTAAAGTTTATATGACAATAAAATATTTGATTTGATTTGTTAAAGAGAACAATGCAATGCTCTTACTGCAAATAAACAAAGAAAACAAATACCTTGCCCTTATTGTAAAAAAACAAAGAAAACCACTATTTATAAGTTTTTGATTACCATTCATGTCTTTTTACTTTTTAAAGGAGTAGGTCCAGTAAGACCCCTTTTTGGCCCCAAAATATAGCAGTTTCACAATTTTTTTAAAATGTAAACTTTTAGTTATTTATTGGACAGTATAATGCTTCTGCTTCATATATATGGGCTGTTTTTTGACAATACAATGCACATATATCGGGTACTAGCACCATTAAGTCATGCTAAATTACTGAAATCTTCACAATTCTAGCATTTTAGTTAAATTTTAGACGGTTTTCGTGTGAAACGAAAGTGGCCGCATTCGTGTTCATCCTTAATATTGAAATGTGAGTTGTATTTTAAGATAATACATAACATATATAAAGGTTGAGGATGAACACGGATGCGGCCACTTTCATTTTTGACAAAAACCATCTGAAAAGTGACATTTTTCGGCATATTTGGTAGATTTTTCATATTTGAGCTTGAATCGGGTCGTTTTTAATGACTAAATCAGTTAAAATCTTTCGTTTAAACTAATTGATTCAAATGAAATAGACACTTAAGTGTTTAAAAAGTAGTCAAAATCTTTCGTAAGATGAACCTGAAATTTGAGGCCTAAATCGGTCCTTACCGGACCTACTCCTTTTCGTTTGGACATTTTTATAAAATAACCTCAAATTTTGTGCTTAATTCTTTTGCGGGCGACATGGCAACGAAAAAGTTCATACATGTATAAACACATCTCATGACATCAAGAGCACATTTTCTTACAGATGCAAAGCAGGTTTATAAGTGTTCATAAACAGGACCGGATCCAGAAATGTTTGCAGGAGAAAGTTACCAATTATCCTGGTTCCCGGTACTACGTTCCAGGTATAATTAGTTATTAGCCATACTCTTGTCCCGGTAGTTATATTCATTTGGTAAATGTGTAACATACTGAATATTGCGATCGGGAACCAGTCAAGTTACCAATATAACATTTTACAAAATGGAGTAGAGCCATTAACCGAATTAGCAATACATGATCAGTAATTAGTAATTACATATGCAGTGTGCAGTGTATATTTATGTGGAATTTGTTTCCTTATAATGCAAATCTATTGTATTGGAAATAGAATGACAAGTTTGTAATTATAATGACTTATTGCTATATAAATCAAAATTTTAACAATATATACTCTATATGATGCACCATTTTCGCTTAACTCTTGTGAATGTCATTTGGTGTTCAAATGACACCCTCTGTATCCGCCTATGTTAAAAACTGTAATCTAGGCCTAATTCTATAAGATTAAAATTGGTTATGCCAGCTGCGCTTGTAAATCTGTAAAAGACTCATCAGTTACGCTCGAATCAAATAAGTTTATAGGGCTAAAAAAAGTACGAACCGGAGGAAAATCTGAAAGATCCATAAAAAAACCTGATTGTACTGTTACCAAATGTAATCTGTGCTCGTTCGCTTAAAGAGCGGACACAAGTTAGCCTCTTATATCAGTAATCAAAAATTCTCTTTTGTGTACACCTATTTATCTGACAATAGTCGCGGCGGTGTAGAATACGCCGTAAATCTATATATATACAGCAGAATTACTGCAAATAAATATATAAGAAGATGTGGTATGAGTCCAAATTAAAGAACTCTCATTCCAAGTCACAATTTGTAAAAGTTAACCATTATGTGTCAAAGTATGGTCTTCAACACGGAGCCTTGGCCCACACCGAATATATTGGGCCCCAAAAATGCCTTGTGTAAAACCATCAAAACAGTAAAACCAACTGTCTTATATGCTTATTTATATCTATTGGTGGATTGACCTTAAAGTTATTGAACGCAAATTGCGGAGAAGGCAAACAAATAATTAAAACTCTGTGTGCAACATCAATTCGGATAATTTCAATGTCAGACGATGTCACATGGGTATGTGTGGTACCGAAATTATCCTCTCATTGATAACAGTCAGGAGCATGCTACAAATTCAGTACAGTAAATAAATATTTCAGATAAATTATTTGTTTCTGAATGGCTCTCAAGTCACATGACGGCTTGTTTCGGTGCAGAATATTAGGATGGAAATAAATTAAAGAAGACGTCGGTAATACATTATTGTTAGGTTTGGATCCAGGAATTTGGAAGTAAAAAGGGATGCTGTCAAGCCAACGTTTAGACATATACTTGTTAAAAATCTGTGCATTTAGCATTATATATGAAACTCAAAAAGGGAATGGCCCCTAAATCAGCTTCTGATTGAGAAAACAAACAAACAATATAAAACCGTATTGAGATACAAAGGTATAAACTTAACACGAGTGTTTACACCATACGATGATTGATTGTTTGGTGTTTAACGCCACTTTATTTTTGCTCCATAGATAAGATCTGAATCTTATATGTAGATGTTTATATGCATGTATGCAACAATTAATCCGCTCACTCTAATAAATAGTCAGACAACGTGTTTTTGTAAAGGGGGAAGGGGAGGGATAATTTTTTTTAAATTTTAAATTACTTAATCAAAAATAATTTCATTGATAAGGAATTGGAAAAAATATTCTGTATTCAAAACGGTAAGAAAATATGTTTAAAATGTATTTCAGAATTATATGTTTTCAGTTATGAGAGAGTAATTGTAATTGTAATTAGCTATATGTATACATGTAGGTCATACAATCTTTTCCAATTGTATTATACAAATATGACATAAAATCATTAATAAAGATGAATATAAACTCGTACTGTCGTAAAATTTGATTAATTTATGATATCATTTTCTATACTATCATATATATCTAAAATAAAATAAAAACTGTAATACGATTTTTTTAGTTCGATTTGAGGTAACATGTGGCTGACTATCTGACTTACGCTAAGAAAGCAACATTCTTGTGGACATTAGAGTGTATGTAAACTTGATATTTACATTAAGATTTTACTTGTAATAAGGCACTAATAACATTTTACGGAGTATTGATATTGTTACACGAAAGGAAATGTTTCAAGCATAGAATTGATAATGCTAATATTGAATATTCATATAACATGCAATATGGAATTTTCCCGCCTTTAATTGTCGTCTGCTTGTAACAAGAACGTGGTATGGTTATATATATGTTTCTTTAATTTAATCAGATGGTGAATTTTTAATGGTTAATTTGAATTATTTTCACATAAGTTTCCCCTTAATGTCATGTTTATAGTCATTTTCAGTAAATCTTATCTTCACTAAAAGATAAAATAATTCAAAACACAAAGGTTTATCTACTTCCAGGCGTAGATGACCGGTGAGACTACTATAACTATAATGTGATAGTAGTCTCAGATAACCGTAAACAAATTGGTACAAGTTTGGGGAAATTGTGTTTTATAAGATCTGCAATTTCCAATTTATTTAGCAATCCAAATGTTTAGATTTTATCGTCACTGACAGTGTCTTGTATATTTTATTGGTTTGTTTGTCCGTGTCTTCTTTAGTTGATGACGTGAAAGAAGAAATTGTCGAATTTGAAGATTTCATGTGCATATTTAATAGTAAGAACTAGTCTTGGTGCGTGTTGCTATGTGTTTACTTATTCCCTATCGGCTGGATGTATAAGGGGAGGATTGAGATCTCAAAAAAATATGTTTAACCCTGTGGCATGTTTGCGCATGTCCCAATTCAGGTACCTCTGTTGTGACTTGGATGGAGAGTTGTCTCATTTGCATTCATACCACATCTTGTTATATCAATTTATGTTGTTTTAAATTTTGGTTCATTAATATGTTTCAGAGTCTTGTGTGGCGTCCATTTTGCTAAACTAGTATACATAATTGTTTTTGAGGCAGCTGAAGCAGGATTTTCTCACGGTGTTGAAGACCCATTGGAAAAATTCAATGGTAATGAAGTCTTTTCTTTCGATTTTAATTTAATCTGCCGTCTATCCCAAGTAAACTGTTAAAAATGGAGATGCTGGACCAAGGCCTGGACACTGTCTTTGGTCGTCCTTGGTGAAGGTAAAGCCCGAAAAGCGCTTAACATGCTTAAGACGAACGAAATTTAATTCCTCACCTATGCACTTTTGTTTTGTATATAATAGTCATATTTGTAGTCATACTTTTTGGAATACCGGTTTAGATATTGGTCAATTGACGAGACTACATGATATTTACATGTTTTAATGTGTGACATCAACTTCATTTGAGTATGAATTCACATGCATTATTCCACTAAATAAAAAGGTATTTGATATTAATATACATGTATCTCCTATTAACGGAATGAACGCTAATTTAAAGTTTGAAAACTTAGGCTTGAAAAACATATGCACTTAATAGGCGAGTGTAATATTTGAAAAAGACGTCTAGTTAACGACTTTAATGCACCCACCTAACACACGGCTAATTTTTGTTTTAAATGAAAGAATAATGATTAAACTTTGATTTTTGCCCGGTCGTCACAAAATCGTACGGTGCAGTTTTTGTAAAATTGACGTTTATTTCAGAAATTAGTTGAAAATTATATAATTACGACATGTTTTTCAAGCAAAGGAAATTAGTCGTATCTCTTCTTTTAGACAGAATAATTACGTGAATTAGATTCTTAAAATAATGAAAAACAATATTTACAACTGTAAGTCCGCATGCTTTTGCATTCCTTCTAAATATTTGACATTTTGTACGAAAATTTTCATAATCCCGACCTTTTCGGATCTACAATTAAATTTTTATTAAATGTTTTTGCAATCTACCCGTTTTAGATCACACCAAATTACTCATCAGTTATCGTTTTTTCATTCAAGATTAAGACTTAATCTCAACATTTCTTAAAATCACGAATTTCTGTAATTTTATGATGTTGGGTAGAATCACTATAATTTCCGGAATCCCTTATCTATTTCGTTATCGTTTTTTACTGAATATATTAGTCGATTTCCGTGTACTTAATAGTGCTATTAGAGTACGATAAATCATATTTAAACAGTTCTATTTCTATCTTTAACTTCAGTGTAGCTTAAATAGATATAAAATCGTCCAAAATAAAGATCAAATCAAAGTAAAACATAGTTTTTGAGTTCTTTTAGAATTCACCCCTTTCTAAATAAGGAATCGTATCGGAAAATTGTAGAAAATCTTCCGAGTCGTGTCAAATTTTCAGTCCAGTTCAATGAAACCCTTCCTTTGCTAAAAAGCAAAAAAAAAACTATCCATTTATTGACACAGATGCATAGTCTGTCATATATTTACTACATAGAAACTATGTAGTTAACACTTAAATGAAGATACAGTTGTATTGCCGCAGTGGGAAAACGAAAAGATGAAGTTTACAGAAGACTGGTCGATGAATATGAAAAAAATTAAAACATCCCATTTGAAAATACAAAATATCATAAGAGTTGCTATAAATATTTCAAAAGTAAGCACAACCTATCAACTTCTGTTTTGTCTGTACAAAGACTTTGTACTACATGTACCAATTCTACCGACCAGTAGATCTTCTATATATCAACGAGGACAGTAGATCTACAACTCATTCTGATTTGTCTGTTTGTATATTTTGCAAATGTATAAAGCCTATAAGCAAGTTACACAACTTCATAAGGTATCCTCTGAGGAGCAAACTCAAGCTGTATTGAGTGTTACTACATATATCTCCTACAATGATCTGATTTACAAAATAACTCATGATAATTTTACTATTAAATCTTTATACCATCGAGCTTGCATCGCTAAATATTTGCTACACAATTTGAAATCAGAAATTAAAGAGCTATTTAGTTCTTAACATAAAACAGCTTTTACTAACATTTCGACGATTAAAGATGACGTGCCTGTACACAAGGAAGAATTCTGGTTAACAACTTTAATTACTTGATCAGTTAACCGGGCTTAATTTCTGCCCGAGGATCGCCGCCGAGAAAACTACACAACATATTATCAGCTTCAACAAAAACTAAAATACCATGGTCAATTTATAGTTACATGTATACAGCTTCAACAAGGCCAAGGTACATCCAATATTGTATACAAAAGTTCTATAATTTTGTCTTATGCCGTAATGACGGAAAATTACCCGTTTAAAATGACTGTTATATTCAGTATGTAAAATTTAAAGATCTGAGCAGTGACTGCGAAACTGGTTGCAAGCACTTAGTGCAGCTACTTTACGGAAGCAGATATAGGGCAAAGTTGTAATCCAATCAGATGAATATCCATTATCTAAAAACATTTCACTGGATTATTCAATTGAAATTATGCCACCTGCTTTAAAAACATTTCTGTGTTGTCTTTTGGATGATGGCACATCTGCAGCAGTTAATAAAGCGTATGGTATTCATATTGACAAAGTTCTTAGATGTATGGCTTTAGTAGAATGTATATTATCTATAAATATCTTTTTTACTCTTTTTCATTTAGGTTTATCACTACCAATGCACCGTATTTATGGACACACCTTTGATAACTATTAACAAGTTTGACTGATTAGGAGATTAGAAACAATGAAAATGGGGCATACATTCTACATGGCATTATTTTTCTTCTGGGGGTTAAAATTTTATCCAAGACAATGTCGACCCAACTACAGAAACAATAAAAGATCTCCGTATGACTTTGGTTGGCTAAAAGGTAACATCGGTCCGGTATGATGTCATCGAACTTTCTACAAGATTTGATCTGTTCACGCATTGGTATAGGTATAGGGGGAGGGTTGAGATTTCCAAAAACATGTTTAACACCGCCGCAATTTTGCGCCTGTCCCAAGTCAGGAGCATCGTGCCTTTCTTAGTTTTGTATGATTTTTTTATTGTAACTTCTTGAGTATATTTCGAAGCTTAGTATGACGTCCATTATCATTTCAAAGTAGTACATCTTTGTTTAGGGGCCAGCTGAAGAACGCCTCCGGGTTTGGGAGTTTCTTGCTGCATTGACGACCCATTGGTGGTTTTTGGCCGTTACCTGCTTTTTAGCGGGTTGGTGTCTCTTTGACAAATACCTCATGTCTATTCCAAATTTTTAATTCAATCTGTATATAGTAGATCTTGTGTCCGCTTTGAGCAAAACCTCTGCTGTACTGATGTATGCCCATGCCAAGGAAGTTGTCTTTGTATTGATATGTTGACCGATAAGAATGATGAGATTACAAGTTAAAATGAAGCTATAATATTCCGATATCGCAATATTCTGACACCTAAATGGTCCAACATCCCATTGGTCCGACGTTTCGATCACGGGATTTTAACATTAGAAAGCCAAATAAAAGGTTCAATATTAGGATAGCCTTGTCCTCCGTTTGAAGCGGTGAAACAAGATAAAAAAAAACCCGTAATACTTAGTGTCAAAGTAGCCGAACGTCATCACTAGTGTAATATTTAAAAAGAGTACAAACTACTTTGTCAAGTGTTGTTTGATTAATTATATATCTCAAGATACACGGCGGCCGACTGAAGTAAAATCCAACAGATTTTGACGTTCAATGAGTGATCATATTTTCCTTGTGATGTTTTATATTAAAATTGTCAATTTGTTGATATAAATATACCAGTAGCACTTTACTCATTTTAGTTATGTTTGTTAGTACTCTTATCATATCTGATTTAGTGATGTATGAGTTGTTATAGATGTCTGTGTCATTTTGGTCTTTTGTGGATAGTTGTCTCATTGGCAATCATACCACATCTTTTTTTATATATCAACATATTGCAACATATTGCAACATATATAAAAGAAAATCTGCTCTATGGTTGTCAGGCTTTCAAACTAACAGGAGACCATACGCTTCCTCAATTTTAATAAACAGCTCATCATGGGACTTTTCTAAACAATTAAAAATACGTCATATGTTATATATTTTCCCCTTGCTTCAAATATTTTGTTTCGGATTATTTATATCAAATTTGCAGATATATATGTTTGTAAATACGTGCAATCAAATGATATGGAGATATTATATGATTTAGATAATGCAAGGGCGACTACAGATACATTTGTGTGACTTAAATGTTAATTTTCAAAGACTCCGAGAGAAAACGTTATGTAACATGCGTTACCGTTAAAATCAACCAAAATTAATTAATATTATGATAGAAATATATTTTCCCAACAGTAATACAGCATTCCTATAAAATTGTTTCGTTTTTGCATTTGTTTTGACTCGATTTTACAACTGGAAGTATCCGTGAATTGAAATTGCACCCATGACCTTTGACCTCGATTTAAAAAAAAATGCACCATAATTTCTTTTGACGACCGGGATATTTAGAAAGTACACATTCTTAGCTTTCTAGTGATATATAATTTAGCCGTGTGTTAGGTAGGTGCATTAAAAATGTAAATTTGGCTCTCATATCACTCGCCTATAAATATATGTCATATTCATGTAACTGTATATTTTTTTAACTGACAGTATGTCAATAAATATTTAGTTCAATCAGCTACTAAAAGCTGATGAACTGTTTAATTATTCTTTTTTATAAACTCACTTAAATCACAATACTATCTTATAGATAAAAGGCACTCCATTTGTAAAACAAATATTGTTTGAACTTTGTTTTTGATAAATCATTATAAATATAATTAACTGTATAAATATATACTGTGTATTTTACTGTAGAAACATTTCAAAAGAAAATTGATTTTCCCCCTTTATTCATATTTCTTTCTTTAAATTTATTTATTCAAATTTAAGCAAATAAAGAATTTAAAAGGAAATATTGAATTTCTATGTGGTTATATGATTCTGGTCGATGTGATGTTGTTATTCGTTATACAATATTTACTTTAATTTTTTGAATTAGAAAAAATAATTTGTATAAAGCAAATCCAATAATTTGAAACTCTTAACTTTAATGCAAAAAAAAGATAATTGAAAAACAGCTTCCATGCAAAAAAAGATTATGTTACTGCTATTATAAAACTTACAACTTAATCTGAAACAGTAAAGACATTATAAAGAAATAATAATGAAAATCGACACCTAGCGGAATATTATTTTTCGTATAAAATCATATTTAACATATTTAACATAATTACACTTGTTCTAACGTAATTGCTGTGCAACTTACCTGACTATAGCTAGCGATGTCAACAAAAAGCCCCTTGTGTCATTCAAAATTACATTTGACTTGTCTTCTGCTATAAGTGAATGATTGATTTAATCCCTGCTGACAAACTATTTCTAAGTTTTACTTCTAATTGAAGCCGTTTTGTAATTTGTGCATGCGTTCTGATTACTATACCAGTCGGATGGTTGCTACATACAAACTCTTCGTGTGCGATACATTACCCATCTTTTCATGCTAAGTTTACTTTTCCGTCAGTGTGGTTTGTTTAATTTCCACATCAAAATGTTGATTTCATATTGTGATCAATGGAAATGAATTCTTGGATGTAAATATTACTATTTTACTGCCAAATCAAATTTAGACATGATTAATTGATTTTTTGGGAGTAGAAAATGTAAATTTTATGATTGTTTGATTTAATTTCTGCATTAAAAGGTTTTTAATCAATTCCAATGAACAGACTTGCAACATCTTCAAGGCGAAATGTACATATTTATTGTATATCTACAAATTGGACATCGATCAGATGTTAGAAGTTAAAAAGTAAGGGATCGATTTGCCGTTAACACCGATCTAAAACCTTTAATTTGTTTTCCCAAATCACTATCTTACAACAAATCTTGATAATTGATAAAGTTTTCTCAACAGAAAAGATGGCTAATTCTGAGTCTGTTATTGCCTGTGGTTAACTACTTACGTTTATCTTCCGAGACACTGGGATCACAGGGCTATTGGAGAGGAACATTTGATGAATCGCTTTCTTACTGCGGGTCGTGATAGAGCTTTAAAATGATTTTTGAAAATTAAATTGGCAGTCCTTGGGGTTTTTTTTAATTACTATTGAAATTATCACAATTTCATAAAAAAAAATGATTATGATGGACACGTAATATTTTTTAAATTCACTTGCAAAAAGCCGGTTTTCTTTGGTATGATAATCAAAAACGAGCCATGAGCAAAGAACAAAAATATTACATGGTATAAACGAACGCGTCGTAAAAATCTTTTCAAAAAAGAGATTTAAATTAGGATGATTGAAAAATATGCGGTAGTTCTTGTAAAGCATGTTACATTGAGTTCAAAGTACTTCAAACAAATATTTGTGTTATCTAAAGTTTTCTGCGTTAATATATTAAGTGTATGGGTAATAGGTTTTCCGTAAGCAAATACTATTTAAAGGAAAGCAAATATTAATATTTAGAAGCACAAAGAAAGTATTGAAATTTTCTTTGTTTTAAGAATTATTTATATTTCGATGGTTGAATGTCAAAATTCATACAAAAAAAAGTAAAATCACAAAAATACTGAACTTAGAGGAAAATCAATTCGGAAAGTCCATAATCACATGGCAAAATCAAATAACAAAACGCATCAAAAACGAATGGACAAGAACTGTCATATTCTTGACTTAGTACAGGCATTTTCAAATGTAGAAAATGGTGGATCAAACCTAGTTTTATAGCGCTAACCCTCTCACTTTGATGACAAATTTATTGCAAATGTATTGCGAACAGCAGTTGTGTTTTACCGTCTTGTGGTTTGTCTGAGGTTTACAAAATCAGCTTGCAAGCATAAGCAATTACGAAATGATTCAGAAAGTGAAGTGGAGTATTGCCTTTATAAAAATAAGGAGATGTGGTAAGATTGTTGGTGAACGGCCGTCAACAATGAACAAATCCTAAGCCGCATAGTCGAGGGTGGTAAAAATTAAGACACGAGAATCAAATGAATTAAAAAAGACTATCGGCATGGACTTGTTAATTGGTAAAATATACCAAAAGCCAAAAAGTGAGAAGCAATTATCCTTACCAAATTATTTTTTTCAACAACGTTTTTTATTCTTTTCTATGATGAGAGCCTACGGATAGAATAGTTATATATACATGTAACTAACTGTTTATTCTTTTAAAATGTCATATTGTTGCTGTTGTTGTTATTGGCGAAAAGTACATTCAATAATGCAATCTTCACTTCTTGATTGAATTTCAAATCTTGATGGTATTTTTAAACGCGTTATAAATGGCATTTACAAGAATTTTCTTGTTGGATTTGACGGAGAAATTGTCTGCATGTTTTTTTAAAAATCAAATTTGGGAAAAGTGCCTCTAAATCCCATGTTTATAATCCTAATACTGGATCAGCTTTCATAATATGATAATTTAATACGAAAGAGCAATCTTCTTCGGATACTAGCTTCTGATATTACTTTAACTGCCTATTTTAACAAGCTTTTCTGTCAGCCTCGTTTATCCGTTTTCTTCAACAAGATTAGAGGCTGATGTTAAACAAACCAATTTTTTTTCCTTTTTTGAACAAAAGAAGATCGTTTATAGCTGTGATTTAGATTAATCGCTCTTAAAATAATAATAGTGATCCCATAAATAACTGCTTTGTCAAAAATAAGCTACTGAAAAGTAATGTTTCTCTAGTCTAATAAAACGTTATGATGATCCGTTGAGTCATTCCGCGACTGGTAACGTTCATTTTCAAGATTTACAGGGGAAATAATCACATCAAATTGACTACAATGGTTACCTTATTAAGACTTAGCTTTGTGTTATTTGCAAATTGAGTTTCATCCTACGACGTTCAGTCAGTAGACTTTTGTACAAATAAAAGGTACCAGTGGCGGATCTAGAAATTTTCATAAGTGGGGGCCCACTGACTGACCTAAGAGGGGGGCCCGCTCCAGTCACGCTCCACTCACGCTTCAATGATTCCCTATATAAGCAACCAAATTGTTTCCCTAAATCCGCCTCTGGGTACATAAATAATGATATATGTTTTATCTTTTTTTAAAAACTGAATTCTTTTTAGTGCAATTTTATTGGGAAATAGAAGCGTTGACCGATGCGGTGGTGTTTCAAACTAAACATGTGCGTACGACAGACGAAGCTTTGTAAACACTATAAACTTTCAAAAGAAGCATTCATTTCTTAAAATTACATTTATTACTATGAAATTACGACGAGCTTTATACAGATTTTCAATTGCTTATCTGTGTCCATTGAAGGGACGTTGTCATGAAATGCACGTGTAGTCACAAATGTCAAACTTTATTGAGAAATACCTAGTATGATTTTGGAATTGAAATATCTGGCAAATGGTTTCAGAAAACTGAAATAGCCATGGCAAAAAGTCAAATGTTTTAACAACATCCAGCATTTAAAACCGAAGACGGAACAAGACGAACCCTACAAAAAACAGTGATAAAAGCAGGTGCACCTGAAGGGTAAGCTGATCCTGTTCCAAATGTGACATCCTTTGTGTTATTCAGCATATAAAAAAAAATGTTGATACCTTATAGCAAAGAGGGGCGAAAGATACAAGAACGTCAGCCAAACAAGACACAAGTCAACATAGAAAACTAAAGACTAAGCAACACGAACCCCATCAAAAACTGGGGTGATCTTATGTGCTCCGGAGGGGTAAGCAGATCCTGTTCCACATGTGGCACCCGTCGTGTTTCTCATGTTATTACAAACCCGATAAATAGTCTAACTCCGTATGTCACATTCGTGGTGAAAAGGGAAGTGGATTGTAGTTACGACATAAGGAACATATCCGATATCTGTGAAACGGTTATTCCATAACGGTAAACTAACTCGTGATGGTGTGCGTAAAATTTACGAAGGCATGATTTCAAATTCACCATTTGGAACTGTTGGTTTTATAGCTTCACTGTGAGTAGTAACCCTCTATATCAAGGAAATTATGATAAAATATACAAACCCGGGAATATCGTATCAATTTGGAGATATATACTCTGTATTCAGGTGCAAATAATTAGGCATCATAAGCTGAGCAATATTTAAACAAGCAAGTTCACAGAAGAACAGTTAACAGTTAGACATTTTATTTACAATGTATGTTGTCCGAGTCAACCAGTCTATTCAAGTAGACTTATTTTTGGCGTTTGGTTTGACTCGGCTGCATGGGGATAGAACCAATGACTGCTGAACACTCAAAACGAACACACTACCTTGAGACGACAGAGATGGTAAAGATATTTAGATAATACCTTATTCAAATTTTATGACTAAGTACTTCACAAAACAATGATTATTGTGATACTACTTTATTAAAAACCTATAGCAGCGTACAACAGCTGATATTTACATTTTTGTCAATTAGTTCTACACTAAGCTTAATGAAGTGTTTCTTTGATATATATCGTTAGAAACTTTAACATATTTTGTACCATACTGGTTCGATTATGAATACATGGGCGTTCTTTTCGTTTTAACAGCAAAGCATTTTATACAAAGGTCAAGGTTATGTTCGCTTTTTTTCCCATGTGGAAACAGAGGAGAGGGCCTGTTTGCTGTGAGATCTTGTTTGATGAAAATTATGTTATAATAAAACAAAAGTTATTTTGAAAAACATATCGAAAATAATTTTTTAATCGAAAATATCGAGAGAAAAAAAATTCAACATATATGTTACAATATTGGTTTGGATATAAAACATTGGGCTAAAACTTTATTGTTTAATTACCAGTCAGAGGATATTACAAGTATAAGATCTTGCAATGCTTGTTTATAGTTAAATATTGTAGGTGAAATTGTTTTGGTGTAACTATAGGAGACAACAACAAAAGTCTGATTTTGCAAAAAAAGCTGAATTGTATCGCAGAACGATGTGTTGATGGATCTTATTTGTAAACTGAATTGGACGGAATTTCCTCTTTTCATCATATAAAGTTTCTGATCTAATGGGTTTAAGTAGATGGAAAATAGCTGAATCAAAAAATTATACCTATCACATAAAACAAGTAGATGTAGTATGATTGTCAATGAGACACAACAGTTCAAAGGAAGTCGGTGTAAATAATTATAACCGTACGGCCTTGCAATGAGACACAATGATATAACCCCTGTATGTTGGCGAAACATATATATACTTCCTTTCAAAGTGAAGTGCAACACTAATCTCTTCAACATTTAAATTTTTTACAGGTAGCGACAATATATCACTAAAGCTCAAAATGAATGATACTTTTTTTCACGTTTGGACGATAGTATAATATGCGTTTGGTCATATTTGAGATTTTATCTTAGGGCAGTGTTGAATAAACATATTATATTTTTATCACTATAGGCTCGTTTTGAAATCTTTGCTACACCTTCGATGTTATCAATCAGTACCTAATTCCGTTATCCTTTCGTGGATAAAAGGGGATCATGGTCCAGTTGATTAAAAAAGTGAAAACGAATACTAGTATCAAAACAACCGGATAATTGTTATCAGACCGATGTTCGCACATCTTTTTACTCAACCTTTATTGAGTTTTTGTGTAATATGTTTTTTCCTGTTAAATTACTAGTGAATTCTGTAGTAATGATTGTCATAGTGTATGTTTAACATGTGCTCTTTTCCTTTTTTTTTTTGTTGGATTTTTTATGTTAAAAAACACATCTTATCACTCTCTCACTTACACCTCAGAAACTCTCTCTCTCCTCTCGCCAAAACACACCCACACACTTAATCAGTCCTCTCACTCACAAACACTATGTCTGCTCTCTATTACCTCTCGCCAAAACACGCCCACACACTTAGTCAGTCCTCCCACTCACATACACTATGTCTGCTCTCTTTCACACATACTCTCCTCTCACATATACTGTCTCCTCTCACACTTTCTCTCCTATCGACCTGTAACCAAACCCCTTAACCACCTCCTCTCTTCCCTCGCCAAAACAAACCCACAGACTTGGTCAGTCCTTTCACTCTCTCACACACACACACACACACACACACACTATGTCTGCTCTCTCTCTGACATAGACTCTCCTCCTTTAACACATACTCTGTCCTCTCACACTCTCGTCACCAACCTCACCTCTGTAACTCTCACTCTCTCACACTCTGCCCTCTCTCTCACACACACCCTCTCTCGCACTCACTCTCTCTTCTCATACACACTCTTTCTCCTCTCTCACCTCTCTCACTCTCACACTCTCTCACACACACTGTCTCACTCACTCTCTCTTCTCATACACACTCTTTCTCCTCTCTCTCACACACTCCTCTCCTATCACTCTTTCTCCTATCCTTCTCTCTCCTCTCTCACCTCTCTCTCACACACTGCTCTCCTATCAGTTCTTCTCCTACCCTTCTCTCTCCTCTCTCACTCTCCGCTCACACACTCTTTCTCCTCTCTCACACACACACTCTGTCACTCCTCATACACACTCTGTCGTCTCTCACACACTCCTCTCCTATCACTCTTTCTCCTATCCCTCTCTCTTCTCTCTCACACACACTCTCTCTCACTCTCCTCTCTCACACACACTCTCACACACACTCTCTTTCACTCTCCGCTCACACACACTCTCTCTCACTCTCCGCTCACACACACTATCCTCTCTCACACACTGTTTCACCTCTCTCCATCTCTCTCTCCTCTTCTCTCCCCTCTGCACTTGTTCACTCTCTCTCCTCTCCTAGCTTTCACACACTGTCTTTTCTAGCTCTCACACAGTCTGCACCTGTTACCAAACCCCTTAATTCATGCAGTACAACAACACTGAAGTTTTAGCTCGACCCATACTTTAAGCCCTACCTGTGACCTACTTCACCCTAAACCCGTAACCTACTTAACACCTTAACCTACTTCACCCTTAAACATCTAAAGCAAAACTCTCCTGACCCTTAACCTACTTCACCATCATACCCTTTACCCTCTCAACCCTTCCCATACCTAACAATGCTTACCCTTAACTATACCCACACCTAACCATATGTACCCTTAACGACCTAACGTATAACCCATAGCCCTATGTATCTACAACTACCAAAAATACATCCCGTCATTTTCCTTACCGTACACATATAACCCTTACTGTTATACATGTCAGTAACTTCTCCCCCAGTGAATGCTCTGTATACGACTGTTTCTCATCCACACGAGAAATATCAATATGACAGAGATTCAAAATGGTTATGACAGTATAGCGTTCTACACCTTCAGGGCTGTGGGCACCACAGTCCATCGACAAGGACGCCACTATCTACCATTGTCTGGAAAAGGTGGGTACTCGTCCCTTCAGTTGACCTTCATTAGGTTAGAGTACAACACAAAATTAGAAAATCTATGCTTTTTATTGCAATGAAAATGGCATACTTCACCGGTCTTTTAACGTTTTACAATTTGCAATATATACCTGTAAGAAGAATCGTTTTTATTTTTTTTCATTTGCATATCACTTTTTTTTAATTTCTTGACCCTTTATATGTTTAGTTAGGTTTAAAATTTCTTATATTTTGTATGCACAAAAAATATTAAATGAGATGAAATAAAGGGTGCTAACTGTGACAATCCTTAAGACATTGTTAATATATAACGCCCAACAAATATACACTAATTAACACATGTATGTCAAAATCAGTTCACTTGTAATCATAGTAATCACTGAACTGTAGAAATATCAACTGATCATTAATATCTTAAATTTTAATTTATATAAATAGGATTTTTCTAAAGAATTAAAAGTGGTTATATAACATTTTTGTTATTTGACTCTCAAAAACTCTGATGAATAATATCGGCCCCTGTTGTTTCCTATTATCTTTGGTTAGCCCATTTGTTCATCATATTTGTGATGCTTCAGTCATCTTTTGATTTACATTTGTTTTATTGTTGAATTCAACTGCACATGGTTGTATTCTTTCTTCTTGTATTGTCTTTTTTAATTCAGCATTATTCGTTGGATACCAAATTTCGTAGATTTCGTGGTTTCATGTGTACAAATTTGATGTTCAACACATTATCTATCATTAAATAATTAAATATCGACGAAATTATCTGGTAGGTCGTTGATTTCTACTAAGTGTATTTCGCACATTGGTTATTTTCGACAAAATATTTCATTTCTTTAATAAAAATCATAATGAGGGCCCTCATGGGGTTTTTGATTATGTGATTACTTGGCCGTTTTTTTAATGATTATTTGATTATTAAGCCAAATATTTCATGATTATTTGATTACCTAGGACTGTATTTTTAGTTTATGATTATTTGATTACTAAAGATAAGCAAATATTTAATGATTATGTGATTATATTGGCAAAAAAATGGTGATTATGTGATTACTAGGACCCCCCCCCCCCATGAGGGGCCTCCATAATGATTACTTTATATTGAATTTTATTAATAGTTATCAAAGGTACCAGCATTATAATGTAATACGTCAGACGCGCGTTTCGTAAATACATAAGACTCATTAGTGACTCAGATCAAAATAGTTATAAAGCAAAACAAGTAAAAAAATTGAAGAGCATTGAGTACCTAAAATTCCAAAAAGTTGTGCCAAATACGGCTAAGGTTATCTATAATAATTCCTGGGATAAGAAAATCCTTAGTTTTTCGAATAATTGAAATTATTGTTCCTAATACTATTGAGAATTAAAGTTTTACTCTTTTCACAAGCAGACAAAAACTCCGCGAACGTTAATGTTTAAGAATGTCAATTTTAAAGGAAATTAGCTACAAGATAAAACGAAAAACCAAAACATGTTTTTTTTTGTTCCATCAACAATGAACGTCAAATAGTAAAATAATAAATTCACTTTTTGCAGCCAGTTTGGTTCTGTTTTATCAAACTACGATACCTATCTATATTTATATCAATATCTGGTTTCATGACTGTGGGTAGTCTATGGAGGTCACATAGATGGTTAATTAGATTGCGTATAGACTGAAATACACACAAAATGCTGATGCATATTATCGACCCCATGCATCGTCAATTGTTTATCTTAGACTTTTTAGAATTTGGATATAAACGTTTTAGTATGGTATAAATCAAATAAGATAATTGTTTTTTTAATTTGGATATCCTTTTTTGCATGTTATAAATCAAATATAAGAATTTGACCCAAATCGGTGAACTTAAATTTGACAAGTTACTCCCCTTTAACTGTAAATGTTTAGCAAACTTTCTAAAAAAAATTTGGCAAAACAAAATAATAATGGAATTCTTTTTAAACGAGCTTTTGTACAACAGCTCTAGGATCCTCTAATAGCCGACATTACAAATAACTTAAAGGTTATTTCAAATACGTGCATTTTAATTCTAAATTGATCCTGTACCCATGTGAAGTACAAACTTTTCAAACTGCAAAAGTATCAAAACAGCAAATATAATGAATAATAGAGATAGACTTTTTTGTACATATACCAAGGGGAAACTTCGTGCAAAAAAATATTATTTATTGTTTCATTGCATTTAATAGAAAAAAGGGATTTTGTGGAAAATAAATAAAAGATTTTTGTAAAAATCCGCTAGCATTTATTGTTTACAAAAAGTCCCCAAAAAACCTTTAAATTCCAAATTACCTCGTGCTGAATCACTAAACCCGAGCGCACCTGAGAAGGTGTACTTGAATAGGTATCTACATTTATAATCTTGTTTTTTGGAAATAATTCACAGGCACTTGTCTCGGATTTTGTTTCCCTATATACCTTAATATAATATTAAGGTATATAGGGGAAAAAAATTCTGAGACAAGTGCCTGTGAAATAATTACAGCACTGCATGCAATAATCCTATCATCTATAGGCACCGAATTTCTAAATATGAGAGAACAAGGGGAAAGGCTGTAGATTTTCTATAAAAATTGCCTTATGTTTATCATTGAATCAACACAAGGGTACATAATCCTTGTAAAATATCTTTGTAGCGAGTCATACCAACAGAGGAGGTGTGTTTGAATAACGAAAAACAAAAGCTTCGTTTTACTACAAATGTTTCAATTTTAAGTGTATTTTTCGAAAGTATTTTCCATATATAAAAATGATGTTAATCCACAATAATATAAGCTATTTTCTATGTTCTATTCATATTTGCTGGAACATAATATATGTAAATTACCCAGATCTGTGTTTGCAAATATGTTTATATATAAATAAAGCTGAAATCTTGAATCATTAATTATACATTTGGTTTTATCTTTTCATGCAAAAGTTTCTGGGCTTTCAGAGAAGTACTGTTTCGATTTTACTTCAAAACTAAAGGACGATTTCTGTAATAATATCAATTGGATTTATATTTAAATAGCATGTGATTGATTTACTGAAAACTATTACCCCCCCCTTTTTTTTACGATACAAAACGTTAAATCTGAAATTTCTATAAAAAATCGCGAGGGAGCTTACATCCATAGATATAATCAATTCACCAAAGTTTTATGGGAAATCTTGAAAGAAGGTTGTAGTTAATGTACGACATGTTGACTACAAACAGTCCTTTTTAACTTTTTTGGATTCGAGCGTCACTGATGAGTCTTTTGTATATATACGAAACGCGCGTCTGGCGTATATACTAAATTTAGTCCTGGTATCTATGATGAGTTTATTATCAGACAACGGTATACCTTTTAAATTCTTCCCGTCTAAAACACAGGCGTTTTAAAATAGATAAAGCTGAAATATTGAATTATTTTTTTTAAGTTTGTCTGATGTTTGGTTGAGAGTTAAAAAGTTCTACTTTCTATGAAACTTTTAAAATGGCTGGGGTAAAGTAATTGCAGAAAACCTAATATAAAAGTGACTTAATACACTGACCCCTGTAATTGTGAAGCATAAATTATCCGTTTTTACTTCCCTCACCACCTGGTTCCCGCCCCACTCTCAATTCCCTCCAAGCTAACTCCCACTCATTTCCAGGCTTAAAAACATTAACAGAAAATAAGCAAGTGAACAAAGTGAGCACGAAATAAAATTGAGAATGGAAATGGGGAATGTCTCAAAAAGACAAGTCAACAACCTGACCAAAGAGCAGACAACAGCCGAAGTCCACCAACAGGTCTTCAATGCAGCGAGAAATTTCCGGACCCGGAGGCCGGCAACTATACAAAAATGTATACCAGTTCAGTGATAATTAAAGTCATACTAATCTCCGAAATATACACAAGAAACTAAAATTGATGATCATTCAAGAATAACAAAGGCCAGAGGCTCCTAACTTGGGACAGGAGCAAACATGCGGCGGGGTTAAACATGTTTTTTGAGATCTCAACCCTATACCTCTAGCCAATGTAGAAAAAACAAACACACTACAATACGAAAGTATACCAGCAGATCACTAGACAAGCTCTCTTCCTTGGGTATAAGATAAGATAGGATACACATAAGGTTAAAATGTTTTAGAATTTAGCCATGATTTGAAGGCCTTTTGAAAACGATCAAGGTGTCAAAAGATAAATTTTATTTGAAACAAACCTACTTCTTTTAAATTCTTAAATCTTTAAGTAGCGATTTTTTTTTTAAATGGTATCAAATAATATCGGAAGATGAAAACTGATGACTGAAACGCTTTATCAAGGATATAACGGAAATCTATCCAATTACAAATAAAACATGTTTATAAGTATCTTTTATATAAATATTACAGCTATTTTCCTTATTCAAATTCTTGTAATTTAAAGGTTTGTATAAATATGCTCAAGCATCCAATAAAATTATACAAGCCGAAGCCCAACCTATCTATGGGTTGCAATTGTAAAACTTAATTGCAATACTTGAGAAAACAGTTATACAAACAAAGCAACCAAACCAATCAAACCTTTAAACTACATACATTTGGAAAATAGCTGTAATAGTTTCATAATCATGCCTACGATTCTCATTAAAATAACTGTTCAGTTTCATAACAGTTACAGTAGATATGTATGTTGTGGTAATTTCTACAATTAATCGATGTCTCGCTCTTTATTGTATACCAGAGTCGTGTTCTGTTTCTGTAAATGAGACCAAACTCTCTCATTAATACAATCAATAAAAAATACCAGTGTGTTCCGAATAAACATGATATTTTAATAGCAGAGGAAATGTAGTCTTAATGGACGAATGTTACAAGCATATTGATTCATACTCGAATATCACGCACTGTGTAATTCTTTCATGTTGTCATAAATAAATTATGTTATGTAATAGTACTTAAAATACTTATTAATATATCCACAGCATACATACAATAAAGACAGTTTTATATGCATAAACAGGACTGACAGCACCACAGCTTAATTCGAATTGCCTCTTGAGTTTTATAATAAAGCAATTGAAACTCCAGCACCACGACTTAATTCGCGTTCAGTCTCAAGTTTCATAATAAAGCAGTATTAAAACTGCGACTACGTCTTGTGGTATTTTATTTCTGTGGATACGCTAATATAATTTTCAATTTCAAGAAGCTTAACTTGTTGCTCATATTAAATAGGCAATTTAAAATCCACAATACAGTTATTTTTACTGATTTTTCAGTTTGAAATTTTGAGTCAGAACAAAAGCTAAACCATCTGACTGCTCTACCAGTTTTGTCATAAGGGAGCTACCATTTGATTTTTATGGGGGTGGGGGCTAGGATGAAATTTGAAAAAAATAGGCAGGACAGGAGTTTTGAGTAAAAAAAAAGGCATGATGAGACTCTTTGCAAAAAAAAAAGGCAGGATGACAATTTAGGAAAAAAAGTCAGGATAAACTAATAAAAAAAAGGCAGGACCGAATAGAGTGAAAAATAAAAAGGCAGGACAGAGATTACAACTAAATAAAAATGCAGGACAAAATTTTTCATCCTCCCCCCCCCCCCCCCCCCCCCCCCCCCCCCAATAAAAATCAAATGGTAGCTCCCTAAACGAAAACACTTTTAAATTGCACAATTGTTTTTCACGCTTCAAACACTGGTGTCATATTAGAAAAAAAATATGTAAATATATATTATATAATACAATATCATCAAAGAGAAAGTCGTTTATCTTATTATTGTGTAAGTAAGTCTCCATGAAATGCGTTTGATTCTTATATAGTTTGCAAGTACATGTTCTCTGTTATAATAGAGAATGAGAAAAAGAAAAGAAACTAAAAAGGGCACAACAATCATATGCCAAACAAAACAGACAACGCCACTGCAAAAACAGACAACGCCATGACAAAAACAGACAACGCCATGGCAAAAACAGACAACGCCATTGCAAAAACAGACAACGCCATGGCAAAAACAGACAACGCCATGGCAAAAACAGACAACGCCATTGCAAAAACAGACAACGCCATGGCAAAAACAGACAACGCCATGGCAAAAACAGACAACGCCATTGCAAAAAAAAGGCGATGAAAGGACAACCAAAAATAACTAAACATCCCATAGAACATAAAAGAATAAAAGAGAAGCGAAAAATACCAAAGTGACATTCAAACTCACAAGTCGATAACAAACTGAGTCCTGACAACGCCATGGTTAAACAAGAAAAAGATCAACAGACAAACAAAAGTACACAAAATACAACATAGATAACAAACTGAGTCCTGACAACGCCATGGTTAAACAAGAAAAAGATCAACAGACAAACAAAAGTACACAAAATACAACATAGATAACAAACTGAGTCCTAACAACGCCATGGTTAAACAAGAAAAAGATCAACAGACAAACAAAAGTACACAAAATACAACATAGATAACAAACTGAGTCCTAACAACGCCATGGTTAAACAAGAAAAAGATCAACAGACAAACAAAAGTACACAAAATACAACATAGATAACAAACTGAGTCCTGACAACGCCATGGTTAAACAAGAAAAAGATCAACAGACAAACAAAAGTACACAAAATACAACATAGATAACAAACTGAGTCCTGACAACGCCATGGTTAAACAAGAAAAAGATCAACAGACAAACAAAAGTACACAAAATACAACATAGATAACAAACTGAGTCCTGACAACGCCATGGTTAAACAAGAAAAAGATCAACAGACAAACAAAAGTACACAAAATACAACATAGATAACAAACTGAGTCCTAACAACGCCATGGTTAAACAAGAAAAAGATCAACAGACAAACAAAAGTACACAAAATACAACATAGATAACAAACTGAGTCCTAACAACGCCATGGTTAAACAAGAAAAAGATCAACAGACAAACAAAAGTACACAAAATACAACATAGATAACAAACTGAGTCCTGACAACGCCATGGTTAAACAAGAAAAAGATCAACAGACAAACAAAAGTACACAAAATACAACATAGATAACAAACTGAGTCCTGACAACGCCATGGTTAAACAAGAAAAAGATCAACAGACAAACAAAAGTACACAAAATACAACATAGATAACAAACTGAGTCCTGACAACGCCATGGTTAAACAAGAAAAAGATCAACAGACAAACAAAAGTACACAAAATACAACATAGATAACAAACTGAGTCCTAACAACGCCATGGTTAAACAAGAAAAAGATCAACAGACAAACAAAAGTACACAAAATACAACATAGATAACAAACTGAGTCCTGACAACGCCATGGTTAAACAAGAAAAAGATCAACAGACAAACAAAAGTACACAAAATACAACATAGATAACAAACTGAGTCCTGACAACGCCATGGTTAAACAAGAAAAAGATCAACAGACAAACAAAAGTACACAAAATACAACATAGATAACAAACTGAGTCCTAACAACGCCATGGTTAAACAAGAAAAAGATCAACAGACAAACAAAAGTACACAAAATACAACATAGATAACAAACTGAGTCCTGACAACGCCATGGTTAAACAAGAAAAAGATCAATAGACAAACAAAAGTACACAAAATACAACATAGATAACAAACTGAGTCCTGACAACGCCATGGTTAAACAAGAAAAAGATCAACAGACAAACAAAAGTACACAAAATACAACATAGATAACTGAAGACTAAGCAACACGAACCCCACCAAAAACTTGATCTCAGGTGCTCCGGAAGGGTAAACAGGTCCTTTTATGATAGAAATCGATATCGCTACATTAGTGCAACACAATGTATGTTGTATGATTGTGGTTAAACATTGAGCTTACTGCATAAAATAATATGATGCAGACCAAAAGAATAACGTGCAGAAGTACGAAATAGAGATTATTTTCAGACCAAACAATTCATGCAAGTCATTACTATCTTTTATTAAGTATTACTACGTAAAAAAAAAATCGACCCAATTTTGGTTATTCCCTATTATAATGACCTAATTGTGTATATAATCTATAGGTTCTACTCAATCATCAGTAATTTTCACTTGACAGTTCACAATGTTTCTGTTACTTGATTGCTATAATTATCTATATCAGGCTAAACATCCATTAATCTTGATGAAGTTTCTGTATTGACATCTTCAAAGCGCTGTGGAGGAAGAACATATGAACTAATGAAAAATATTCTTGGTTTGTTTTGATGTAATGTTTGTGTTGTTACATCACTGTCCGATGCAAAGGGGTGGCGCAATCACGCATCTGCAATGATCGTGGCCTCAATACATCATGCGTTCGCCTTGCCCAAGCCGGGTCAAGTAGGATAAACGGTACTGTAGTCCCTTTGGAAGAACAGAGTAATAAATCGGTTTAACTTTAGAAGTAAATCGGTTTATATGAACATAAATTTACAATACTACAACACTATAAAGGTCGACAAGTTTAAAAGTCTGTAGCAATTAAATCTAAGCCGATTCAAACGTCGATAATATTGAAATCCTCAACACTTTGAATGTCTTCAGATGATTGCAAATACATTCGAACGTTTAATATCTAGTGTACAATGATCAGATTTTACTAATAATGGAGCAGCCAAATATCATATTAACTGCATTTGTAAGTTTTGGGGATTTTAAATAGGCTAAGGGAGCTACCAATTGATTTTTATGGGGGGCTAGGATGAAAAATTTTGTCCTGCTTTTATTTTAGCTGTAATCTCTGTCCAGCCTTTTTATTTTTCACTCTGTTCGGTCCTGCCTTTTTTTTTTTTTTTTTAGTTTATCCTGACTTTTTTTTACCTAAATTGTCGTCCTGACTTTTTTTTTGCAAGTGTCTCATCCTGCCTTTTTTTACTCAAAACTCCTGTCCTGCCTATTTTTTTTCAAATTTCATCCTAGCCCCCCCCCCCCCCCCCCAAAAAAAAAATCAAATGGTAGCTCCCTAATGAAGATGTGAACTGTTGTATTTATAAAAAAAAAAAAAAAAAAGATGTGGTATGATTGCCAATGACACAACTCTCCAGAAGAGATCACAATGACACAGAAATTAACAAGGTCAACGTACGGCCTTCAACAATGAGCAAAGCCCATACCGCATAGTCAGTTATAAAAGGCCCCGAAATGACAATGTAAAACAATATTTCAAACGAGAAAACTATCTAATCTTTATTGTTCGTTTCTCTGTAAAGTTGTATTTATATAGATAATAAAGTATCTATCCATCTATCTATGTCGCAGTACTAATTTTGATATGCTAATGATTTTATTTTTATATAATAATTGATACATTGTCTAAATTTTCTTAACTTAACATAGTTTACAATGATATAGCTTTCAAATGCACACTCTCATAAATAATTATCACGACCACTAAAAGTCTAAACAGATCAAATGATATGATCTAAAAAAAATAATTTAGGGTTTTAGTTATTGTAAAATTAACATATGTAATGGATGGTCTGTTAATTTCAAAAGTAATTTGTCATGATCTGCATAGGAAAAGTTTTTCAAATTCAAAGAAAAATAGATTTCTGATAGTTTGATGATTTCATAAAAGGCACAATCAATAAAAAATATACTAAACATTGTAGGGATTATATTGTCTTAGAATTGTATTGTATAAAATTATGGAACAAAGGTAATTTTGAAAAATAATAATATTTCAAAATTTGAAAGGATAAATACAAATTTGCAATTTAAACGAAAACAAAGTGTCATGTAAATGGCAAAATAACTCAGCTTAATAAATGTTGTAAAGTGAAACTTCGTCTATTTCACAATGTTATATCCATATATTTATACAGAAGAGTTTTAAAACAACGTAACGCATTTAATCTTTCTTTTTATGTGTGTCGCAGAATGTGTGTTTTATTTAGATTGCAATTTCATTGACGTTATACAACCTTTTCTTCTATTAGTACTGTGATATAGTACATAGTACAAAAATATCACCACTTGCACTCATAGCTGATTAATTGGTAAGCAACATGCATATTTAAAATAATTAATGAGTATTATAACGTTAGCTGTGAAACGAGCTGACCTTTAAAGTCAACAGCATATTAATTTCTTAAGAAAGTTTCTATACATGTATTCGTAATTGGAGAATTGATCATTTTTAGATAAATTTATCAGAGAATAAAAGATATAAACGCATAGTTTTTTCTTCAAATTTCGGTTACATTTCAACGAGCCAAAGTTGTACGCAAAATTTTTACCAAAATCCGTGACAGCGCACCACACAGTATAGCTTACATATATAAACCCTGAAACCAAATTTCAGAAATCCATGTAGTGTAGTTCCTGAGAAAAATGTGACGAAAACTTCCAACTTGGCTATCATACATGTGTAAAATGATACAAATGTTCTGTAAACAGGAAGTTGTTGAATCGGCAAACACATCACACAGTATAGTTGACTTATTAAACCTTGAAACCAATTTTCAGAATCCTTGTAGTGTACTTCCTGAGCAAAATGTGACGAAAATATTCATGGGACGGACGGACGGACGGGTGGTTGGCTGGCTGGATGGATGGATGGATGTACTGACGGACAGACCGAGGTAAAACAGTAGACCCCCACCTTTTTTTTTATAACGGGGGTATAATTATAATACAGTGCTAAAATAAACAGAATCGAGAATATAGGCAAAATAAATAATCTAGAAAAAAAAAGCAAAAAACAAGAAATTAGGGACCCCTATCCAGAATATAGGATGTTTAAAGTACATTACCATGTAATGCTTCCAGTCGGACGGTAACTTGACAAATATAAAAAAAAGAAGATCTGGTATGATTGCCAATGAGAAAAGTCTCCACAAGAGACAAATGACACAAACATTTTAACAACTATAGGTCACCGTACGGCCTTCAACAATGAGCATAGTTAGCTATAAAAAGCCCCAAAATGACATATTTTTTTTAACAATTCAAACGAGAAAACTAACGGCCTAATTCATGTCAGCATTGTAATAAAGAATCATTACTCAGTAAAAAGAAAATCTATCTTGAATTTAAAGGATTTATTTCGTTAAAAATGTTGGTTTCATAATTTTGCAATTTACATTTCTATCTTCATTGGATATAAATTTGAAGTAACAATTTGGAAAGCGATTATATTACCAGTAAAAGCAGCATGACTTGAAATTATTGAAAAGATATGATTGAACTCTACAAAATACTATTATCAAAAATAATTCAAAGTTCATAATATATATCATAAATTATTTTTTTGCAAATTCGAAAAAAAGATGCAATTTCTGAATGGCAGTACTTGACTGTACATGATCAACTTACTCTCCGATTTTCTGAGTGTATGACTGTGATTGTCTTGAAGTTACGTCAAAGAACTGTACAAATGTCATTTGCAAATATAATCTGAACTTCATAATATAATATAATTAAAATTGGCGAAAAAGTTAGATGCAATTTTCTGAATGATACTGTTTTGAACCCACTTATACTCCGATGTTATGTGCATCACTTATTGTCCTAAAATTATTCAAAAGATACAATGGAATTTTACAAAATGTCATTTGCAAACATAATTTGAAGTTCATGATATGCAAATTGTCAGAAAAATGGACGCAATTTTCTGAATAATTCTTGACTTTAGAATCCACTTAAATTAACTCCGATTTTTACAGCGGGTGACCGTGAGGGTATTCCGGTGTATTGTTCTCGCCTTTATTTCTATTACGTAACATTCGTTTTTGTTTTTTAACCGATCTATACACACGATGAATACGTAGACATCAGCAAATGCAAACTAACATTCCTTATTGCTTGTAATAAATTCATTTCTTCAATGAATACTCATCAAATACTTTTTATAGAAGATAAATTAATAATATTAAAATGTTCTGTTGTATAAGTAAAAAAAAATCATTAAAAAAAATAATATCTATGCACACGCATGCGGAAGAATATCTCAAGACAGTTTGCAATCTCAAGAAATAATAACTCTGCATGGATGATTAAACATTTTGTGCAATTTTGCCGTTCTCTGTAAGGTAGTTTTGCGTTAGGAACTCCTACAGGTCCTACTGATGTATTTATCTATCAGTGATTGGTTCCCGAATGAGTTTTTCTGTTCGGAATTTCCTGCTGAGGTATCTATTTATGAGTGATAGGTTTCCGAATGGGTCAGAGGCAGATTTAGGGGGGGGGCAGGGGGCCCGCCCCCCCTTTTCGGGAAAAAATTGGTTGCTTTTATAGGGAATCACTAAAGCGTGACTGGAGCGGGTCCCCCTCTTAGGCAGTCAGTGGGCCCCCACTTATGAAAATTTCTGGATCCGCCAGTGGTTATTGAGTTTTTGCATTCGGAATTTCTACTGAGGTATCTATTTATCAGTGATTGGTTCCCGGATGAGTTTTCGCATTCGGAATTTCTACTGAGGTATCTATCTATCAGTATAATAGGTTCTCCAATGAGCTGTTGCGTTCTGAACTCCTACTGATATATCTATTTATCAGTGATAGTTAAAAAAAAGTTTCTTCAATGAGTTGTTGCGTTCTGAACTCCTACGGACACGGCTGGTAATCTACACACTCAGTACAATTGGTTCTGCAATGAAAACCGTGAGAGGATTTTCCGGTTGTGCTTGATTGGAGTAATTGTCACCGCTTCAAAAGGTATGTACATTTCTAAATCGCAATGTTCTAATTCAACTGATTCAAATATTGAAAATCGGAGAATGCTATGCTGTGGTGAATACTTTAAAGAAGAGATACATGTATCATTTACTGTTGTACATGGAATGAAACTCCTACAAAATCAGTTGCCCCACGAGAAATTGGCGAAAAAAGTGACATTTAAATTTTGAAATGGTTCTATTAACAGACCTACAAGTTCAAATTTAGTTGGGTTTTTTTCGGTCAATGAATATAAATGTCGGTTTTGGCGGCGTTTACGCTGTCCGAAGTTGATAGACGTCCTAACAAATCTAAAAACAACACATTTTCATTATTTCATGCGTGAGGGGATCGGTTCTGATTGAGGACATCGTGAATGCGCGAGGGGACAAGAAATCATAATTTTATATCCAAGCTATGAGTCGTTGAAAGTTGCCTAAATTTCACAGGCACTTGTCTCAGATTTTCAACCCCCTATATACCTTAATATATATTGTTATATTAAGGTTTATAGGGAAACATTTTGAGACAAGTGCCTGTGCTAAATTTTGTTAGATTATAAATGAAAAAACACATTTCTGTGCTTAAAAATCTATGAGATAGAATTTTGACATAAATTGTTGGAAGATAGGTTTCACAATATGTTTTAAGAAAAATTAAAAAAAAAAAATAGTGTCAACGATTTTGTTTTCTAGCTACAAGTAAAAATTAAAATTTTCCCTATCAGCCCAGTATATATTTTTTACGAAAAGAGTTATCCGCCATTATTTGAAAAAAATGATGCTAAAAACACAAAATTTGAAGTTTATTATTTTAATTTATACAATAAATCACCAAGTTTTCTTTATATAAATAAACAGTCTAACAAATCTGTATCCAAATTTGCAGATAGGCAAATTTTTAATTTTTACTTGTGACACCATTTTTTTCTTTTTAATTTCTTAGATTAGGACTAGTAGAACGTGGAAATTACCCCTTAAAAACATTTGTCAACGTCCAATGAAAGCTATCGTTACAAACGAATTGCATAAAAATGTGTTTTTTCAAGAACATTTTAACCAAATTTAGGCATTTTTCAACGACCCACAGCTTGGATATAAAGATATGAGTTCACGTACCCTCACGCATTCACGATGTCCTTATTCAGAACCAATCCTCTCACGCATAACAAAAGGAAAAATTGTTGTTTTAAGATTTATTAAGATTTCTATCAACTTCAGACAGCGTACAGGCCACCCAAAACGACATGCATACCCATTGACCCCAAAAAAACAAATTTGAACTTGTAGGTCTAAAACCATTGCAAAATTTAAATGTCACTTTTTTCGACAATTTTTCGTGGGGCAACTGATTTTGTAGGAGTTTCATTCCATGTGCAACAGTAAATGATACATGTATCTCTTCTTTAAAGTATTCACCACAGCATAGCATTCTCCGATTTTCAATATTTTGATCAGTTTATATAGAAAATTGCGATTTAGAAATGTAAATACCTTTTGAAGCGGCGACAATTAATATTGCTCCACTCAAGCACAACCGGAAAAATCCTCTCACGTTTTTTGATTGCAGAACCAATTTTTCTGCGTGTGTAGATTACCAGCCGTGACGGAGGTATCTATCTATCAGTGATATATTCTCCAATAAGTTGTTGCGTTCTGAACTACTGAGGTATTATATATCTATCAGTGATCGTTTCCTCAATGAGTTGTTGCGTTCTGAACTCCTACGGAGGTATCTATCTATCAGTGATATGTTCTCCAATAAGTTGTTGGAACTACTGAGGTATATATCTATCAGTGATAGTTTCCTCAATGAGTTGTTGCGTTCTGAACTCCTACGGAGGTATCTATCTATCAGTGATATGTTCTCCAATAAGTTGTTGCGTTCTGAACTACTGAGGTATATATCTATCAGTGATAGTTTCCTCAATGAGTTGTTGCGTTCTGAACTCCTACGGAGGTATCTATCTATCAGTGATATGTTCTCCAATAAGTTGTTGCGTTCTGAACTACTGAGGTATATATATATCTATCAGTGATCGTTTCCTCAATGAGTTGTTGCGTTCTGAACTCCTACTGAGGTATCTTTTTATCAGTGAAAGATTCACAAATGAGCTGCCTCGTTCGGAACACCTACATGGATATCTATTTCTCACTGATAAGTTCTCCAAAGATACAGACATATGATATCGGTCAACAAAATCGTAACTATGACCGCAAACTTATGAAGTGTCAATGTACACTGTTCTTTCATGTCACCCACCCTTGGGAGATTTATAAAAGTTTTTCAGTTTTACTCAAAATGTAGAAAGAAAATAGTCTTATTTGTTTGATACACGTCCAAAATACCAAAGTCAGATTTATTTTATTTTCAGTGTCGGAATTTAAGTCTCTATAGTATTGAATTTGGGATTTCGCTGTGTGTTGTGCACGTGTGTGCACGGTTTAACATTAACTAACTTCACATCAGCCGATAGTAAAGTTAGCAGACATTAACAAATAAAGGACTATGTTGCAGTAGCTGCTAAATTTCCTTGCCTTTCCCCATTTTATTAAAAAAACAAATCAACCTGTATATGCCACATTTCATTCCACAAACAAACAAAAAAACAACACCATCACAAAATAGATTTCAGACATGCAGTTATGTTTCATCCTAACTTAATCATATCGATTTCATTTAATCATCAGTTTTCGCCTTGTCAATACACACGAGTTTAGTAATCTGATAACTCAATTACATCTGTTAGTTGTTATAAAAAGGGGAAGTGAAACCAATTAAAACCCACCCACAGGGTGATATGAAGCTTTAATACTGCCAATTTGATTTTATGCCTAAACGATTTAGAAGAAATAAAAGTATCCCAATTATAGAAAATTTTCATGTAAAGGCTGATCTGTTTAATCTGTTTTTTCTGCCTCTAGTTTTGAGACGATTTTCCATATAGAGAAACACAATTTCAACCGAGGCTAAGCCGAGAGAGAGAATCCCAGAATGATGTTATTTTGAAGTGTATAAACAATATGCTTAAATATGCACAAAACGATATGATCACCTTTTATATCATCAGATGACGTTGGATTGGAAAAAGTCCATTAACATTCTAATATTGAAAACGACAGTAATCTACCTTCAATTTTTGTTTTTAATGTAGTTCCTTTAAATTTCAGTGTATATTTTCGTGGGTTTTTTTCTTTGTCTTTTTTTGAACTTTTCATTTTTGAGGGAGGGTATTAAAGTGAAAGATAAGACTTAAAATATACTGTTTGAAAAATAAAATGCTATAATCTCTGGTGGCTGGCTGTAATAGAATGTCCTGTCCGGATAGAGCTTCTTATGGTGGCCGGATGCAGCCATTTCCCCTTTTCGTGTTTTCGCGTTTTCTCCTCTCACCTTTTTAAACGCGAAATCGGGAAATCGAGAAAGGGAAATCGAGAAATTGAGAAATCGAGGAAACGAGAAATCGAAATATTGGGAAATCGGGAAATCGAGAAAGCTTTCGTGTTTTTGGTGTTTTTGCTTTCGTGTTTTCGCGTTTTTGCTATCTCGATTTCTAGATTTCTCGATTTCCCGATTTCCCGATTTCTCAATTTCTCAATTTCGCTTTCTCGGTTTCTCGCGGATTTCCCAATTTCGAGAAAACACGAAAACTCAAAAAGGCGAAATGACCGAATCCGGCCACCATAGCTTCTTTTTGGTGTTTGCAGGTTTTTGCTCTGGTCTATGACTACAAGGTCGTTTTTTGTGTTTTGTAGCTCTTGACAGTCTCATTGACAATCATACCACTTAGTTTAATATTTAACACTTTTATATAGCTGAGAATACGTCTTTAGTAAGCTTAATTTATGATTACCTCTCAGACGCCAAAGTGATTGAAGGGGTCGATTGAAAAAATGTCTATATGTGATGGTTTATTACTACAAAGCTTAGTTTGCAGGCTTCAGTGCATGTGGGGAAAGTCATTTGCAAAACACCTTCCGTAGTTTCAATTTTATTTCCCGTATCTTTTGTATTCACGATTTCCCACTCGCATATAAATTAATAACAAATCAAAAGTTTAAATCTAATAAACAACGGTTTGTAGATAACGTTTATTTTAAAAATAAACATGTAAAATAATAATCGGAGTAAACAGATTGTACTGTTTTCTTCATGGATGATTACGAAGTGTGTCATTTTTATACCATCTGCAACTGTTTGGGGGTAAACAAGTACGCGTGCGCCGTACCGGAACTAATTACGAAATCATACGCCACACGTTGTGAAAAAGATTTCGTCAAAATCAAAGTAATAAGCCTATTATCTAGCGATGAAGCTGTTACGTTAGATAGTGCATGGTTTTAATAGCATTTCCACAATGCCACTTTGTGCAACAAAGTTAATTAAAACCTTTTTTTCCATGTCGTAAGCTTTCAATAGATGCCAAACAACCGTTTGAATGCCGTCAATATTTCACGTGCGGGATGACTTTCAGTGCTTTTCGTTAAAATGAGCAATTATTAGCCGCTGAATTGCATGTTTGAGTAATTATTCGGAATTGATTAGTTTAATATATTTTCGTTAGAAGAGATGACACATTAAGAACGCTGTAACATATTTAATTCTGCTAATTGTTTTAAAGCCACACTTCCGTTGGAATTGTATAGCTAGGTGTTCCGTTCATAATTTCAATTTCAATACAATTAACTTATAAATTGATATTATACCATGTATACGTAGAGCATTTGATGTATATAACCTAGGAATAGTATATGAATATATATATGATCCTGCTATAACACAGTGTAGTAAAAGATCAATCTAAATAATAGTTATTTTCTTTTCTAAAGATTTTTTTTCAAACCACACTTATGTTATTGTCGTTAAAGAGCTACAATGGGCTTTCGACTTTAAAGTCCAGTGGCAAATATCTTGCAAATTCGAAGCGGGTAAAAAACTCTGCAGAGAGGTTCGATGGATTTTGTTGCATAATAACACGACCGTTGCATATTTATGCAATTTAAATTAAACGATATTAATATTAAGTGTATCAAATACAATGTATATTCTAAACTATTTTTTAAAGATTTCCTAGGCTTTGTTATAATTCGTTCTTAATTAAAAATACAAAAAAAGAAGATGCGATATGATTGCCAATGATACAACTCTCCACAAGAGAATGACACAAAAATTACCAACTTCAGGTAACCGTACGGATTTCAACAATGAGCAAAGGCTCATTGTTAAAGATCGCCGGTACGGTGACCTAAAGTTGATAACTTATATGTCATGTTTGTCTCGTTTAGAGAATTGTCTCATTGGCAATCATACCACATCTTCTTTTTATAGTAAGTAGGGGTGGACCTATAGGATTTTTGAAAGAGGGTGTAATTCCATAAAACGAATTATATGTAACGATGAGGCGAACAAAAATTTGGACAATTTTATGCTAAAAATCATAAAAAGCTGGAAAAACATGTTATAATAATCTTTATTTTGCGGTTGAAAGGATTAGTCTGGTTAGTCATGAGCATTTAAATACAATGTACGATAATTTTTATTTGAAAATTCCTGTTAGTTCTTAATATGTGTTATGTTTTATCATACTCTGCTGTACTGTTATATGGGTATACCTACTTTTATGATTTTTTGTCTAATTGTTTAAATGTAAATATATTTCACTGATGTAATTGAATATTTGTAATATTTATATTCTATAAGCTGTATTGCTTACGAATAAAAGATTATTATTACATCCTAAAATAACAAAAAATAAACTCAGATATTGTTGTTTCCTTGGTGTATATACACGAAGCAAATTCAAAGCAAAAGAAAATCGTTATGTATACAGTTCAAAAAGTTTAATTTGTTTACATTGCACGTTTTTATTCTGCAATTTGTCATTGAACGATCTATTAGTGAAAGCCGATTTGTAATTTCTGTTTTGTACCACTTTGAATTGATAATAAAGCCATGATGTAAAATCTCTGTAACCAACAATTAAAACGGCATCTGACTTCATTAAGCCTTTTGTGATTATCAATCTATTTGAAATCAGAGAAGGCGATTTGATATGTATAAACCATTGAAGTCTTTAAATTGTCTTTTCAAATCGAGGTAGAAAAACTGTACGAACAGAAATGCCATTACAAGAAGTATTAATATAGTTACCATTAAGATTCTAATTTATATGGAAAAACAAAACGAACAGGAATCTTATTTCAAACAGAATTAATATGCCATCAAATTTTAAATGTTCCATTTTTAAGAATTTGCAACGCATATTAACTTGAAACATTACCAAACAAAAAAAAAGTAAACTTAGGAAACGCGGCATTTCAAAGTCACAAGAAAAATCCGGTAAATTCTTGCCAGGAAAGCACAAAAATACAAGAGATTTAAGATAAACGCCGAACAATACAGTAAGGGACCGTTGAAAAATGTACATCGTGAAAAACCTTAAAAAATAGTTGACGACGGGTCCAAAAACAGTATGAATTCAAATAATAGTGAGCAAAAAAAAACAAAAAACACAGAACAAGAAAACAAGTCGATTGTCTGACGTCCAGACCAAGAAGAAAGGCTCTGCAAAATAAATGTATGTTTATTAGTTAAAAAATCGGCGCAAGTGAAAAGCAGAACGACGACTATAAGCAGTAGGTCAACTATATGTGAGGTATGAAATGATTGGAAGAGGTATACATGCCATGTTTCATCTGACCTTGACCTCATTTCAATGGTTCATTGGTCAATGCATGCTTAGTTTTTGTTTTTTATGTTTTTTTCTTCTGTACTATAAACAGTAATTCAATTATAATTAGTGTATTGAATGATTGTCTAGCAGAAAAATATATTTATAGAAAATATAGCGAAATCCTACATTAAAAAAAAATGATTTAGACCCGCGAGCCCCCTTAAGTCCGATTATAAACAAAATGCTCCGATTTAAAACATATTTCACTGTCCATTATTGAATATTTACACTCTGGCATTTTGTTGAGAAAAATAAAATGTGCACAAAAAAATGAGGTTTGATTATTTAAATTAAAAAGAAAACAATAAAGATTAAAAAAGAAAACAAAAGTATATTTATATCTATTCATTCATTGTTAGCCTAACAACCAGAAATATGCACTTCATATAACTTTGCCTTTTCTGAACTTCCTACTTCTGTCGAACATCCGATATACAATTGTTCCTCGTTCCTTGTGAAGCAAAGGGAATATGCACTTGATATTCCTGCATCGCCGACGTTATAATGCATAATGAAATGTCCACAGTTATTCAGTATGTGAAAAATATTATTGTTTAATTGTGCCACAATAATATTGTCAGACGGTGTAGTAACAATATTCACTGGATGGAACGGGTTGTCCTCATTATTGATCTCATCATGACCGCTGTAGATCTGTAGGATATCTCCATCTCTATTAAGCACCACAACTCTACCTCTATATTCCTTAGATAACTGATCCACTAAACAGATATTCCCGTTATCTGTACTCGTTATACTGAGAGGATATATGAATAATCGGATGTTGTTTTTATCATGTTCATAGATAGTTTCACGTTCTCCTTTTTTGTTCATCACAAAGATTACTCGTCTTCCCGTTGCAGGCCATGCAGATCCTCCACTCTTAGCTGCCACTATGACCTTACCGTCCTTGGTCACATGTATGGAAATGGGATCTAACGGTGACATATTGTATATGGAATCAGTAAGTTCTCCTGTTTTACCACTGATCTGTTTCAGTACTGATCCATCCGGTACCAGAAGCAAGTCACCAGTCGGAGTAACAGCTAATCCATAGACTTCAATGTTAAATGTCGATTGTACTGTCAGTTCATGTCCTACTGGTTTTACTTTCTGTAACACGTCTTGATCACTTATTCACAGAGAATTGTCGGGACATAAAGATAGATATAACACTCTAGAAATGTCAGTTTGGAATTGTTGAACGATACGTACATCGACTGCATTAGACACAACTTGCAACGATCCCATGATATTCGGTGATATTTGTCCTGAGAGAAACGATATGCTACCGAGATTAGTTTCAGCTATGTTCAAGGCACATGACAGTTTAGAACTTTCGATGAATGATTTTTCAACATCATTGGACAGGACGATATCTTCAACATTTGAATTAAGAAGTCCCTGTAAACTAACAATAACTTTCTCTAACTTTTCAATCTCCTCCGTCTGTAAAGCTCTCCATTTTTTATTTAATTCAGATTTCAAATGATCTGTATATTTGTCGGCTGCATTCTTTACCTTGACATTTTGAGCTTCTATTCCTTGTATCAAATCTTTGTATTTTGCACTGTCCTTCATGTTAACATTCGTCATTTCGTTTTTTATTTTTATCAAGTTTCCTATTTTGTCTTCTATTTTCTTTTGACCGGACTTGAATTTTTCCTTTCGGATATTAAAACCTTTACTTATTTCAACCAAAACATGGCCATTGTGTGTATTTCCAATACACAATGCGCAGACCAACGTATCGCACGACGCGCAAAACATAACACAAGATTGTCCACTATGTATATCGCATTTCAAAACGTTAAAATCCGGTTCACCACGATAAATTCCAATTTCTTTGATATCTATAACATTGTGGTCTTTACTATTTTTCAATTTAGCATGAATTCTGTCCTTGCACTTAGCACACATAAGAACGTCACAGTTTGTGCATTTCCATTTAATTTTAGTTTCTTCTTCACAAAAGTTACATGTAGCAGGAGCCTGTCCTCGTTTAAAAGTTTCGTCTTCACAAATGTTACATGTAGCAGGAGCCTGTCCTCGTTTAAATAAACTCATAAATTGCACGTTTTTATTCTTTAATTTGTCATTGAACGATCTATTAATGAAAGCCGATTTGTAATTTCTGTTAATACCACTTTGAATTGATAATAAAAGCCATGATGTAAAATCTCTGTAACCAACAATTAAAAAGGCATCTGACTTCATTAAGCCTTTTGTGATTATCAATCTACTAAGTATTTGAAATCAAAGAAGGCGATTTGATATGTTTCAACCATTGGAAGTCTTTAAATTGTCTTTTCAAATCGAGATAGAAAAACTGTACGAACAGAAATGCTATTACAACTTACAAGAAGTATTAATATACCATTAAGATTCTAATCTATATGGAAAAACAAAACGAACAGGAATCTTATTTCAAACAGAATTAATATGCCATCAAATTTTAAATGTTCCATTTTTAAGAATTTGCAACGCATATTAACTGGAAACATTACCGAACAAAAAAAAAAGTAAACTCAGGAAACGCGGCATTTCAAAGTCACAAGAAAAATCCGGTAAATTCTGGCAAGGAAAGCACAAAAATACAAGAGATTTAAGATTAACGCCGAACAATACAGTAAGGGACCGTTGAAAAATGTACATCGTGAAAATCCTATAAAATAGTTGACGACGGATCCAAAAACAGTCTGTATTCAAATAATAGTGAGCAAAAAAAAAAAAAACAGAACATGAAAACAAGTCGATTGTCTGACGTCCAGACCACGAAGAAAGGCTCTGCAAAAAAAAATTATCTTTATTAGCAAAAATATCGGCGCAAGTGAAAAGCAGAACGACGACTATAAGCAGTAGGTCAACTATATGTGAGGTATGAAATGATTGGAAGAGGTATACATGCCATATTTCATCTGACCTTGACCTCATTTCAATGGTTCATTGGTCAATGCATGCTTAGTTTTTGTTTTTTAGGTTTTTTTTTTCTGTACTATAAACAGTAATTCAATTATAATTAGTGTATTGAATGATTGTCTAGCAGAAAAATATATTTTTAGAAAATATAGCATAATCCTACATTTAAAAAAAATGATTTAGACCCGCAAGTCCGATTATAAATAAAATGCTCCGACTTAAAACATATTTCACTATCCATTATTGAATATTTACACTGTGGCATTTTGTTGAGAAAAAAAAATGTGCACAAAAAACTTAGGTTTGATTATTTAAATTAAAAAGAAAACAATAAAGATTAAAAAAGAACACAAAAGTATATTTATATTTATTCATTCATTGTAAGCCTAACAACCAGAAATATGCACTTCATATAACTTTGCCTTTTCTGAACTTCCTACTTCTGTCGAACATCCGATATACAATTGTTCCTCGTTCCTTGTGAAGCAAAGGGAATATGCACTTGATATTCCTGCATCGCCGACGTTATAATGCATAATGAGATGTCCACAGTTATTCAGTATGTGAAAAATATGATTGTTTAATTGTGCCACAATAATATTGTCAGACGGTGTAGTAACAATATTCACTGGTTGGAACGGGTTGTCCTCATTATTGATCTCATCATGACAGCTGTAGATCTGTAGGATATCTCCGTCTTTATTAAGCACCACAACTCTACCTCTATATTCCTTAGATAACTGATCCACTAAACAGATATTCCCGTTATCTGTACTTGTTATACTGAGAGGATATATGAATAATCGGATGTTGTTTTTATCATGTTCATAGATAGTTTCATGTTCTCCTTTTTGGTTCATCACAAAGATTACTCGTCTGCCCGTTGCAGGCCATGCAGATCCTCCACTCTTAGCTGCCACTATGACCTTACCGTCCTTGGTGACATGTATGGAAATGGGATCTAACGGTGACATATTGTATATGGAATCAGTAAGTTCTCCTGTTTTACCACTGATCTGTTTCAGTACTGATCCATCCGGTACCAGAAGCAGGTCCCCAGTCGGAGTAACAGCCAATCCATAGACTTTAATGTTAAATGTTGATTCTACTGTCAGTTTACGTTCTACTGGTTTTACTTTCTGTATCACGTCTTGGTCACTTATCCACAGAGAATTGTCGGGACATAAAGATAGATATACCACTTTAGAAATGTCAGTTTGGAATTGTTGAACGATACGTACATCGACTGCATTAGACACAACTTGCAACGATCCCATGATATTCGGTGATATTTGTCCTGAGAGAAACGATATGCTACCGAGATTAGTTTCAGCTATGTTCAAGGCACATGACAGTTTAGAACTTTCGATGAATGATTTTTCAACATCATTGGACAGGACGATATCTTCAACATTTGAATTAAGAAGTCCCTGTAAACTAACAATAACTTTCTCTAACTTTTCAATCTCCTCCGTCTGTAAAGCTCTCCATTTTTTGTTTAATTCAGATTTCAATTGATCTGTATATTTGTCGGCTGCATTCTTTACCTTGACATTTTGAGCTTCTATTCCTTGTATCAAATCTTTGAATTTTGCACTGTCCTTCATGTTAACATCCGTCATTTCGTTTTTTATTTTTATCAAGTTTCCTATTTTGTCTTCTATTTTCTTTTGACCGGACTTGAATTTTTCCTTTCGGATATTAAAACCTTTACTTATTTCAACCAAAACATGGCCGTTGTGTGTATTTCCAATACACAATGCGCAGACCAACGTATCGCACGACACGCAAAACATAACACAAGATTGTCCACTATGTATATCGCATTTCAAAACGTTAAAATCCGGTTCACCACGATAAATTCCAATTTCTTTGATATCTATAACATTGTGGTCTTTACTATTTTTTAATTTAGCATGAATTTTGTCCTTGTATTTAGCACACATAAGAACGTCACAGTTTGTGCATTTCCATTTAATTTTAGTTTCTTCTTCACAAAAGTTACATGTAGCAGGAGCCTGTCCTCGTTTAAAAGTTTCGTCTTCACAAATGTTACATGTAGCAGGAGCCTGTCCTCGTTTAAATAAACTCATAAAAGATTGAAAAAACGCCATTCTGGTCTAAAGTCAGTATGTCTGACTATTTTACTTCCCGGCTATTACGGTTACTGAGTGTCGGGTAGAGGTAAGAACATGTGCATTCTAAAGAAAACATTTAAATACGAACTTTAAATCCATTCAGTAGCATATTTACCTGACGATATAAAGAATTTGGTATTTAGTCAAATCTTAACCGGAAATTGTGATTCTAAAATTTATTAAATGTAAATAACATGTCGAAATATTTAGGCTTGAAATAAATATATTTTTGGATAAGTTAATGCAAGCACTCGAGGTTTATAGTGTCTTATACGATTACAGGTTTGTAATGTTTAACAACCATATTATAGCAGTGTGTAAACACGTTAATTATGAGCTTTGAAAGTCAAGTAGTTCGAGCATTTTTCTGAGTAATTGTTAAAAAAATTCAAACAAATATTCTTTACTGTGGTTAGAATTCATTAGTCGTCAGTATCTATAAATTAACAACTTGTGGTTATATTGATAATTCAGAATCTTCCTTGAAGGTGGCGCACGAATTCGCAGCTAAATAACTCGATTGATGTGTCATTTGTATACAAGAGTTATATTCCTTTGAACTATGAGTCTATGTTTAATTTCATAAAGTCAATATGTTGATTGTCTACCTTGAACAGGGTTATAATTATATCTCATAAATATAGTTTTTTTTATTGAATTTAAAATCGTTACAAAATCTGTAATGTACTAGATTCTCGTATTTTTCATTAGTTTATCAAAGACATTTATGTATATCTATAATTTCTTTTATTTGTTTTGAAATGTTTAAAATTAATATATACCAATTTAAAGAATTATTTTGTTATCTTATAAATATTTTTTTGTTATCTGTAAGTATTCATCATCATTCCAGTCACGTCTCAGTCCTTACAGCTTAACGGACGTGCTGGGTCAGCTCTCCTTTACCCGCTATCTTCGATGAGGGTTTATTGCTAGATGGTCAACGACATACTACTAAGATGACAGAAACCAATCCATGCCGTACAGAGAGACGTAGTAGTTGGCGTACCCGCGTTAACATGCCTCCAAAACCATTGTCTATTATGGGGAGTGTCATGCCGATTAACGTCCGAGGGCTGTATCCTAGGCTGTTGGGTGATACGACCTTCATTTTACTGCCTCACGGCTTTGGTCCTGGTAACGCTTCCTGTCATCTTTAGAACTACGTCCACGATTCATCTGCCAGTACTCCTTCATCGAGGCTAGCGGGCTGCCAAGCTGACCAAACTGGCCCTGAAAGCAGCCGTTAGTGAAGAAAAACATCAAAATAGTAAAAAACCAAAATCAACTCACCAAAACCAAGATGGCGGCCTCCATTCGGCGTCCTTACTACCTGTTCCTGACCCACGGCAGAAAATATTTAAATGCTCATCAATCGCCTTCGGGCACCGAGCCGACCGTGCGAGGGCTGTATAGCCAGTCAAGGTCGTTAAACACTTCCATTTGTTGTAAGTATTCATACCGTGTTTATACGTAAAAATATAAGCTAGGTCAAATCTGCCTTCATCATCACTAACTTTCTTTGAGCGATGAGACAAACTGCTCCAAATCACAGATCACAGGCACTCGTTACAGGACTTCCGGTTAGTGTTTTGAAGTGGTTACACGTTTTTTCTATGTAGCGAAAAAAACTTCTGTTATTAAGGTTTTGCTTGGATATCCCAGCAGGGAAAGTGGAATAAATTTTCGAACTTTGTTGACAGTAAGTGATTTTGAACTATTTAGCAAAATAAACATTTGTAAAGTCGAGTTATAAATGAAATGTATCGTGTACCTTTCAAAGCTGGAGGCACCATAAGGTTATTTTATCATTAATAAAATTCTGACAATAAGTAAATGAATATGGATAAGTTACCGAAGTTTTTATTGAGTGCTATAGCAAGTGCGTGTGATGAATTTAGTACAATAACATACAGTGTACATGGTGACAATGAAAAGGCAAGAATATCTATCATGTTTGCAAAATCTGACAATAATAAACAGATTAAACGCAAATCGGGCGCTGCATCGAGAAGAGACAATAAGCGTTTGCGGGAATATAGCGAAAACAATAGTAAAATACAAGTTACACATTTAGATACATTAGACAATATAACTGCAGAAAACGAAAATGAAATAACTAGTATTAGTAATGATGAACCCAGCATGGATTTTGAAAATGAACCCGTTTGTGCCTCTGAATATATTTCAAAACAGTGTGGTGACAATATAGAACGATCGACTATAGATATAAATAGTGACTTGCCTAACCGGTTTATTGACTTACCTATAAACCAGGTAGATCCAATAATAGATACACATGAAGAGAAGACAAAAGTTCCAAAAATAAAACACAATAGAACAGTTATAGATAAAGATAACGGAACGATTATTAATAAGGAAAAGAGTGATAAAGATAGTGTTACTCCGCCACAAATATTACACGAACGTTTTGGCAAAATTGTATTTAAAAAAAGTCGAGCTGGCCGAGATTTATTAATAGGAAAGGTTCAAAACAGGGAATTGTTGGTAGTATATGAAACGGACAGAATGCAGATAAGAACGATGAATGACGACGATTACAACTATAAACATTATGAACAGTTGGTTTTAAAAGAATTCGAGGATGTGACCGAAACCATTTTTTGGAATGATACGGCCAATTATGGAATTGAGAAAATGATTAACTATGTAAAAAAACATAATTTATAATGTATTATTTTATTTTTTATTTGATAAGTCTAATGTGAGATAGGGATGAGTGAACCTAGTATGACAGAGGTTTTTTTTGTTTTTTTTTTTATTGTTGTGCTTTTAATTGATTTAAAAATAAGATATAGACAATGCAATATATTTCCAAGGAACGTGTCATATTTATAAAAATACATAGCATTCATAATTTTGCGTTACTGGAATGGATATTGCCAGCCGTATATGCGTAATGTGAATCTTTGACTTTAAAGAGACATTTTTACAATTATGGAAAATATTTGCTTTAGATATTAGATTTGATATGTTTAATAACTATACATTTGTCTGACAATTCTTTGAGATAATATTTTAACCGTGTGTAAGATTATATATATAAAAAAAAGGGAAAAAGGAGAAAAAAAGAAAAAAAAATGAATGATAGAGTAAGAATGAGGAAGCCAAAGAGTATAAGGACTTGATGTTTTCCATTACATATGTAAATATTGTAAAAATGAGATGATGAGATGAAGTTGAATAAATATATACAAGATAAAAAAAAAATAAGCAAGGTCAAATCTGCCTTCATCATCACTAACTTTCTTTGAGCGATGAGACAAACTGCTCCAAATCACAGATCACAGGCACTCGTTACAGAATAAAACTTTCCTTTGTTATACCTTAATATACCATTAAGTATAGGGGGAAATATTCTGAAACAAGTGACTACGTCACAGAAAAAGCATCTTCCCAGTATTCATGAAATTGCTCTCTTTTAAAGCCATATCCTGGAAATTATTAAAAAAAAACACTTTTTTCCTACTTTTAATTTGAGGTACAATATGCCGGTGAAAAACATTAATTGTGCTATCAAGAATACACTGTTTCAAGTTGTGGTATGCATCAAAAACTGTCCAATAGCATTCGTCATTCTACTCGTAAAGGCATTTGTTTCTAAGATCGGTATGGTGCATACCATTATGCCAGAACTCAAATGAAGCAGAAAGCTCATGTAACTTATCTGCTTTACTCGATCCCTTAAGACAAATACATGAAAGAAGTGTAATAACGCCTATAGTAACACAAACATAAAAAAAGTACATCATAGCCACCATTTTATTCCAGAAGCTTCTAACTGATGCCGAATGCTAGAGTGTAAGATTGTAATTGGGACCTACCCAAAACAATTAGAACTTTTCTGAAAAAGACTTTAAATGAAAATAGAACTATATCATCTTCCTATAATGATTGAATGTTAGGAAAATTGACCAGAGTTATCTTACTTTAATCACAAAGAAGGGAAAGCAAACAATTTTTAATTTAAGCCTAATTAACATTAAAACAATTTTCGATAAACAAATAAAGTTATCTTATTGAATTATAAGGACTTTGTTAGCTAAATCTATTAATTTTATTAGATATTATGAATGTTTATGACAATTGAGAAACATGCTACATTCAGTGTTTTCTCTGATAAGGCCAAGTGACGTCATGGGTTTATGGGTTCAAAGTTCGTATTTAAATGTTTACTCTAGAATGCATAGTTTCATGTTATTGTTATCGTATAACCATAACACCACGGACGACACTCGGCTAACCGAAAGATTGGTCGGTTAATCTATATTGAGTACTATAGTATGCGGCTATATCGGCAGTTGGTCTGTTAATCGGGTTGGCTAAAGTCTGTTAATCAGGTGTTATCGAGAAAATCATTGAAAGTTCAGCATGTTTCATTGTATAACTTTCTAAATATATTCTCATTATAAAAAGTATTCATGTCTAACAAAACAATTCAATGTACTGAATTCAGTGGTGTAATTATTATTTTTCTAGCTTCGATGTACAATCTATAAAATGAAAAGGCGGGTTACTCATCAATAAATTTATACACATTTTACACACATAAAATGTACACAAAATGACACATTGGTTAAATTTACTTGCATTCAGTATTTTGAACATCGAAAAAAGAAAGGCATTATGTTTATTAACCATATTGATATCATTGTGTGAAAAATCTACACGAAAATTTGTATTTTGGTGACATAAATCAATCTTTATTTAAAACATGGTCTGTTAATTGGTCTGTTAAGAGTTATGAATGGCAATAAAAGTATAATTTTATTGCGATATGGGGTGTTATCGGATCAAATGGGTAGGCTCAAGACGAGCGGCTAAATATATACGAAAACAACACATGAGCAATGAAACATAACTTATACGGAAACAACACACGAACTTGAAAATTGATAAAAATGGTTTCAAAAAGTGTAATATTAAAGTAATATGAATTTCATTCAAGAATGATCGCATATATCATGTTGATTCTGTTTAATTGTCATGAATGACACAAATTTGTCATCTACATTGGTAACCAGTATATAAATCAGAGATAAATGTCGTAATGTAACTAAACATCAGTAAGTAAAATATATTGGGATGACAAAATATGAAAAATAAAGAAAGAATAATGAGTAAGATAAATAAAATGAAGAAAAAATGACATAACAATTTAAAGAATACAGAAATAAACAATACCCCCAATGCAGACCCTCATGGTATACACGAGAATCTGGATGGTAACGCAGAATATAGAATAATAGATAAGGACAGTAGAGAGTAATACATTGCTAAAAACGAGAGAAATATAATACTTGTTTAAGAATACACACATGAAACATCGATGGCTGTTGATACAGTAACCGCGGATTGCGATGTACTTATATTGGTGACAAATTCTAGAAGTTTACATGCGGACAACTATGGTGGCAGGCCTTAATGCCATTTCGCGTTTTCTACTTCGCAATTTCGCGTTTTTCGACTTCGCGTTTTCGCGTTTTCGACTTCGCGATTTCGCATTTTCGCCTTTTCGCCTTTTCTACTTCGCAATGTCGCGTTTTTGCCCTATAGAATATGAAAAGCGAAAATGCGAATGGACTTCACCTGCCACCATAGACAACTGTAGTTCTCCTCTGCACTTATGAAGAAAGTAACTAAACGTAATAAAATGAATTGAAACTTAAAATAACCAAATGTAGCTGCATTCGCTCCTTTCCGTTTACTTTTTTCAGAATGATTTGTAAACAACATATGATTAAGTAATAGAAGAAAAGAACCAATTGGATGATACTGACGAATTAGGGTTTAACGTCCAGTGACAAATATATGTTCATATGAGAACGAGAACACGTTATATGTACCTTGTGTTGTATTAAAAAGACGCTTTCAGTCGGAATTGAGAACGTGCTACTTCGAACAGACACAAAAATTAAGGCTGATTGAACAAAACGTCAATAAAAAATTCATGCATATTCCAGAGGCCAATCCATATCACGCTATATTGAAGTGACACACCCTTCAATAAAATGCAAAGAAAGTCAAAATAAAAATGCTCTTTCTAGGAAACTGTGGCACCGTCATGCTTTAGTCAGTAATAATGGCCTCGGATGTCTGTAATAGCCCTCGGCGTTGCATCGGGCCATTACAGACTTCCTCGACCATTATAATTACAGACCTTGGACATATAACAGAGCCATTATACAAACACCCATTCATTAATACTATAGTATTGCATTGTATTTAAAATGTATAATTGTTTGTTGGTATTGCTTGACCCTTATGGGTGTAATTTTGCAATAAGGATTATTATTAGGTAATATTAGGTTATCCCAAGTTTGTGTTTTATATAAATTTGAATTATTTTTGCTTTTAAAAAAGAAATCTGTATTATACGAACATAAAAATTCTACAATTAACTTATTGTTGCTATTTACCATCAATTTCAGGCAATATTAGTTACATAGTGTGCTAGTGACCTCCTACATATATATGGGGTCAGTAAATTCCATATGGGGTGAGAGCGAAGCTAGCACACTATGTAACGAATTTATCTTACCGACTATCTGAACGTGTGAAATTTAGACTAGTGGTTCTCAAAATGAGCAAGTCTTCAATACTTTTAGCATTAAGAAAATACTTCCATTGATCCTACAAAAACAGATGCCAACAATAACGACTTGTAAGGTTTAAATGTGTTTTATGAATTTATTTCAATCTTAATCATCAATTTCTTCGTCTGTTGGAACTTTTAAGATTTTTTCTCAGTACCGTTTTGTATTTATAAAGGGACATAACACCATTACTAACCGTGTATGAAATAAGCCCTGCCCCTTCTTACCTAATTTGGAATATAAAGGGACGTAACTCCACTACTAACCATGTATAAGATAAGCCCCGCTTCCCTACTAACCTAATATCAAATATACACGGTTACCACGCGGACGCTTTTAACCAATCATATTCCTGGAAATGTATAGGAGGTACGATATATGTCGTGTACAAGTTACAATTTTGTACAGGATATAACATTACAAAAATATTGTACATATCATAATTTGTACAATGCTAAAATACAAATTATAACATGTACAAAAGTACCTTGTACATGTTGTAACATGTACAAAATATTGATTAAAAAATGTGTTAACCTGTACAAAATTTGAAATTAATATATTAAGGCAGAGTATACATGCAAGATTGACATTTATAAATAATAAAGAACAATAATCAAAAACAAAAAGAAGTAGCATTATTTACAGCATGCATAAAATACTACAATTTCGTCATTTTTTTAACAAGTTTTTTTTTAACTTGTTGAAACAAGAAAGAGACATGTGACATTTTTATTGTACAAAACTTTCATTCTTCTACATTTACATCTACCAGACTTCAAGTAAAGCTGCCTTTTTTACACTGACAATGCACAAAACCTTGCTCTCCACTCAAGATATGTTTGGGTCAATGAACATTTTGATACAGTCGATACAAGCAATTTTATTCCCATCCATTTTGCGAAAAACATTAATCCTTTTCTGTTGTAACCTAAAACAAAATAGAAAAATATAAACTCAGATATTGTTGTTGTTCCTTGGTGTACACGACGCAAATTCAAAGTAAAAGAGAATCGTTATGTATACAGTTTAAAAAGTTTAATTTGTTTAAATTGCACGTTTTTATTCTTTAATTTGTCATTGAACGATCTATTAGTGAAAGCCGATTTGTAATTTCTGTTAATACCACTTTGAATTGATAATAAAAGCCATGATGTAAAATCTCTGTAACCAACAATTAAAACGGCATCTGACTTCATTAAGCCTTTTGTGATTATCAATCTATTTGAAATCAGAGAAGGCGATTTGATATGTTTAAACCATTGAAGTCTTTAAATTGTCTTTTCAAATCGAGGTAGAAAAACTAAACGAACAGAAATGCAATTACAAGACGTATAAATAAAATATACCATTAAGATTCTAATCTATATGGAAAAAACAAAACGAACAGGAATCTTTTTACAAGCAGAATTAATCCCGAAAATTCTGGCAAGGAACGGCACAAAAATACAAGAGATTTAAGATAGACGCCGAACAATACAGTAAGGGACCATTGAAAAATGTTAATCGTGAAAAACCTTAAAAATAGTTGACGACGGATCCAAAAACAGTCTGAATTCTAATAATAGTGAGCAAAAAAAAAACACCTCAGAACATGAAAACTAGTCGATTGTCTGACGTCGAGAACAAGTAGAAAGGCTCTGCAAAATAAATGTATGTTTATTAGAAAAAAATCGGCGCAAGTGAAAACTGCAGATCGACGTAAATGCAGAGCATCGACTATTTAGCAGTAGGTCAACTATATGTGAGGTATGGAATGATTGGAAGAGGTATACATGCAACTTAGCTGTCATTTAAATGTTCATTACGTAGAACCGAATTCAAATTTTCGAACAACGTTTCTAGCAGTTTGGGAACGACCATTTGACTCTAAAAAAAAAGGGGGGATAGATTTTTCCACAATTTGATTAAAAAAATCGCGTCATTCAGATGATTAGAAAGAACAAATATTCTGAATCCAAAGTTTCCCCATACATTATAGTGTTAAATATTGAATTGGTACCATCGAAAAAAAAACTAATTATAAACCTTCGTCAGAGAAAACATTCTGACTCAGAACACAGTAAATAAAAGTGGTTGCTCCTTTTGGAAAGTCATTTTGAATGATTTGCAGTTGTTAAAAGATGTCTCAGTCGATTACTCATTAAAAATGTAGGCTCGCAATCAGCGTGCTTACAGACGAAGAAAAAGTTTTGCGATTTTAAGGATCACTACATTTCTATATTTTCTATTTGTTTCAAATGGTATGTTTTATCCAAGGAGTATTTGGCAAAGGGAGGGGGTAATGTTTTTTTTTTCTTTTTTTTTTCTTATTTCTAATTGTGTTTTAACGTATCTGATATACTACGCACAATTAACCTCACCCTTTTATGAGTGAATCGTTGTTTGAGTATAAAGACCAGTGGCAAATATTTCTGTCAGTGTGTACGTCCAATCGATTCGGGGAGACCTTTTCAAATGAATTATGTGTTCGGAAATGATGATGGCTGTCTTGATTAGGCAGCAACCATTTGATTTTCTGGGGGGGGGGGGGGGGCTATGATTTTTTTTTTGGAAAAAAAAGTTTGTTTCCAGGTTTTGGTGAAAAAAATAATTTGTTTTGGACCCTGAGTAAAAAAAATTGTTTGTTTCACCCTCAGCTGCCACTATATGTAATGCTAAAATTGAAAGAAAAAAATTGTCTTCGGTTTGTCGCAAAAAAAATAGATTGTTCTTCGCCGAAGGCGAAAAAAAAAGTTTGCACATAAAAAAAACCATAGCCCCCCCAGAAAATCAAATGGTTGCTGCCTTATGGGTTAATAATGCAACGTAAAGTGTTTTATAACAAATAAATATTAAGAAAAATATTTCTGTAAAGAACTTTATTAATAAGTGTTAAAAGTATCAATTTTATTTAAAAATTGTTTCTTTTTTAAATATACATTGGGAAATTAAAGTTATGAATCATATTTTGTGTACACGTAACCTAAACAAGGCCTACATCGACTATCGACTGCATGTAGACAAAACATGATTTAAACTACATGGAAACATTGAGTTTTATCAATGGGAACGTAATTAGGTCTTTCCACCTTTCGTGTGGAAAGACCTATTGATTTTGTTCTGATTATTTTTTTTTTCTTCCGCCTAATTTTTTTCATGCGGTGTAAAAATGTTTCAAAAGATGTCGCTTAGTTTTTTTGTATATGAGATCATACAGTCTATACGCTTTTGAAACTCACCCTGATTAACCGAACACTTTTCTTTGTAAGAGTTATCTCCCCAAACACTGTTTTTCTTGTTATCAGATCTCCTCCGCAACCATAAAAGAAAGCGACAAATTTATTTTTCCAAATTGCTCGTTATATCCTCAGGATGTTACGTTTTATTTTGACCGAAGCTTTACGAAGACCCCATATGAGAGTAATTTCCCCTTTTGTATTGAAATAAGTAAAATAAATTTGTAACTGGAAAACCATAAGTGATAGAGGCCTAGGGTCTTTTGATTTCAGGCCCTTGCTCAAAAAGTATGAAAATGAGGTCAAGGTCAAAGGTCAAGGTCATGTTCAAATTTTTGATTTTGGCTTGTTATCTCTTATTTTCAGAAATCATACAAGATATCGACAAAATATTTTCACACAATTGTTAGTTGCGACATGTCGTAACATGTAAATTTTACTTAAAAGAGTATGTAACATTTAATGCGAGTTTTGCCCCCTTTTATATCTAATATTAGTTGTATGGTAATATAACTCATTAACAATATAAAGTAGAGGCCTAGAATCTTTTGATTTGAGGTCCTTGGTTGATGACCTTGAAATTGAGCTCAAGGTCATAGGTAAATTTAATGTTCTAGATTTTGACCTTTGCTTTTTCCTCTTATATATACATGATAAAGCCATGGGACTTTTGGCAAAAGGTTGCAAGCAATGTGACCTTGAAAAAGCCAACCGGAAGTGACCTTTTGTAAACCGGAAGTAGCCATTTTTTGTACTAATTTAATGTAAAAATATATAGAACCATCTATTTTTGGAATCAGTGTCAAGTAAACTATCAAAACATACCGGAAATAACATCTTTTAAACCTGAAGTAAAAAATGATCTCCCTTATGTATATCTTTTTGTATAGAAACCATATATTTTTGGAATCAGCGTCCAATAAGCTGTCATTTGACGCTAAAATTGACATTTAAAACCGAATTTTAATATTTTCATATAAAAAAGATCCTTACTGGTGGAAAGACCATCAATGGTTCTCTGAACAATTGGTTTTTAATTATGTTTAGTTTATGTGTGAGTTACACTAACACAACACCGAGTTTAGGTCAATGTGAACACGGCCTAACTTTTACCTCATTTCCATGGTTTGTAGGTTAATGTTATTTTGTGTGTTTTGGTATTTTAAATAGCAATAGAACAGCTAGCTTAATTTGCTTCATGGAATAATCTTAAGATTACGATGTCTTTCTGGCAGGGTTCTGGTATCATCTGACCTTGACCTCATTTTCATTTGTTAAATTTTAAGTTTTTGTGCTTGTGTCTGTTTTTCAAATACTACATGCAGTAAGTCAATTACATTTGCTGCATGCAAAGATTTTAATGTGTACATGGCAGGTATCATCAGACTTTGACCTCATTTTTATGGTTCATTGATCATTAAGTAGGGTTTGTGTTTTGAACTCTTTTCATACATTACCATAAGCAATAGGTTGAACTTTTAGGAAGAATGGAATAATTGTAGGTCGTACATGTCTGTCTGACAGGATTCATCTGATGTTAACCTCATTGCCAACATACAAAATACTTTGGAGGTGTGCTAATTGACATTTTAGTCTGGGAGAACTTGTTTTTTTGTTAGTTTAAATTCATACTTATTAATAAAAACATTTCTCGTTTTTTATTTAGATTAGACTGTTGGTTTTCCCATTTGAATGGTTTTACATTAGTAATTTTGGGGCCCTTTATAGCTTTTTGTTTTTGGTGTGCGCCAAGGCTCTGTGTTGAAGGCTGTACATTGACCTATAATGGTTTACTTTTATAAATTGTTATTTGGATGGAGAGTTGTCTCATTGGCACTCACACCACATCTTCCTATATCTAGCTTTCAGTAACTCTTATCTGGCATTTGCATCTGTCATCTCTTGGTTACATGTTTTTGTACTCGTTTGACTAGTCTAGACCTTCTGAAATGGGGGTTAAGTTTGTTTTAATATATAGTTGGATGATACACCTCTGTCTTGGAATTTTGGATCCTCAATGCTCTTCAACTTTGTATTGTTTGGCTTTATAAATATTTTGATATGAGCGTCACTGATGAGTCTTATGTAGACGAAACGCGTGTCTGGCGGACTAAATTATAATCCTGGTACCTTTGATAACTATTTACACCACTGGGTCGATGCCACTGCTGGTGGATGTTTCGTCCCCGAGGGTATCACCAGCCCAGTAGTCAACACTTCGGTGTTGACATGAATATCATTAATGTGGTCATTTTTTTTTTATAAATTTCCTGTTAAGAAAAGTTTAAATTTTTCGAAAAACTAAGGATTTTCTTATTCCAGGCATAGATTTCCTTAGCCGTATTTGGCACAACTTTTTGGAGTTTTGGATCCTCAATGCTCTTCAACTTTGTAATTGTTTGCCTTTATAAATATTTTGATATGAGCGTCACTGATGAGTCTTATGTAGATGAAACGCGTGTCTGGTGTACTAAATTATAATCTTGGTACCTTTGATAACTATTAACAAATCTTGAAAACGTATTGAACCCCAATATAGCTTTCTATAGCTTTCTATACAGAATGGTTTTTTTGCTCATTGTTGAAGGTTGTAGAGTGATCTATAATTGCTGACATCTTTGTTTTCGGTCTATGGAAATTTGTCTCATTGGCAATCTGAGTTTACATCTTATTGTTATGATAGCAGGAAACAGTTCTAGATGGTTCCCATTGACCAACAAATATTTTATGTTAATGAAAATGTATTTATTTGATCAAATACAATGTATCAACATAAAACATAACAAAAATTGTATAAAACATTAGCAGCCATGTAAACATACGAAAAATTATATAATCTTAAAACAAATGTTTATACCTAACAGGGATTGCCCATGAACGTTAAATGGCTTAATTTCAATGGGATCCATTATTTTGATTCCTAAAATATCAAAATATACTTTTAGTTAATCATGGCACGTTTAATACTTATCATTCTAAAATCATAATATACGAAGACATTGACTAGAACATTGAACAATCAAATATAATGAAAGTTTGCTTTTAAAATTATTGTTTTTTTTGTTTTTGACAGATAATCTTTAACTTAAGACAGTTTAGACTTAAAATTCCAATTTTTTCTCTCACTCTTTTGGCATTTGGCATTTTGGCCTATTATTTTGAAAACTATCAATGATAAGAAACACTTAAATAGAAATACACCATACACACAGATATAAATTGTCTCACCTTCCTGTAATTTTGATAGTAAAATGCAATTGTGAAAATCAAAATGACAACACATTCAAAGTCAATAAACTATCAATTTTAAGATAAAATAAAATCAACAATAGGAATTACAAAGATAACAATTTGTAGAGTCGTAAAACCCATACTATGTACAAAACTTATCAACTTGTAAAATAATAAGTAAAAATGCAACATATACTGAGCCAAAAAGTTTAGCAACACTTTTTTTTCAATTTTGTTTTTGTTGTTTCTCGAATTTTTTTTTTTTAAACATCATTGATATAATCCTTAGTTTTACCTGTAATTTTAAACAGTCTTACTTTTTTTCTGGATGATTGATTTCGCGCCATTTCAGCTTTGCACGTGTAATTGATGTTTTACCTTCTGTACCTGAATTTTTAAAACAAAATTCAAAATTTTTTTCACTTACGTTAAGAAATACACCATTGGTAAGAAAAACACATAAACGTTTGAAAACATTGCATGGGGCGTCAACCAGGCCTCCCCGAAAACGACTGTCAGAAGTTTCTTGGAATGGTTGATGCCAGAATGAGTGTTTCTGATGTCGTGGATCGATTTAATGTGCATAAGTTAACAGTTTAGAGACTAACAAACAGATATCGACAAATTGCAACGGCACAGGATAGGTCAATATGTCGTAAACCAAAAAAAACTATCGTCAAGGGAGGAGCGCTACTTTCGCTTTACGTCAACACGTGACAAGTTTTTTCCGGCCATAAGAGTAGTGCATTGATTACGAGCAGCTGCTGGTGTGCCTGCCAATCCTTCATTGATGCACTTAGGGCATGGCCGAGAAATTGATTATGAATAACACTATACTCATTTTCGCATTTTGACCATCCCCAGCTCCATACCAAGAAAATCCTAATGAATGTGAGTGATAAACATTCATGTTGCTTCTGACATGTCATAATTTTATTTTTTTATTATTAAAATCATATGTTGTTACAATTTTGTAATAAAATAAAATTTCATGTTTTTGTTGCTAAACTTTTTTGGCTCAGTATATATCATTATTACAAAAAATGTACTCAACATAGATGCTGAAAACATTTAACAAAAAAATACATGAACAATTTATAAAAACGTTTAAAAAAATATTTTACAAATGACATTTTATTAAATGCTGAAAATACAATTCCCTTTAACAAAAATAACCCACTGAGTGAATATTGCTCGACTAGCCCAACTTTGCCAAAATATTTAAATATAACTCATTACCATTTTGTTACCAGCTAGTTCATTTGATTTAGAATTTAATATGAAACCATTGAAAACTATAATTACTGTAAAATTGCGAAATTTTTTCAATGTTTTTTTTTTTGTAATTTCAACAGCATTTTATATATATATCTATAATATATATTTATGTTTTGCAAATAAAAACTTGTGCTTTTATCTAGCATTTTTTTCTTTCTCAAAATTGCAATATAATATGCACACAATTTCTGAATTTTACAGTTACTTAAATGGCAGACATCATTTTTCATCATTAACATGATTAACAAATATTGACCCTTTCAGAGAGATGAATTTAACTAAGATTTGAAAGTACTGCTCATAGAATACTCATGCTTAAGAACACTTGTAATTAGAATTAAAAACATTGCTTTATTTTAAACATGATGCATCATTTTCCAAAAAGCATACTTTTTCAATTTACTTTAAATAAATTTTGAGTTATCTCCCATTGTCCAGGTAAAAAAGATGGTGTATGCAGCTTGTGTAATTCTAATAAAATCAAATTTCTTGACTAGTTTGGTAATACAAATATATATTCATCATTTCATAAAATAAATATTTTAGATGATTTAAAGTATGTTTCATTTGTGAATCTAAATAATAATACCCTTACTGTACTTTATTGTGTTACATGTAACTCACAAAAACCTGATAATCATAATAAAGAAAATATAGCTGAACTATTCATACTAAGCTTAACTACTTTTTAGTTTATCACCCCCACACAACCAAAACAATCAAGCAATCAAACAAAACAATAAAACAATGAAACACAAACAAACAAACAAACAAATGAAGAATCAATCTTACCAATAAAAAAATCTAACTACATGTATTTGCAAATACATGTAGTAAAACAATATGTACATGATGTACAAAATATATCCAAAATGTAAACACTTACAAAATATACATAAGGGCTCAGTATTCCAAACATGAGGCTCTCAAGACCTTTATTTCAGACAAAGGAGGATTAAGGGGGGCCCAGGCCTCCCCTTTTGAGAAAAAAATTTGGTTGCTTATATAGGGAATCACTAAAGTGTGACAGGAGTGGGCCCCCACTTATGAAAATTTCTGGATCCGCCACTGTCAGAGAAGATTTTTAAATGTTAGCAAACTTGATGAAGAAATTGTGTAAAATTGTCTTTAAAGGGCAATATCTCCTTAAGGTGAACATTGACAATTTTGATCATATTAATTTTTTTATAGATCTTACTTTGCTGAACATTATTGCTGATTGCCGTTTATATCTACATGTATCTATAATGATATTCAAAATAAAATAATAACAAAAAACTGCAAAACTTTTTAAAACTACCAATTCAGTGGCAGCAACCCAACAATAGGTTGTTTTTTGATTGGTCTGAAAATTTCAGAGTTGATAGATGTAATGAACAATTTTTACCCATGTCAGATTTGCTCTAAAAGCTTTAGTTTTTGAGATATAAGCCAAAAACTGCATTTGACCCCTATGTTCTATTTTTAGCTTTGGTGGCCATGTTTGTCAATGGATCAAAACTTAGGATACAATTTTTAAATTAAATACCCTAAGGAACATTTAGGTAAAGTTTGAAGGTATTTAGCCAAGTAGTTTCAGTGGAGAAATTTTTAAATACTTTATGACGACAACTACAGACGAACAAGTGATGGCATAAGGTCACATGGGGCCTTTTGGGCCCTGGTGAGCTAAAAAATGACCTGCCCCAACCAATACAAAATGATTTGTCTGAGATTGATTTTTTTTTATGCTATTAAATACATGCATGTAATATGTTAAAAAAAACATAACCTCCTTATATACATGATATATGTGATCATACAATGTACATCAAAGTAAGTTTGGAATCATGACATGAAAAATGTAACAGCAAGAAAGCACTTGTCATGCACATCATGATAGGTTGGTCCTATTTAAATATCTTTGACTTTGATGTTCAACATGTTCAATGTTACTGTAAAGTAATAAGTGACCTCTTCTTCTTCTGGTATACAGTTAATTACAGCTTCATTAATATTGAAGATTACGAACTGTTGCATGCACAGAGTATATGATTTAAAATATGAACAAAAATTTATCTTTTAATTTGTAGAATACTTGGTGATATTTACATGAAAGAAAACAACAAGTGATTAAAAATCAGTATGGATCTTTCTCCCATTATATTTTACCGTATCCAAATTGGTTGCATTCAATATAAACATGATAAATTATTTGATTTGTATCTGGAAAACCCAGAATGACTAGAGGTGGAAATAACAAAATATTTGTATATAAGTATATAATGACCCAAGACAGGGGGAACTGAATATTATATATGTCAAAAAAATCTAACTTTAAAATTTGAATAACTAATACATCAAAAGTATATGTTCTTAATATAAATTTATATACAATGAACTGTATGTGTACCCTGTTGCTGATTGTGTTTTTCGAAGACAAAAATCTCAATTCATTTGAAACATGTGAAATATTATAATTACATCATGAATATACACATGATACATACCTGACATATATACATATATATATTTATATAAAATTGAGAATGAAAATGAGGAATATGTCAAAGAGACAACAACCCAACTAAAGAGCATACATTATATACATTATGTAAAATCGATCATGGTATGAAAGAACTTTTTTAAAGGAGCACTTAAAAAAAATTATTTTAAGTATTAAACATGGTACTAAAGAATTGATCTTAAGGATGTTTGCTACTCTGTTAAAAAATAACAAGCTTTTTAAAAGACTAATATGAATTGATAGTATATTAATAAAAAAACTCAAAAAGTAGGAAAAAATGGAGGGTCCGTGTGCTCATTTTCGAGATATAAGCCATTGAAAATTTGGCGGGAAATAATTCTCTCTAGATTTTTCATGTATTTAACATTGGCACCTTATTTGTTTCAAAAACTATGAAAAAATAACAAGAATTTTATAAAATTTTGAAAAATGGCTTCTTAAACTTTATGTAATAAAATTATGAAAAGAAAAGTAGGGGTTAGTGGGCAATTTTTTTTAATGACAATACATGGATAAAAACAGAGGATTCCGAAAATCTGGCAAAAAAAATCAAAAAATGGAGAAGCTAACATCCTTAAGGAACATTGCAAGAAAGAATTGATTTAAACAATAGAGAATGTGTCCATAGACCACAGATGATGCTCTGCATTGCCCTGAATATAATGTTATAAACGGACATAACTCAAGAATGGTAAAATTGACAATACCCAAAAGTGCACTTGATCTGATTTTTGTGTAAGATAGCAAATGTTACATTCTGTATTACAAATTCAAACATAGAAAAAGATATAAACTTTAGTGGCTATTTATAGACCAGTTGTCCACTCACTTCACTGTATACAGGAGGAAATGACCAATTCCACATGAGCAGTACCGTACAGCTTAGTATATTTCAGAGTCATTCACCATCAATCAATTGCATCTGAAATGTCTGCCCTTTTTTTTAGGTATTTCACAATGTCTTCTCTTTTTATGCAATTTCAAATTAGCATTATATGCACTGAGATATGGACAATGTTCACACTTGAATGGTTTTTCTCCAGTATGTGTCCTGATATGCTTTTCTAGGGACTGTTTTTTGTTGAACGTTCTCTCACACAATTGACATTTTAAAATCACCGATTTATAAACTTCTCCATGTTTAAACCTACATTTCTATATGTGTCTTTTCAAGCTCTTTAAACTACTTACTTAGTCTCGCACAAGTCGCCTTTGAATATTTTCTGTCTTTTCGGCCCATGCCATGCATATACATGATATGATAGTGTAAATATCGCTTGAAATGGAAAATACGTTGACAGAACGGACAGGTATGATCTTTCTTTTCCTCATCATCATGGAGTGTCATATGTCGTAAGATATTACGCTTCGATGAGAAAGATTTCTTACAAACTTCACATCTCCATTTTCCATTTGACTCTTGATAAACAATCTTGTCAAAGTATTTGGAAGTTTTATTTTTTTCTTTCAATGGCTTTCCACTTAGTTCTCTATCATGGATTTGTATATGCTTGTATAATAATGCTTGAGACGGAAAAGGGGATAAACAGTGAGCACAGACATAGTCCGTATCCTGGATTTCAACTTTCTTATAATGTATAGAGTCTCTGTGCTGGATCAATTGTTGTAAGGAGTTACACACTTCATTGCATTTTGGACATTTATAATTTGTCATTGAAATTTTCTCATCTGTAGAAATGTCTTCAGTTTTTATAAAAACCAATTCTGGTATTTGAAGTGTCTCACTTTCGTTATGACCATCTTGTATATGTTGCTCCAAAAGGTCATTTGTTTCAAAATAAATATCACACTTTGAGCAATTGAATTTTAACTTGTTTATTATACAGTTTTTCACATGGCCCAAGAGATCACTCTTACTGTTGAAATTTGTCTCACACTTGGCACAATAGTAAATTACTGGTTTATTTATCTTTGAGTCCACAGTGATATTCTTTAGACTTCCAATAGAAACTGGAAAGATAAAATTATCAGCAAAATCTTCAAATTCTTTTGTTAAAAAATTTGATAACTGTTCATGTGCATGATCAGGGTTCTGCAAAAAATGTGAGATATGGCCTCGTGCAAAATCACGATTTGCAAATTTCTTATCACACAATCTGCAGACAAAAAAACTCTTTCTCTTATTCACACCTTCAGGATTCTGTTTGTAATCTGTAGATGTTTTGCTATGGGATACAACATGATGAATATAAACAGAGGGATTGTCAAATGACAATGTACATAGGGCACATTGGAGCATATTCAAATTGGAATTGCTGCAAGATTTTTGCAATTGCTTTTCACTACTATCATGACTATCTTCAATATTCCTTTTAACAACAACAATATTAGGAGTTTCAAATTTTGTCATACCACTGTAACAGTTATTTCCCTTTATTGTCAATGAATCTGTTTCAGATCCATTTTCTGTCAACCGATCCTTCGACTCCACAGCAGACGACTTTAATACTTTTTTCGTCCCAGCTGGAGCAGACATTTTTCTTTTGTACAATGTTAAATTTATTCCGGTTGTTTTCTTATCAGTGTCTTGTCCAGTATTTGAACCTGATAATGTCAAGTTTTGTCTTGTCCAGATTTCTTTAAGTTTAGTCTGTTTTGTTTGTGATAACCTGTTTCTTATATTATCATCTCCCATTTTTATTTCTTAAGATCTTTGCTTTGATTACGCACTCAAATCTATGATTTAAGCATCAATATAATTTAAAGGCATACACCTTGTTAACCGCACAGAGTCACCTTGTTTGGATAAAAAATGACATCAAAATCTTGTTGCAGTAACTAACGTGTATTCCTTTTCAAATGTTCATGGTAGTGATAAATACCTGGAAAAAAAAACAAGAAATCATTTTGTCAGGCAACCTTGTAGTAGTTGTGTATTCATCATGGTAATCACATTTCTCTAATATCTTTTCTATTTTAAACTTCAATGCTCTTTTTTCTTTACCTACATGATCTATGTGCGATTCACTCATCATGATTGTTCTTTATTTGTCAAAATGCAACATTAAACATGTCTATTTTTATTTTGACAAAATAGAGGGTCCCTTATTTTGTAATTCTCTAAAATTTGTGACCATTTTGACAAAATAGAGGGTCCCTTATTTTGGAATTCTCTAAAAATTTTGTGAAAATTTTGATATTGATTAATAAATAATGCAATTTTTATAAAAATTAAAGAATGTAAGTCATGTACGTACAAAATGTAACTAAGTATTTTCCAATAAATATCAAAATCTAACATTTTCTAAAGCTTCCATAAAAATGTGTTCTTTCTTTGTCATTTGTTTGGGCATGATACAGGGAACCAGATGTACATGATCGTTTGTTTATAAATGTGTTACATATTTGTTTTTCATTCATTATTTTGTTCATAATTAAGGCTGTTAGTTTTCTTGTTTGAATTGTTTTACATTGTCATTTCAGGGCCTTTTATAGCTGACTATGTGGTATGGGCTTTGCTCATTGTTGAAGGCAGTACAGTGACCTTATAATAGTTGTTAATTTCTGCATCATTTTGGTCTTTTGTGGAGAGTTGTCTCATTTGCAATCATACCACATCTTCTTTTTTTATATGATATATATCTTCATAATAGTTCTTTCAACTAAATAAAATAATTAAAATTGTAATCATAAATCAATCAAATGTAACATGTATAATTTGTGTTCTTTTTTTAAAAACCTCATAAGCAACTTAAAGTTTTTGCAGTACCAATTATCCTAGTTATCTCAATACAACTACATTGTAATTTAGACACTTTATTATATCGGAATCTAGCTGTGAAATGCTAGAAATGCCAAATGGGACTCTGAAATATTTTTTTTACACAAAGAAGAAAAAAAATTCATTATAGAACTTTTTGTTACCATCCTGTTAATCTAGATAATGTGCATTAACAAAGCTACAAAATGTAAACTCACATGTCTCAGAGGCTGATTTATCCATTTTATTTTTTTAGGGGGGTTGGGAGGGAGGGGGACTCTATTGTTAATGCATATAATTTTTTACATAATTTCTTACTCAAAACATTGCATACATTTAGTTTGGCACCCTAGGCCCATTTATATAACATCTTAGATCTCAGTGGCGGATCTAGAAATTTTGATAAGTGGGGGCCCACTGACTGACCTTAGAGGGGGCCCGCTCCAGTCACGCTTCAATGATTCCCTATATAAGCAACCATTTTTTTTCCCAAAAAGGGGGGGGGCCGGGCCCCCTGGGCCCCCTGGGCCCCCCTCTAAATCCGCCTCTGGATCTGCATCTGCATATATATGCTGTTTGGTCTTAACTGGGAACAGTACATGTATGTCTGACGATAAAATCTGCAAGTATTATGAGGTAGTGTCAAGTTCAGTGGATAATTTGTAAACAGATTAAATAAACTTACAATTTTGCATACTTTTATTTTGAGTAATTTTAATTTTTGCCCTTTGGCTTGGCATATTTGTAGTCATGAGAGAGAAAAATACAAGAGAGAGCATTAAGATTTGTATATGACGACTGTGCTGCTTTTTATTATTTATTTTGCATGCTGCCATCTTCGCTAGCCACGGGAGAGAACGGGAGTTGATCGTAACCCTTGGCTAGTGAAGATGGCATGCTGCATGCCTTGTTTTATTTGCAGTTGACCATTATCTACTGTATTGTGAAAATTATGAAGAAGCTAGAGAGAAACTCCGCTCTGCACTCTACTTCATAACATCGAAACCAACACTTGAATCAGAAGTATTAAAACATCAAGCCTCTTCATGCATCTACACCCATACGTAAAAAAACTCGGGTGTCATCCTTTAATAAGCCTTTGAGAGTACTCAATATTAACTTCCAGTCAATTAAAAACAAGCAACACCTAGTAAATAACATCATTGACAGCACAAAGCCTGACATAATATTTGGCACAGAAACTTGGCTAAACCCTAAAATAAAAGATGTTGAAATATTCCCTGACAATTTTAAATTGTACAGAAATGACAGAAAGAAAACAGAAACAGACAAAGAAGGGGGTGGTGTTCTTATAGCTATAAAAAAGAACTTATTAGCTCTGAGGTATATGAACTTGCACCCCCAGACAAAACAGAAATGGTCTGGGCAAAAGTAGACATTGTTGGTTCAAAAACATTGTACTTAAGCTCTTTCTACCACCCAAAAACATCTGACGAAACTAGTCTCAAAAATTTTGACTTCATGATAAGAAAAGCCACACAAATAAAAAATTCTACACTTATCATAGGGGGAGACTTTAATCTCCCAGGTTGGGATTGGAACAACAAATCATTAAAACCGAACACGTCTTACCCACACCTTCATTACTTCTTTGGCAACTCACTTGACGACACATGTCTCACACAAATTGTTGATGTCCCTACACGTAAAGACAATATTCTTGATCTGATAATTACAAACTTACCAAACCAAGTACAGCGTGTTGAAGTTATCCCTGGCCTATCTGATCATGATATTGTATTTGCAGAATTTACAATAGCTCCATCAAAACCTAAACAAAAGCCAAGAATAATTCCATTATACAAAAAAGCAAACTGGGGCACAATTAAACAAGAAATTAACACCTTATATAAACATCTCTCTGAAAATCAGCAACATCTTTGTGTAAATGAAATGTGGAACTGTTTTAAAACAACAATAACAAAAGCAGTGAAAGATCACATCCCACATAAAACAGCAAAAATAAAGGACAGTCACCCATGGGTCACAATGGAAACAAAACGGCTCATTAGAAAAAGAGATAGACTCTATAAAAAATCAAAAAAATCTGGGAATGCATCAATTGCTAAAAAATACAAAGAGGTTAAACACCAGGTGCAAAAAAGTATACGAAAATCATACTGGGAATACATTGAAAGCATCATATTACCACCACAAGATGAAACAAATTTTGGCACTATGAAAAAATTTTGGACCTACATTAAACATAAAAAAACTGATTATAGTGGGATTACTGAAATCAAACAAGATGGCAAACTCCTAACTGATCCACTACAAAAAGCTGGGGCACTTAATGCACAATTCCAGTCTGTATTCACACCAGCATCTAATATTTCTCATACAGAATTTGTCAAACAGTGTAATATGCCACAGAATACTCCTTTTCCACCCATATCAAAATTAATAATTAAAACAGAAGGTATACAAAAACTCTTACATAACTTAAATCCGAACAAAGCAGCAGGACCCGATGAAATTAAACCAAGATTTTTAAAAGAACTTTCACATGAAATTGCACCCATACTTACTATTATCTTTGAGAAGTCAATTAAAACAGGCATTGTTCCAGATGACTGGAAAACTGCCCATGTCTCTCCTGTTTACAAAAAAGGCCAAAAATATAACCCTGAAAACTACCGTCCTATATCACTCACATGTATTTGTTGCAAACTTTTAGAACATATCGTAGTTAAACACATCATGAACCATGCAGATAATCACAACATTTTATATCCCCTTCAGCATGGATTTCGCAGAGGTCGAAACACAACTACTGGAATTTATAGACGATGTCTCACTAAACATGGAAAACGGTAAACAAACAGATATTTTGGTCATGGATTTTTCTAAAGCATTCGATAAGGTTTCACATTCTTTTTTAACTAATAAGCTTCATCATTACGGGATACAGGGGGAATTAAATTACTGGATACAAAATTTTCTAAGCAATCGCAAACAGGCAGTAGTTCTAGAGGGGGAAAAATCTGAGTATGTTGCAGTTGAGTCAGGGGTTCCACAGGGGTCAGTTCTTGGACCAAGTCTCTTCTTGTACTATATTAATGACATTCCATCTGGTCTAACATCTACAGTACGTTTATTTGCAGACGACACAATAGTTTATTTGGCAATAAAATCAAACTCCGATGCATTAACTTTACAAAAAGATCTAGACAAACTTGCATCGTGGGAAACTACTTGGAAAATGGCATTCCACCCAGATAAGTGTAATGTAATTTCAGTCACCAGAAATAACCAGGTGCTCCGCAGGGCGCAGCTTTATACGACCGCAGAGGTCGAACCCTGAACAGTTGGGGCAAGTATGGACAAAACATTCAAGCATGATACAGCTCTGAATTTGGATTGTGATCAAATTTTTGACATTACATGGGTTTTTTTTACACAAAACAAATGCCAAGATTTTACAAATCAATTAAAGATTTCTTCTTCAAACTTTTTAAATCTAAAATTAAATAGTTGACACAGCATAGGTTTCTGACACAGAATGAATGTGGTCTAATGAACTTAAAAGGTTTTTTTTGCCTTTGAGCAAATCACTATGCTGTTGAATATTAATCCTCTCAAAAAAATGTTTGAAGAAATTTTCTTTTTATTTATGAAATCTGAAATGAGAAAAATTTAACCCCCCCCCCCTTTTTTTTCACATCCCCGTTTCCCTTTTTCAAAACTGATATCAATTCAAATTTCTAATGGAGTTTGCAACAATAACTACTCATTTAAATACATCATAAAATATTAAGATGTAAAAAAACTGCTTGTTATCACTGAATGGTAAAGATTATTTAAATTTATCAGTTGGTAGTAAAAAGTGTATATACATTGTATATTGTATATAACAAAGATTTAAGTTGATTCTGGACAAAGAAAGATAACTCCAATTAAAAAAAATTCTTGCTATTGCACAAATAGGATATTTCTTGCTTACTATTCTGGACAAAGAAAGATAACTCTAATTAAAAAAAAATTTGCTATTTCACAATATTGTGCAATTAGATATTTCTTGCCATTGCACAATACTGTGCAATTGAAAAGACTTGCTATTGCACAATACTTAATATAATAATTTTAGATCCTGATTTGGACCAACTTGAAAACTGGGCCCATAATCAAAAATCTAAGTACATGTTTAGATTCAGCATATCAAAGAGGCCCAAGAATTCAATTTTTGTTAAAATCAAACTTAGTTTAATTTTGGACCCTTTGGACTTTAATGTAGAATTTGAAATTTGAAAACAGGACCAAAAATGAAGAATCTACATACACAGTTAGATTTGGCATATCAAAGAACCCCAAGGATTCAATTTTTGATGAAATCAAACAAAGTTTAATTTTGGACCCTTTGGACCTTAATGTAGACCAATTTGAAAACTGGACCAAAAAAACTTCAATAATCAAGAATCTAAGTACATTTTTAGATTCAACATATCAAAGAACCCAACCGATTCATTTTTTGTCAAAATCAAACTAAGTTTAATTTTGGACCCTTTGGACCTTAATGTAGACCAATTTGAAAACGGGACCAAAAGTTGAGAATCTACATATACAGTTAGATTCGGCATATCAAAGAACCCCAATTATTCAATTTTGATGAAATCAAACAAAGTTTAATTTTGGACCCTTTGGGCCCCTTTTTCCTAAACTGTTGGGACCAAAACTCCCAAAATCAATACCAACCTTCCTTTTATGGTCATAAGCCTTGTGTTTAAATTTCATAGATTTGTATTTACTTATACTAACATTATAGTGCGAAAACCAAGAAAAATGCTTATTTGGGTCCCTTTTTGGCCCCTAATTCCTAATCTGTTGGGTCCTAAACTCCCAAAATAAATACCAACCTTCCTTTTGTGGTCATAAACATTGTGTTTAAATTTCATAGATTTCCATTTACTTAACCTAAGGTTATTGTGCAAAAACCAAGAAAAATGCTTATTTGGGCCCTTTATTGGCCCCTTATTCCTAAACTATTAAAACCAAAACTCCCAAAATCAATCCCAATCTTTCTTTTGTGGTCATAAACCTTGTGTCAAAATTTCATAGATTTCTATTAACTTAAACTAAAGTTATGGTGCGAAAACCAAGAAAATGCTTATTTGAGCCCTTTTTGGCCCCTTATTCCTAAAATGTTGGGACCAAAACTCCCAAAATCAATACCAACCTTCCTTTTATGGTCATAAACCTTGCGTTAAAATTTCATAGATTTCTATTCACTTTTACTAAAGTTAGAGTGCGAAAACTAAAAGTATTCGGACGCCGGACGACGACGACGACGACGACGACGACGACGCAGACGCCAACGTGATAGCAATATACGACGAAAATTTTTTCAAAATTTGCGGTCGTATAAAAAACCAATCACATTTGACTACACATTACACAATCATTCATTAGAACATGTAACAACAGCAAAATATCTGGGGGTCACCATCAGTTCCAACCTTAAATGGGATGTGCATATTAACAACATATGCAAGAAAGCTAATAGCACACTAGGCTTTCTAAGGAGGAACCTGAACATAAGTTCAACATCCATTAAAGAGCAAGCATATAAGTCCCTAGTAAGACCATCACTAGAGTATGCTTGCTCTGTTTGGGATCCATACTTACAACAAGACATAGATAGCATTGAAAAAGTTCAAAGGAGGGCTGCCCGTTTTGTTACCAACAAATACAGAAACACCTCAAGCGTTGGTAACATGTTACAACATCTTGAATGGCGCAGTCTCTCTGACAGAAGAAAAGACTCCAGATTGGTAATGCTTTACAAAATTGAACACGAAAAGGTTGCAATTCCTAAAAATAATAAATTAATTCCTCAAAAAAACAAGACATTCTAATTCGAACAGCTTCCAAATTCCATCCTGCAAAACACAGTACAGAAAAGAATCATATTTTCCAAGAACTATTACCGACTGGAACAAACTACCAGATAACATTGTAAATTGCACTTCAGTAGACTCTTTCAAATCTTCAATCTCAAAGCATCAATATTAATTACAACATCTTACTTTATTATACAAAACATTTTATATTTTTAATTTTTCGTATTTTAAAAAAAAAACTTGTACATTTTTTCAATCTATGTCTTGTTGTAAGTTTCCTCCTGTGACATAATCTTCAATTTGTTGAAGGCGGTCACTATATGGTAGAAGTTGAAGTATTATGAGCAACAACAGAAAATGAAAATTACAAACATCACATAGAAGATATTCAACATTTGTTAGGGGTCTTTAATAAAGATACTGGAAGGTTCACAAAATAGATAGTTAAGGTTTTATAAGGGTTAATTAAAATAATTAAATAATTTTTTTTTTTTTTTTAATTAATTATTTATTTATTTTTCTCTGCAGTGGCACATCATAAATTTATATAAATGTACTAATTAAGAAATAATTCATGGAAGCCATAGATTTGTTGGAAATTTACACATGGCCTGGGCCGTGATATTCGAATTTTATCCTGAGCGTTAGCGAGGGATAAAATTAACGAATATCACGGCCCAGGCCATGTGTAAATTTACAACAAATCTATGGCTTCCATGAATTATTTCGATTCTAATAGGACAAATACGATCATTAAAAAACTGAAGCGATGATGGGTATACCGTGTGTGTGGCTGTTCTATTTTACCCACTGTTCGATAAATGTAAAACAAATCTAATAAACCTGCATGAATGATTTCTTAACTAACCGCCAGAAAAAAAAATGTGATTACTTTTTTTACTTCTCAGTAAACCCAACATTTGCAATTTTAGATTTACATTTTTTTATCGTAAGCTACCGTTAAATTCACTGTTGACATGTTGTAAACAAGGAGCCGCCATGTTGACTTGCTGAAATTAGTAAATGTGCGAATAATGCAATAGAACAGAAAACAAGCAACACCTACCTCAATACTTTATTTTAATGTAATTGTATCCGAGTTTAGAAGGTAAACGCAATAGAAAAACCTTCAGCTTTGACGTTTTCATTCGTATGACGTCATGTTTTGAAATGACGTTAATGCGCCAAAATCATTACTGAAATTTCGCGGAATTTTAATTTAATTTGTTTTTGTCCATTTTTCCGTTCTCTAAATGTGTAAATTCTTTTTGTTATGCGTCAGAATCAGAATAAATGTTCTGTAGGGTTTTTATTCAATTGTAATTGTTGACACAGCGAAATCCACAACCGTTTACACATAGGTTACGATACATGTGGATTTACGTGGGAGGCATATTTAAACAGCCATTTATGTACATCTTGGAGTCTGCGCTAAGTATAGATATATCGAGAATTTTATCACGGTGTTGTTTACAAAGCGAAAGAAGCACGTCATATTAGAATGAGTTATATACAATAGCGACAAAACAAGTGTCTGTGTTATAATCGTTTGGACTAACTGACCATGTGATGCTACTTGAAAACTTCAAACTTCGAAATTTGGAATCTGATACTTGTTTATATTTCATTTTCTAATATCGTTGTCGGGAGACGGAATAAAAACGACATGTTTCCGACTTAATTACAAGTGTACCGGAAAATAAGTCTTAACCGGTAAGGATTTGCGTATTAGAAAACGAAGCTGCAGAACCAGAAATATTTTTTTAAAGAAGAAAGAAACAACATTTTTTTATAAATATAACAGCTGAACAATCAAAGGTAAACATGGATAACTAATGAATCACAATCAAAATGAACGAAATGTCTGTAAATCAATCACACACTCTATTGTGGCACACTAATCTTGAACTCCATCGGGTTGTTGGACAACTCGGTCCGAAGATAACTCGTCCCAAAGACAACTATGACCGTTTATGAAAAAGGGGGCACTTGGAACCCGACCCCACCCCCCCCCCCCCCCCCCCACCTCTACCCCATCGTAAAAAGGGGGTGTTCATAACCCAGGACAAAAAGGAGGGTTCCAACTACATGTCCCCATTCAAATGCATTAATCGTCCAAAAAAAAGGGGGTGGTTCCAACCCCTGGACCCGCCCCCCCCTCGCCATTTTAAAATGTCTTTAAGCTATGCTTAGTTGGATGATATCAGAGGTAAACATAAAATCAGTAATGAAAGTAACCTCACATAAGTATGCTTTCAACAAGAAAAATGGACGAAAATATAAACATCGCAACACAGATTTTTATATACAAATCCTTGATGGCAAGAGTAAAATAATGTTTTCAGCTGAAAAATGACAGACAATGAAAGTTTCTTTACCTTCAAAAAAGTATAGTACAGAATGGGATTGTTCAGTATGAAATACAATACATATTGCTGCATCACTCGTTTGTGATGCCTGGTTGGTTTCGTCGGACTAAAACATGCTCCCAAAAACAACATTTATTAGAAAATGTAATATTTCAAAAAATTACAAGTCCGTACATACATTGGAGTGAACTATTCATAACAATAAGGCAAAGTTACGTAGACTCAATAATTATTGTTACATTCATGACATTTGTAATTAATCAGTTCCTTACCCCACCTTGCATTCCGGCAATTAGTCTCCAATGTGACAATAATATTTTTATGCCCCACCTACGTTATGCCCCACTTACGATAGTAGAGGGGCATTATGTTTTCTGGTCTGTGCGTTCGTTCGTCTTTCTGTCTGTATGTCCGTTCGTTCGTCTGTTCGTCCGTCTGTTCGTTCGTCCGTCTGTCCCACTTCAGGTTAAAGTTTTTGGTCAAGGTAGTTTTTGATGAAGTTGAAGTCCAATCTACTTGAAACTTAGTACACGTGTTCCTTATGATATGACCTGTCTAATTTTAATGCCTAATTATATTTTTTATCCAATTTCACGATCCATTGAACATGGAAAATGATAGTGCGAGTGGGGCATTCGTGTACTTTGGACACATTCTTGTTATTATTGTTGCATTTCCATGTAACCATATAGCCAGTGCCTTTATTCTATCTATAGCTTCAAATATGTAGCATCAGTGGTAAAACCACATGAACCACATTGGAATTAATACACTGAGGCCACAATTAAAAATATTTCAGTTTGCCCAAACCCGACCCATGATGACTGGGTGTGGGTAGGTAGGTAGGCAAATTCTTTTTTTTTTTTTTTTTTATCAGAATTTGCATGAAAATATTAAAAGGTCTTATAACAGTATATCTTTATTTTCCCGTCAAACCTTTGTAGAGACAACCAAAGGCCATGAATTTAAAACCTCTATAAATAAATTAGTCTAAATATGATTTGTATCCTGAGATGTTTATAATCCTGACAATTGCTAACTGTGTGAAAGGGCTGGTGGATTTATGAAGTGATTTCAACAGTTCCATCAACACGATGTTTGTGTAAAAAAAATATCAGCTGATTTAATATATGATTAAATTTGTTTGCAATTTTTAAATCCTATTTCTATTAAAATAGATTAAATGTCCTAAAATATTTATATGAATTATTATCTATCATCCTTAGTGTCTTTTTTATGTTTTGAAAAAAAAAAATATTTTACATTATCACACAGGTAAATTAAATTTGTTATCACACAGGTAAGTTAAATTTGTTTGCAATTTTTAAATCCTATTTGTATTAAAATAGATTAAATGTCCTAAAATATTTATATGAATTATTATCTATCATCCTTAGTGTCTTTTTTATGTTTTGAAAAAAAAAATATTTTACATTATCACACAGGTAAACTAATTTGGCTATAAATAGATCAAAGCATGTTCTGTAGAATCTCCAAACCAAAAACGTATTTGTTATAATTTTATTTCTTAAAATAATCAAGTTTAATTTTTGAAAATAATCATTGTTGATAAATTATAATTACAAAAAGTTAACGTTTTCTGAAGACTATTTATTTTTAGGTCATGGTTCTAGAGGCTTCCTCACAAATTTGTATAAAAATCCAATATGGCGTCAATAACATGTTTTTACTTTTGCACATGTGAAAAAATTATTTCTGACAAAAGTCAGATTTCTCTTGTCAAAAAGGATTTATATTTATATTGCAATAAATTATTCAGAAGGAGTTACATTCAGTTAAGATTATATTTCTGATTCTGTGAGCAATTATAGTTTTATCAAATTCTCCCAAACAGCAACGTACTGAATCATCTTGTCTAATGAGACTTGTCAATTTGAACTATTTGAATAAAAGGGCATCTAATTTACATGATAAAGGAAGATTATAGTTAAAGACATTAATTTATCAAGAAATTATTCCTTTTTATTCAGTAAAAACAAAATCTTCTTGCAAGATTGTAAATTCGCAACTTCCGGATCCATTTCCTGTCAGAATAACATTGAAAATATTCGATTGCACATGGTTTTGAACAAATCTACCTGAATAATCTAATCAGATATTCGATAACACGATGAAATTAATATTGAGCATATAGGTAAGGGTTTGGTAGTACAGACAACTACAGCGTAAAAAAAACTGTGCCACTTCTTTACGTTCGTTAAATCAGAAGATAAAAACAGAGAACATCGAATATCGATTAACTGCGTCTCTTATACGCTTTCTTTTAATCTTATTCACAGTTACTTTCAAAATCCGAAAAAAAAAATTTCTTCAAAAAAACGTCAAAAAAGAATTTGAGTCGGCGGGTTTATTTTGGGTCGGTCGCGTTTGGGCAAACATACAATCTTTTTATTTTGGCCTGAGTTTAATAACTGATTTGACAAATAGCTGATGCATTTATGACTGTGGTTTAAACCGCATCAAATATAGATAAGGACATCTGATTAGTTTTAGATACATGCACATAGGCGGATCCAGGGGGGGGGGGCCCCTTTCGTGGGAAAAACTTGGTTGATTATATAGGGAATCATTGAAGCATGACTGGAGCGGGCCCCCCCTTAGGAAAAGTTCTGGATCCGCCAGTGATGCACAATGTACTTATATAAATGATATAATCGAGAAAATGATAATATCAACCTATTGATATATTCAATCTGAATTTTTACCCTTTTCATATATCATAGAACAATGTAGAAGGTGGTAAAGGGTAATTTTTTGCAACATTTTTTGCCATTTTTATTTCTCATGCAGCCGTGAAAAAGGTTCGTTATTCACTGTGTTTAGTGAAATTGGTTAAAAGATCAACATGCAGGAAATTTGTAATTGTTCGTTCATCGTGAAATTGCACGTCGTATTTCGCGTTTTTACGTGTGGACCCCCTCTTTAAACCCTCATCATAGAGGATTAAATAGTGACCTATTCCAGTTGCTCATCCCTCCCAGACCCCACACCCTGAGATAATTAATTTTACAAAAATATGCATGATATAAGAAGATGTGGTATGCATGCAAATTACAACAACTATCCGTCAAAGTCACAATTTGTAAAAAGTAAACCATTAAAGGCATTATAGGTCAAAGTGTGGGCTTCAACACAGAGCCTTGGCTCAAACCAAACAGCAAGCTATAAAGGGCCCCCAAAATGACTAGTAACAATAATCAGTATAATATATATAAAAAACGAGAAACACTTATAAACCATATGAACATGACCAACAAACCAGAACCTCTGAACAACAGGTTCCTGACTAAGGACAGCTAAAGGTGCAAAGAAATGCCGAGGGTTTAATTGGAACAAACCATCACCCTAACTTGAAACGATAGTGTAATATCACAACAATGAACATACAGTCATTGGTACTACTACTACTTATTCAAGTAATTTTTATTAACTTGAAGAAGTAAAAAAAAATATACACATATAAGTAAATTTGTAGGATACTTATACAAATGAATTTTATTTACTTGTATAGGTAAAAAAAAAATTGTCTTAGTTACATGTATGTCCCTTAGACATTCAGAATGTTTTACTTGTATAAGTAAAAAAGTCATCCTTCCTTCTTTTCTTGAATTCTTAAAATTTCTTTGCTCTAATAGAATTTTAAATTGTGTACCCTTTGCAGATGTCTTTTCTAATCATTTTTTAAAGTGTAATTTCATGGACAATGAAAATCCCATTTGTCTGTTATCTTCATAATACTGCTCATTTACAAGCCCCAAAGGAGCAATTTTAAAGGCATTGAGCAAATATACAAGATCTTTGCTCAATCAGTTTCTTTGTTGAATTAATGAGATGAAACATTGAACTTTAATAAAAAAAAACTAGAGGCTCTAAAGAGCCTGTGTCTCTCACCTTGGTCTATGTGAATATTAAAGGAAGCAGATGGATTCATGACAAAATTGTGTTTTGGTGATGGTGATGTGTTTGTACATCTTACTTTACTGAACATTCTTGCTGCTTAAAATTGTCTCTATCTATAATGAACTTGGCCCATTAGTTTCAGTGGAAATGTTAGTAAACATTTACAAATTTTATGAAAATTATTAAAAATTGACTATAAAGCACTTTGCTGAACATTATTGTTGTTTACAGTTTATCTCTATCTATAATAATATTCAAGATAATGACCAAAAACAGCAAAATTTCCTTCAAACTAACAATTCAGGGTCAGCAACCCAACAACGGGTTGTCCCTTTAATCTAAAAATTTCAGAGCAGATAAATATTGACCTGTTAAACAATTTTACCCCATGTCAAATTTGCTCTAAATGCTTTGAGTTTTGAGTTATAAGCCAAAAACTGCATTTTACCCCATGTTCTATTTTTAGCCATGTCGGCCATCTTGGTTGGATGGCCGGGTCACCGGACACATTTTTTCAAACTACTAACCCAAAAGATGATTGTGGCCAATTTTGGATTAATTTGGCCAAGTAGTTTCAGAGGAGAAGATTTTTGTAAAAGATTACTAAGATTTACGAAAAATGGTTAAAAATTGACTATAAAGGGCAATAAATCCTAAAGGGGTCAACTGACCATTTCAGTCATGTTGACTTATTTGTAAATCTTACTTTGGTGAACATTATTGCTGTTTATAGTTTATCTCTATCTATAATAATATTCAAGATAATAACCAAAAAGAGCAAAATTTCCTTAAAATTACTAATTCAGGGCCAGCAACCCAACAACAGGTTGTCCGATTCATCTGGAAATTTCAGGGCAGATAGATCTTGAACTGATAAACAATTTTACCCCTGTCAGATTTGCTCTAAATGCTTTGGGTTTTGAGTTATAAGCCAAAAACTGCATTTTACCCCATGTTCTATTTTTAGCCATGGCGGCCATCTTGGTTTGATGGCCGGGTCACCGGACACATTTTTCAAACTACTAATCTAAAAGATGATTGTGGCCAAGTTTGGATTAATTTGGCCCAGTAGTTTCAGAGGAGAAGATTTTTGTAAAATATTACTAAGATTTACGAAAAATGGTTAAAAATTGACTATAAAGGGCAATAACTCCTAAAGGGGTCAACTGACCATTTCAGTCATGTTGACTTATTTGTAAATCTTACTTTGCTGAACATTATTGCTGTTTACTGTTTATCTCTATCTATAATAATATTCAAGATAATAACCAAAAACAGCAAAATTTTCTTAAAATTACTAATTCAGGGGCAGCAACCCAACAACGGGTTATCGGATTCATCTGAAAATTTCAGGGCAGATAGATCTTCACCTATTTAACAATTCTACCCCATGTCAGATTTGCTCTAAATGCTTTGGTTTTTGAGTTATAAGCCAAAAACTGCATTTTACCCCTATGTTCTATTTTTAGCCATGGCGGCCATCTTGGATGGTTGGCCGGGTCCACGGACACATTTTTTAAACTAGATACCCCAATGATGATTGTGGCCAAGTTTGGTTTAATTTGGCCCAGTAGTTTCAGAGGAGAAGATTTTTGTAAAAGTTAACGACGACGACGGACGACGGATGCCGGACGACGGACGCCAAGTGATGAGAAAAGCTCACTTGGCCTTTTAGGCCAGGTGAGCTAAAAATTAGCAAACCTAGGAAAAATCATTAAAGGCATGATTTTACATCTCAAAACTTCAGGATTTTTGTCGTTATTTTTGTGGGATTGAAAGAAAAATTTACTCATACAAGTAAATTTTTGAGAAAATTAAGGGGAGATTATTCAAACGTTATTTATTTACTTATATGTGTATATTTTTTTTTACTTCTTCCAGTAAATAAAATTAACTTGTACAAGTAGTACCCCTGACTGACATAGAAAGACATCAATTGAAAAGGCTCAACATTTATTAACATGATTAACAAAAACAAGTGAACATTCATTGAACAAATAAATTTGATCTATGACACAATACACAAAATAAATTAAAAAAGAAAGAAGGGGGTAAAAATTTAAATGTAAACCGATATCAGGCAGACAAACATGACCTTAGACAAAATGCCAAATAAAGTAACATACACTGGTAAATGAAAAAAACGTTTGAAAAGAATACAAATTTAGCAATGTTTAGTTAAATGTTTAAAGGACAAGGTTCACTTACGGCACAAAATGACCTTTATTTCAAAAAGTGCACAAAATATAATTATACAATATAAATACAGGGATTCGGAAACAAGAAAAACTTATATAAATCCGTCTCCCTTTAAAAAAATGACAAAATTAGGAACATAGTATAAGAAACTCGTATAATATAATTTTCAATTCTTATTTAACATGTTTATTCTGTGGTTTGCCCGTTACTCAGAAGTCAGTTTGATAAAAAAAAATGTGATCAACTCGTGTTTTCATAATTATAGTGCATGATTAGCTGAGAAATATGTAAATGTTTCGAAAATAAGGTAACATCAAATAAAGTTTCAACATCTTAATCGACATTGACATAAAAATAATTGTTACGGACCAAATGTCCCTGTTTCTAAAATAAATGGCCTTAAATATCAAGTTTATCATTAAATACCAAGAAGGTCAAAATTTGGTTCGTAAATGGGTCTATTTCAAAAGTCTTAATGCTAAATATACATCCATTCTTTTTTTGATTCCAAGTTTGGCAATATATATATATATGGTAAATAAACATGATAAACATAAGGCTGTGTAATGGGCCAAATTTTAATAATAAGAAAATGCAATTATTAATGCAATCAGTACAATGAAGGGTAGACAATCCCCAAATGCTTTATATTCCTTTAAAGTCAATTCAAAATGCAATTCTGAAAGCTAAAACATATATGAATAATGACAAAAGATAGAAAAATAAAAATAATAATACATGTAGTATCCTATAATTGATATAATGCAAAAGTGATATATATAATCTATGCTTAACCACACCCATTCAATAATGCTACTGGGATGGGTGGGTGGGGAATGCAAAAATTGTGCCATGCGGTTGCTTATATCATTTATTTATAACTGCGTATGCCGCTTACATCATTTATCTAATGGTTTAGCTAAATACCAGATTATAAACGTTGCAAATAGAATGGAGTAGGAAGTACCATTTTACATCAAAGTCGGTATTCACTGAATCCCTTATCATAACAGTATATAATATTCTCCAAAATAAGCCCATTTTGGACATATATCTATATAGTTAAAATATGATGATTTTGTGCAATTTTCACACCTATAAAACGCTTTCGAAACACCTTGGCCGCCACCTATGATCCAAAATGTGTTGTAACTAAAAGAATCCAGTTTTGATATAGAATTCATCAATATAAAAACTTTTTTTGATCGTGGAAGGAGGCCAAGGTTCATTGTATGCCAAAAACAATTAAATTTTAATTATGGAAAAAAGTACCAAAATTGACCTTAATTTTATTTAAAATTCAAAGAATGTTAATTTAAGGGGTCATAGCTTTATAAATTGTAAAAGAAAATACCAGAAAATATATTTTTGTTTTAATAGTACAAGTATTATCAAAAGTATTTTGATGTGATGTGAAATTTTGTAATTTTTTGGCCCGAATTAAAAAACCTTAAAAAAATTAGGGCCAATTTTAACCCTTCGTGAACCTTCTCCTTTGCTGATGACAAAATCGATATTTATGCCAATGTAAACTATATTTAAAGATCTAATCATGCTAATTACAACATTGATAAAATAACCTTTACTATTACGGATCACAAAATAGTCATTTCCACATGATTTTGTCATTTCAGGCCTTTAATTGGTATTGCAAGAATTGGTAAGAAAAAACAAACAACAAAACAAGTTTGAGAAATAAGAGAATTTAGTCATGAATAACATTACATTGTCTACAATGTTTTAGAGAGTCCATTGATTAGGATGCACATAGACCTTGATGAGGGGCACAGGCTTTTAAGTCTTCACCTGCAGGCCCTATTAAAGAGGCATTTTTTTTGGTGTGGGTGTTTTTGTTTAAGAATAATTTGTTTGTTGTTTTTGTTTAAGAATAAATTGTTGGATCAAACAATTTATTCTTAAACAAAAACACCCACACCAAAAACAATTATTATTATCATGATTATTGTAGTGCGACCAACTGGAAAACAAAATCAGGCGGACAAAATAAACTATTCTGTCCTCTGTACCTTATTATATATAGCCTTTATATTCAATGCTATAACAAAATGAGGAAATTTAGCAAGAATTGTTTGAATTTTTAAATGAATTATGTTTAATAACTGTCTCTTTTTTATTTTTTAGATTTCATCATTTAACATGTTTAATGTTTGCATGTGTTTATGATGTTCAAACATCAGATGAGACCGAATACGATGGTAGCTATGGTGATGATCAACGGTTAATAATTTGAAATATTGGCAGAAGTAATAAGACCACTGAAACAATTATATTGAAAAGTGAAGGAAAGAGTTTATAAGCATTCAAGAAGTCAAAATAGGACAGATTGCCATCTTAAATGTAGTCACATGTTTGTGCCTCATCACCAAAAAGTTGGATGCCAATAGCCATGAAATATCCTCTTTCAAATCAACAAAAATTAACCACATCTAAAAAGTCAAAAATTGAAAAGATAAAAGCAACAAATCGCAAATCACTAAAAAAATTTAAAAACATTAAATCTAATCTAGGTCTGAAACCTACAGGACAAACACTTGTCCATGTTGTCGAAAAACAATACAAGTGTAAGGTTAAACGATGTAAACACCGATTTTCTAAGAAGTCTGATTTAGAAATACACCTGAACACTCATAACAGAATAAAAACATTTACCTGCAACTCTTGCAACAGGGAATTCTTAAATAGGAAAATATTCAAAATACATGAAATCAAATGTAAAATATGGAAGAAGCGAAATAAGAAAATCGTTCAACATTTATGCAAAGAATGTGGAGAAAGTTTTTGCCAGGGTGGAACATATGAAATTCACCAGAGATCTCATTTCAATGCCAAGCCATACATGTGTGTAATATGTGGAAGAAAGTTTATTTTGAAATTGGCAATGTTTCGACATATATCCAGGCATATTTCACTTTTTGAATGTCAGACGTGCAAAAGTGTTTTTGATACTCCGTTAAAACTTGAAAAACACACTTTTACTCACATGGATGATTTAGCTGTTTATAAATGTCTGTATTGTACCAGAATTATGATAGACCAAGAAAAATTTGAAAAACATTTGAAATTTCATGTCCGACATATAAATGCAAAGCATAAACAAAGCGAATCTGTATTTCACAAAAAATTAGGAAAGATAAGGAAACTTACAAAAAAAGGTAACTTCAGCATTAAGAAAGTTGTGAAAAAAGAGAAATTTGATGATTTTACTGAGAGTTTTCACATACATAGACATACTGATGATTCGATAGGATATGTTGAAGCTGCCTCGAACGAGTCAAATGAAGGTTGCTTCACAACAAAAATGATACAAACATCAAGTATTGCCGAAAATTCAAAAAAAGTAGATCTAGAGGAAGATGAACCAAGCATTGCAAAATTAGATTGTGTACTTTGCCAATTGTCTTTTCAAACTATTTCGTCCTTTATGCAGCATGTTAGTTCACATGTAAATTATCAAAATGAATATCAGATTCGAGAGCCAAACATTGATGTATTAAATACCAACAAAACCATTTTTGTCTGCCGATGTTGCGACAGAAAATTTGCAAATCGTAAATTTGCAAAAGATCATATATCCAACTTATTGCAAAAACCAGATGAAATTCATGAACAGTTGAAAAATGAGAAGACCCTTGATTTTTCTGATAACAAATATATTTTCTCCGTTTCGATCGGAAATCTTAAAAGTATAGCTGAAGATTCAGCAGTAACCAAAGCCATTATTTACCATTGTGCAAAGTGTAGTACAAACTTTGAGAGCAAGTCAAGTCTGTTCAGTCATGTGAAAAATTGTAAAAAAGTAGAACACAAATATTGGTGCCCAAACTGCAATATGAATTTTGAAACTAATGGTCTTTTGAAAGAACATATACAAATGGGTCACAAAAGAATACAGACAGATCCCATGCTAGATTTGGTTATTGTTACAACAGAGAAAACCATTGAAAATGTTGATCAGAAAATTTCATTTGAATGTAAAAAATGTGGTATAGTTTGTAATTCTGTTAAAGATTATGCAACACATCGTGAGACGACACACAATAATGTTGGACCAGAAATGGCTGAAGAGTCAGAATTTGTCTGTGCACATTGTGATATATCTTTTGAATCGCAAGCATTATTGTATACACATTTACAATGTCATAGAGAAAATCCCAGAACGCCGAGTAAAACTACAAATTACAGTGACAAAATGTTTCACGATAGATCAGCCGGGTTATGGATTTGTACCGTGTGTAATAAGTCTTACTCGACAAAATGTAACTTGACCAGGCATATTACCCTTCATGATGACGAGGAGAAGGGCAGTCATGTGTGTCCATTCTGTAATCGTGTTTTTCAATTCAAGAGGTATTTACAACATCACGTCATGTACATGCATAAGGTTAAAAAAAAGGGAGATAAAAAGTACAAGTGTGAGGAATGCGATGGAAAGTTTTCAAGCTCGACCAGTCTTACACGTCATAAACTTATACACACTGGAGAAGCTGATTCAAAAAAATTTTACCAGTGTGAATATTGTAATAAGAAGCTACGTTGTGATAAGCAACTAAAACTACATATAAGGACCCATACAGGTGAAAAACCATTCGGTTGTGATAAGTGTTCATATAGAGCTGCAGCATATTGCAATCTACTAACACATGTCAAAAGAGTTCATGAAAATCCAATTCCAAACAGGCGTGGTCCAAAAAGTAATAAACCAAAACCCTTTGTGGTTTAAACACCTGATAATTTGCTTCAAGTGTTTCAAGAAGGAAAAACATCAGCATGATCAGAGGAAATACAATTCTAAAACCAAAACATCTAAAAATTGTCTGAAGAATGATTAATTAAATGGTATCAAGCACAGAGTTTAATTTTATGTCAATTTTTGTAAGAAGAAATAAGAGCCATGCTGATTATATTGTTTGTTAAAGAATCATTTTGAAAAAGCATGTAAAAGTTTTCTTCAATTTCACAAGAAAAACTTCTTTTGAATTCAATAGTTCAATACCTCTAAAAGATTACATACAGAGTGCCATTGGAAACCATATGCATTAAATTTCAAGGTCCATCTGGTTCCCTGTAAAATTAGAATTGGGAACAGTTTATACAATGTATAAAGATACTCAATTTTACTTATTTTTTTGTCATATTTAATTAAATCCAATGTCAATCCTTTATTGTAATTTTGATATTGTAGTTTGTCTGTGTTTTGATGCCATAATCAATTTATTGTTTATGTGTTTGGTGCCTATATAAAGTTATCTTATCTTATAGAAATGTATATTTTATATGAAAATATGAAAATGGAATCTATATTATATAGTATAAAAAATGAAATGGGTGCTATATTACATTTTGTAATCTGTAATTTAGCGGCTTTATTTAGCCATTATTGTGTAACAGTTATCAATGGTTCACTTGAGTGATAGGCTAAATTGCATAACAATAACTTGTTAGTTATCTGGTTTAAACAAAATCATCAAAATGCCATACAATTATTTTAAAAGCTGTTTAATTATTCCACATTTTATAAACATAGGGCTTTTTTAACAAATACATTTTAATTGTATATATTTTATTATTTAGATAAACATAATTAAGGAAATGTACGATTTTAATTATCAACATGATGTATTTTGAATAAAATAGTAGCCTATTAAACCCTATAAAAGTCTCTTTTCCATCCATTTTTAAATTAAGGATGATAAAATATCAGGCAATAAAGAAAATGTTAGGGTCATATAACTTAATTGCAACTTTTTGACATTAAAATATTCTTTACAATAAACATGATAAAAAGTTCTCTTAATTTAGACAACAACTGGATGTGTTTAACGACCTTGACTGGATATACATCCCTGGCACGGTCGGTGAAAATTTAGACAACAGAATAACAATAAACACTTAGCACCCTAAAATGGTTCATTTTCAATGTTATATATATCAGTATATTTTATCAACATTTATCATGTTTATCATGTTTATTGGCAGTCATAAGAAAGCTTTTTTGCAGGACAATGAAACTTAAAAAAATTAGTTAAGTTGCATGCATTTGTCTTAGTCCCAGGCCACATTTTCAAAGTTATCCACCATTTCCACAATAACTGATAATTCAGAAATATTTGCAGTAATCAAAATAAATTATTTTTTTTGTCGTACTTTAAATGGTTGTTTAATGGAGAAGATTTGGGTACATCATCCTCCTGTTGACCTGAAAAGATACATTTTTGTTCATAAAATCTTTAACAACAAAATTGTACTTGCTACCCTCGCCAGAAATTTTATTATTTTGGGTAATAGCATCCCTCTTTCCATTGGACCTTAGATCCACTATTGATTTTAATGCTATTATATCATGTATATATTCATATAAATAAGTTGTATGCCACACATTATGGTATGTATTTCCTGTAAAAAAAAAAAGATCTCTATTACAAAAGTTACATTTTTGTAATTTACATTACGGAAAGAAAAGTTGATTATTAGAGGGGGGAAGAGCATTTTATTTTGTCAATTTGTGGATGAGCATAAAAAACAAATATTCTGACCCTGGTCGGAGTAAAAATGAATAATCTGGCCTCTTTTATGTTGCAAATAGGTTGTTTTGACCTCATAACTCCCCCCCTCATGTTAATCAAAGGATTGTTCCCTCAATTTTAAAATTATACTTGTTTTACATGTAATTTTTTGTTACATAACTTATAAATGTATAATGTGATAATTGTTATGCTAGATGACAAATACATAGTATAACTTATAATAAGATGATTTGGAATGAAATCATTTGCTTGACAATTTTTTTTAACCCATGTTCAAGTCATTTTAATTCTTGCAGTTGCTAATATAAGTCATCTACGTTCATATCCGTAGATGTGGATATTTTAACACCCTGAAGTACCCCAGTACACCTTGAGGCGTAACTGAAGGGTGTTAAAATATCATTATCTATGGATATGAACGTAGATAATGAATTTATCCCCGGTCTTAGTCCGAATCGGGCGAGTTTTATGGAAATTCAGGTACAAAGTGTAACGTGAAAACAACATTTTTTCATTATCTAAAAAAGTTTTATTGAAATTTGGAAATTTTACATATTTTTTACGGGGTGTAGGGTACCTTTGGTAGAACCCTACAGGTAGTCAAATATAAGACGTTTTTAATACGGAGACAGAGAAACTGGATTGTGTCAAATTTGGCGCTCAATGTTGTGAGATTTACGTCATAGATGGTGTGACGTCAATGGGGGTCATTTGCATAGCTAGGTCAGTAGTCCCATTCCTTGAAAATATGGCAGTCAAGTGATGCATTTTAATGAAATGAGTGTAAATGATCGGCATAATAGGAAAAAAATTGTTAATGAATGAAATATTTTTAAAATTACAAACATCATGGATAATCTACAGAATTCAATATTTCACAAGGAGCAATCATGTAACTTTAAAAGGAAAACTTGCGTGAAGTTCCCCGGGATAACGGTTAGCACATTCGGGGATATGGGTTAGCAACACCCAGGGGCTTTGGGTTTTGTAACCATGTGCGTACTAAGCCGGGGATAATGATAAATATCTGTTGTGCTTGCTTTTCTAGCATGATAAAAGGACTATTGTTTGGGACTCAAATAATACATGCTGTACTTACTGATCCTTATTTGTATAATTTCTATTAACTGTGGATTCATTTAATTTCGTGGCTACCAATTTTCTTGGATTGAATGAGAAAAATTTGCATTTTCGTGGATAATCGATTCTGTGGTTTTTACAAAATCAAAATGCAAGCCTATAGAAAATATGTAATTCATTAAAAGCATTTAAATTGTTTGTGGTTCATCTGTTCCTGCAAAATTAACGGAAATATGTATCTAATGAATCATTTTGAATCCACAGTATACTGTAATTGTGTGCATTATCATCATAATTGTTGTATAATGGTACACACTGTACATGCTTAAGCATGGCTAGTAAAACTAATTGAAATACTGAAGCCCTTACTAAGTAAGAATTGGTGTTAGAAAGAATGTATCTTTTAAGTGTTTTGAATGCTTTTTTGTTTGTTTTTAGGTTCATACTATTATTTTATTTTGTTTGTTTGTTAAGCTTTGCAGAAATAGAAGACCCGATGTAAGGACCATTTTTTGGCCCCCTGAAATTGTAATTATAGTGAATTTCCTTATTCCTTTCAAATTGTCATGATTGTGTCAAATTTTAATGATAAACATGATAAATGAATTTAAAGATATAAAATGAATATTCAATTCAAAAAAGTATATATTGTGGTATTAATGTGAATTATAAGCATGTAAAAATAAACATATCTTTACTTAAGAAGACATTTGCACAAAGGCATTGATAAAATGAGTTATGAATTAAGGCAAGATAATTAATCAAAAATATATGTTATCCAAATTAATATCTTTGTTAAAGAAATCATGTAGCAAAATATATGTATTTTGTAAATCTGAATATATAACAGGAACTCAAAGAGAACCTATTTTGAAGATTTAAAGTTTTGCATTAAATGAAAGATGTTTGAACCCCTTAATAAGACACATACCAAAGATATACTGATATACAACAGATTACGAATCTAATTCATTAAGATTAAAAAAAAAATTTCGAGGGGCCAAAAAAAAAAATTTACCAGAACTTCTCCTTTGTTATTGTTATTTGTTAATTTAAGAAAAAAAGGAATGATCTTAGAATATATTTTATTTTGCGAAAGTAGAAGTTGGTAAAGGGACATAACTCTGTAGTCTGCATTACATAGAAGCTTACATAATAATTAGATATATGATTTAGACAAATGAAGCTGATTTTGAAGAGTTATGCCCCTTAATCTACATCTACTTCATGTTGTTGATGAGCTATTATTTGTTGGTTAATAATTTCTTAGTTTTTATGTTTTACTGAAATTAAATACTTATAGGAAAATATTTTTATTGTGTTTATTTATTAAATGTTGATTTCATAAAAATTATAAATGTGTGTTATTTTACATATATCAAGGAATTGTACAAGGCTGTCAAATTTACTTCAAATTATTTTTCACAATTTTTTTAATTTAAAATTAGGTGGTGTGGTATGTTTGCCATTCAGAAAAATATCCATGAAGACCAAAGAAGGTCTAATCATTTCCATTGACTCTTTCTTTCTATATTTTATAGTTATCAAGATAACAGGGGAAAATAAAACAATTTAGTAAAAATTGTCATTTATATAATTAGTGACAAAACTCCTAGTTATCATCAGTCACAGACTAAAAACTGAATACACAAAGAATGATAACTTAGTCAATTGTAAATAGCTTATTATTTAATAAAGGCAACAGTAGTATACCCCTGTTAGAAAGTCAAAACATCGATTGAAGGAAAGCAAATCTAGGTTACAAACTAAAACTGTGGTAAACACATCAATTATAAGAAGAAAACAACGATACAACAGAAACACTGAAGTGCAACAAAAGACCAAAACGACAATGCAACACACACAGAAACGAACTATAAGATAACAACTGCCATTTTTCTTCCTGACTTGGTACAGGACATTTGAAAAAAGGTGGTTTTGGGCTAGCCAAACCTCGTGCTTTTATGGCAATGTTAAACACTAAAATGACAACATTCAGGACAGAACTACAGTACAAATAGATGTAAGAACTGTTAATCTATTAGTATTAAGTTAAGAATCTTGAAACCCTTTGAATCATGGTTCCTGAGAAAAATTCAATACTAGTTCATGAACATGATCTGAAAATATGTAAATAAACTCATCATAGATACCAGTATTAAACATGTTAAAATTTTGTACTTTAGACGGGCGTTTGGTTTAAAAAGACTCTTCAGTGAAGCTTGAATTAAAAAAAAGTTAAAGAGGAGGCCAAATAAAGTACGAAGTTGAAGAGCATTTAGGACCCAAACTTCCATAATGTATTGCCAAATACACATAAGCTACTCACTTATGGTATCAGGTTAGTTCGGGCCCAATACACTTTCGCACCCTACATGTTTGCGACCTTAGTCTGTTAGCACCAAACATGTTTGCACCCAATTTTTGTCGAGCCTGTGACTTTTGTCGCAGAAGGCTCCACATAGGGATAGTGAGCAGGAGGCGGCGTTAGCTAACTACTTAACAGCTTTATATTATAGAAGGTGAATGACCTGGATGCTTCATACTTTGTATATAGATGCCTCCTTTTACGAAGTTTCCATCAGTCCTTTACCTCATTTTTATGGTTCAGTGACTACTTGAAAAAAAAGTATTTTTTTTTTAAATGTTAAATTCTCTCTTATTATAAGTAATATGATAACTATATTTGGTATGTGCGTACCTTGCTAGGTCCTCGTGACTATCAGACAGTTTTCACTTGACCTGAACCTCATTTCATGGATCAGTGAACAAGGTTAAGTTTTGGTGTTCAAGTCCATATCTCAGATACTATAAGCACTAGGTCTAGTATATTCGGTGTAAAGATGTACTGTAAGGTGTCATCTGACCTGGACCTCATTTTCATGGTTCAGTGGTTATAGTTAAGTTTTTGAGTTATGGTCTTTTTTATTGGTCTACTATATTTGGTGTATGAAAATAATTTTGTGTTTTGGTCTTTTTTTTCTTATACTCTGCAATAGGTCTACTATATTTGGTGTATGGAATGATTATAAAGTGTACATGTCTAGTTGGAAGGTGTCATCTGACCTTGACCTCATTTTCATGGTTCAGTGGTCAAAGTTAAGTTTTTTTTCTAATACTATATGTAATAGGTCATTTATATTTGGTGTATGGAAATATTTTATGATCTATATGTCAGTTGCACAGGTGTCATTTGACATTGACCTCATTTTTACGGTTCATTGCTCAGTATTAAATTTTGTGTTTTGGTCTGTTTTCTTAAACTATAAGCAACAGGGCAACCATAGTTGTTGTATGGAAGAATTGTTAGCTGTACATGTCTGCCTGGCATGGTTCATCTGACCTTTTCAGGAGGTACAGAAATACACTTAACCAAAAAAATCGTAGTCAGAATCTCACTTTATTTGGAAACATTGATTTTTTTTAAAGCAGTACACTTACACAACAGAATCTTACTTTATTTTAAGGGTACCAACGTGTAGAGTGCGAAAGTGATTGGGCGCGAATGTGTTTTTGGGCGAACGGACCCGGATTCTTCTCTTTTCTGTGTACAATATCCTAATTTTCAAAAAAAAACTCAAACTTTTGTAAAGTGTTAATTTATAAATATAACAATAGCAATGATAATTCATGGCACCTGATAAACAGAATGTGATCAGTGACAAATGTGAAAATGTAACCCATAAATGTATTTATTGCTGAGTACAAACCTGTTTGCGTTATATGTGTGTTTTGCTATGGGAAACATTAAAAATGTCTAAAATACATTGGTTTTAAAATTAAAAAAGGGAATAAAAATGACTTTTTTTCAAAATGGAGATAAATTGGAGCCAGATTTTTCAAACAGTCTTGTACAAACCAGTTTGCGTTATATGTGTGTTTTGCTATGGGAAACATTAAAAATGTCTAAAATACATTGGTTTTAAAATTAAAAAAGGGAATAAAAATGACTTTTTTTTCAAAATGGAGATAAATTGGAACCAGATTTTTCAAACAGTCTTGTACAAGTTTAGTGCTTAATAAAATAAAGTGAAAAGACCTGTTTTGAGCAAGATAAACAAAACTTTATAATGTTTACTTTAATTCAGTACGCTAAATTGATCATCCATTTCAGTGGATCAGAACAAAATTAAAAGTATTCCAGTGTCAACAATTAATATGGGATAACATGTGATAATTTTACCCCACGCGGAGGGTATAACAGCCAAAATCAGTTAAATGGAACCAATACCACATAAACGAGTCCAGCGCATATCGTTGATGCTTTAGATCAAATAACAAACTAGTTGGTCTAACAACGGTGTGTATTCTTATAAAATAAAAAATTACAAAAAAGTCCTCAAATTATGTGATATTCTGATGACAGACTAAAAAGTTATGATATTTTGAAGTTTGAAGGCCAACTCAAAACGCTGTGTCCAAAAGCGGTTGCAAAAAAGGACATTGCATTTTACGAAGCAAAGTATGATCGATAACGGTACAATTTGCGCGCTGTTTACCTTTCTACAGTTACAAAATCAGATAAAAATAGCAAGGTACGTGTATAAGTTAAAATTCCGTCAAAAATAGTTTTTTATCGAATGTCCAGTCATTTTATGTGAACTACGTTACGGACATGTAGAATTCATGTCTACCATCAAATATTGCCGAGAACATTTGTCTTAAAAGAACGAAATAATAGCCATATACCCTTTTAAAAACAGGTGTATCATTTAATGTGTAATATAGATATGTGTCTATATATAAACAAACTTATTTGAACATTTTTTTCTTTATTTATTTAAGAATGTGAACTACGTTACGTCAATATTTCATAATAAGGTATTCACAAGACATAAAACTAACCCAGTATTTAAACAATACCATAATCCTAATAAAAAATATGTATGGTTGACATTGTTCAAGGCAATTATTCATGGAAAAAATCTTGTTCCATCATAAAATGTGAAATACGTGATGTAAACTTCGTTACCATGGCAAAACTAAATCTTTCTTTTAACCTTGTGTTTGGTGCAAAAAATATTTCCTTTATTCATAACTCAAAACCAGAAACTGTAGCAGACGAATTTTGTGCTTCGGGAAAATGCAAAAATACACTATTAAAAATCAAAGCACTGAAAGTTCTGTAAGGTGATGGTTCATATTCATTTATCGAGAAAACGTAATTCACACTTCTTGTAACGTAGAAACAAGTAACATAACTTACATTTTCGTTCCTAAATCCAAATGTCAGAGCGCAAAGAACGAAATGAAAGAATGGAATGCCGTTGCAGTGAAAGGCACCATGGAACTACATGCTGTTGTTCCTATTACAAGAAATTGAATAGGCATAAGAAACACCTCATGTTTCTGTCTACTTTGTTTTAGTGACGGACGCTTTCATCCTGCTTGTGACGACTGGCGATCTGTTTCTCTGGATGGAAAACAAAAAAGAAATGCACCTGGGACTGAAACCAATGAGATTGAATTACAAGCAAATGAACCACAGGAAGAAGAAATAGAGCGACATGTAGAAGGAGGAGAGTCATTACAAGCGCAACCGCCAATAGTGTTTGAGCAGAGCTACCAAAAGGACACGTTTGTGGCGAGTGTATATGACAATGTTTGGTACATTTGTAAGGTGCTTGATTTTGATAACAATGATAATGAATATCAATTGGCATTTATGACCAAGAGCAATCCTGTATCCCACACCATGAAGTGGCCAACAAGACCTGAAGAACTGTGGATTACAGAGACAGACATCGTTTGTCAGGTCAAAAACCCGGCTCCAGTAGGCAGAAAACCTGTCAGGATGTACAAATTATTACCGGATGATGTAAGAAAAATAGAAAGTCTACTATAAAAACAAACATTCCATGTGCTTTATTTATTAAATTGTGGTAACGTAATTCATAAAAAGTGAATGTTGATGATTATCTGTTCATTTATGAATGCTAAATTAAGTGTAATATCGACCATTTATCAAATTTATCCCTAAATACATTGAGATATTTGGCGTTTTTGCTGAATTTGTTACTATTTTGTCTAAATGAATTTGAGTGAATTACGTTACCACTGACTCACGAATATTGTTTCTTTGCATTTGTCGTATAATATAGATAATATATATGTTAAATGGTTTAAATTTTCAAATTCTATCTTATACGTTATGAATTTCATATTTTGATTGTTGATATAAAGTTTGTTTCTTGAATTTTGTTGATTAAATCAAATTAGAATACTATTTGTTTATTCATATATGATACTGTAAAACCAAAAAACATTCCAGACACCCACCATTCATTATATATTCATAAAACAAAGAATCAACTCCATAATACATTGCTACACACATATATATATATATACTTCATTTATGTCAAACATTGCAATTTAAAAACATTTTAGTATTCGTGTGAATTACGTTACCTGATTGATGCTTTTCCAATGCAGAATATTTCAGTTAATGCAATGAAATTATGGACAGATTTTTTTTTTAAATGGAATAAAATATATACTTATATTGATTTGAAAAATATTTGTAGCATTCAATTGCGATTATATATTTTATATTCAAACGTGAAAAATATGTATTTCAATTTCAAGAAAAACATCAGAAGATAATTTATTATGATGTCGGAAAAAACCTGGGAAAAAAGTTAGAACTGCAAAATGTCTACAAAGATCGATGTTTTTGAAAACTTATATGTGATTGAAGTTTTTAATATCTCGATTTATGATTATCTCGGATTGTCATATTGGTTATTTCTGTAGAAAGATTAGAGCAGAGCAAGTAACGTAATTCACACCACGTAATAACGTGGTTTAAATGAGTTGCTGAATTTTTTTTCAAATAATACTATTTGGTGCTCATAATCAAGAAATAAGAAGTTGAAATATACCACTTTAAGAAAAAATAAGTTATAACTGTGAAAGTGTTAGGCTGATTCTCGCCGTTTTGGTAATTGCTATGGTCCCATTTAACTGATTTTGGCTGATAATGTTTTTGACCAGTCAGTCCGTCAGTCCTTTTTTGTCATCGCAACTCCTCGGAAACAGACCACACAACAGAATTTCATGAAACTTGGTAGATATTAGGACATACTATGTAAATGTGCATATCGACCGGAAATTATGATTCATGTTTTCATCTAGGAGTTACCCCCATTTTAACTTATTTGCCTCAATTTACTACTGCAACTGTTTGTCATAAAAAACCCTCTGAAACCTCACAACAGAATTTCATGAAACCTTTCAGATAATAAGGACATACTATGTAGATGTGCATATCGATAGAAAATTATGTTTTTTTTTTTCTTAGAGTTATTTTGTTTTTTTGGGTATGTGAACGCGCTCACTAAGGTTCTTTAACTTTAAAATCAAGTTTCCTTTGACTATTATGGTCCCTCTATTCTGATTAGTCTGATTAAAGACAAATATAAATAAAGGCAACAGTAGTATACCGCTGTTCAAAACTCATAAATCTATGGACAATAAACAAAATCGGGGTAACCGTGAACTAAAACTGAGGGAAACGCATTAAATATAACATCATTTAAGATGATCCTTGAGACACCTGATAAAATCGGTGTTGTGTCCTTGACAACAGCCGATTGACACCTTTTTATCCTGGGCGGCGTGTCATCCAGTATTATATTTTTTGTTCTACTAGTTTTCATGCTGTTAGGCTACCGTAAATATACCATTTACTGCAGTTTTGATCAATGGAAATCCTGAATAAAACGAACGAAAATTAAAAAAAAAAATACAATCCTGGTGAAAATTTGCAGATTGATGATTAAACAGATTAACATCATGTCAAAAGAAATACACATTCCTTGAATTCATTGCGTTGTGTATAATTACCATCGTCATTTAAAAATAAGAAATCTAGTCCATATTTATAACATATATGAAAATTTTAAGACGTTCTTTTATAAATAGATTTAAATCCCTCTACAAAAGAAAGGGTATCATTGATACATATCATATTTTCTGAAAGTTAAAAACAAAAAAATAGTAAATGTCAGTTAAATCTTTACCTGTTTACGTTAATATTGATCAGGTATAAACATGCTCTGATTCACTTCCTGGTAGGCTGAAATTGTGAACAAATAAAGGAACAATACTTGCTAAAAAGCAGCGATATTTGAGAGGTAAGTACAATTTTTATAGACTTTCATCTCCTCGGGTGATACACGTTAATCTTGTAATAGATAGATAAAAAATAAAATCATTACCTTTATTTACTTCAAATGTTTGCATCTAGCTTGTTCAGTACGTTAGAAACCAATTTCTGAAGTTTATTTTGAATCGATCATTCGGTCTTTTACAGACGATAGGTGAAATATGACTTTGCAATTTGACATCTGTTTTGTCCCTTTTTGGGTAATCACAAATTTTAAAGAAATTCAAAGTAAAGTAATAATATTTCTACATACGTTTATTTGAAATATATTCCTGTCACGTAATGTTTTCATCATATTTTAGCGATATTTTCAACATTGCCATATAAGCGGGAAGTTTTGCTAGCCATGCAACCAGATTCAATCCACTATTTTTGTCTTACAATGTCCTGTACCAAGTACAAAAATGACAGTTGCCATCAGATAGTCCGTTTCTATGTTAATTGGCGTTTAGTTTTGTTGCAGTTGTTCTGTTGTTTAAGATGATGTACGTGTTATCCTCGGTTTAAGTTTCAAACCCGGATATTTTTTTCGCTTAATCGATTTATGACTTTGGAACAGTTGTATACTACTGTTGCCTTTATTGGTAATTTACAAAAAAAAGCACAGGCCAGTCTTGTTTTCATTTGAATTTTTTTTTCATTTCCAATTTGTGTGGTGGTCGAAGCCATTTATTGATAAACGTGATGTAGACCGTTATTTGAACAGATAATGAGTTGAAGTTCTTATGACTTGCAACATAGGTCTCACATATTTAAAACATGTTAACCTTGATGGCACTTACTTGTAACAAATGGCATTATATTTCTGATATATACATAAAAAAAAGAAGATGTGGTATGATTGCCAATGAGACAACTCTCCACAAATACCAAATGACAGAGAAATTAACAGCTATAGGTCACCGTACGGCCTCTAAAAATGAGCAAATCCCCATACCGCAGTCAGTTACAAAAGGCCCCGAAATGACAAATGTAAAACAATTGAGACGAGAACACTAACGGCCTAATTTACTGTACAAAAATTGAACAAAAAACAAATATATGTAACTCATCAACAAACGACAACCTATGAATTACATGCTTCAGACTTGGGACAGACACATACAAACAGCGGAATGTAGCGGGGTTAAACATGTAACCATCGATGTTGAAGAGCATTAATTTTTACATTCAAATGACCCGGTGGTACCTTTACAAACTAAAAGTTGCTAAATTAGAATTTCAAATTACGGAGATAACTATTTATATTTTAAGGAATGCAATTTTGTAATTTGAACACTTTGGCTCTCCATAATTAATTGTTCCATCTTTGTTTTATATTGATTGTCGTCTGATATAGGTAATCGTACATGTACCACATGTCTTTACTTTTTTGTATTCAATGATATGTTAAGATCATTACAGACGCGATTTATTTTTATGCTTAGGTCATGGCATCAAGTACATCTGTACAATGTGGACCTTGTGAAAGAGGAAATGCAAATACTAAAGCTGATATCTGGTGTATCAACTGTCATGAAGGATTATGCTCAACATGTTCAGATCAACACAAAAGATTTAAACCAACTGGTGATCACAAGACGATCGATATTGAAAGCTATAAATCTCCGATTGACACCATCAAAACAGAATGTAACAAACATAATCAACAATTTAAGTCGTACTGCCCCAGTCATTTAATACCTTGCTGTAATGAATGTATTGCTAATCATCATTCAAAATGCACTGGAATACAAACTTTAGCGAGTGTAGTGGAGAAAGCCAATATAGAACAATCAAAAGCTTCTGTAGAAAAAGATATCACCTCCATCTTACTTTTCTTGAATAAAATGGGAATTGAAAAATCAAAAAACAGAATGAAAGCAGATCAGCAACATAAAGGCATAAAGGAATCCATTGGTAAAATTCGACAAGAAATTAATAAGCATTTAGAGCATCTAGAGATAAAGCTATACAAAGAAGCAGATACCAAATGGAGTAAGGAAAAATCAAATTTAACAGAATTAATAACTGAAATTGAAGAAAAAAAGAAAAACTTAAAGGACATACAACATGATTTGCAGACAGTCACAGAAAAAAGTTCCAAACTCCAGTCATTTCTAGGGATGCACCAGATTGAGCGAATAGTACATCTACATCGATATGATGTAGATATTGAACACAATGAGATGGCAAGGGAAGTTGAAATCAAATTAAAGCAAAATGATAAGATAGAAAAAATACTCAGGGAATTAAGATCAATAAAGTCCTTTGGAGAGGTAAATATTGTTGAAACTAAACTAGCATTGAAGAGAGAAACGAGTGTGAATATGGAACCACAAGTTGCATTACAAGAACAATCCAATATAAAGACCATGCAAATGAATATTGAAACAAAGATGAAAATCAACCTTGGGAAGTATATTAATGACATGATTTGTCTGATGGATGGGAGATTTATAGTAGTTGAACAGAGTGGTAAAGTTAACCTACTTTCTACTGATGGCAAACTTCAGAAACTATTACCAATAGCAAGTGGACCCTGGAGTGTTACACAGATCAACCAGGACGCTATTGCTATGAGTTATCCTAAAGAGAAGGAGATTAAGGTCTTCAATATGAAGAATGAAACCGTTACCAAAGTTATCACATTAGATAAACCGGTAGCATGCTATGGTTTATCATGCTTCAACGATACCCTTGCTGTGGGTTTAAGAAATCGTGAAATCCGTATTATAGACATGGACGGAAATACTCTAAAGTCAATACACGTTCAGAGTGAATCACACCTGTATAATCTTGTTTATTTTAATGACAGAGTAATCTTTAGTGACTATACTGGTAAAGCAGTATACTGTTATGAAGATTCAGGTAGAATTGTCTGGGAGTATAAACAGGATTTAGACGGACCACAAGGTCTTTGTATTGATACTTTCAGTAATATTCTTGTAGCAGATTATTGCTCTGATAGAATAATAGCAATATCAATAGATGGGAAGATTAGTAAAGTAGTGCTGGGAAAAGAGGATGGATTGGAGGACATGCATTTTATTTGTTATCAAAAGGATGAATCCTATGGTTTTGTTTGCGACAACATGTGCGTTCTCTTATCAAAGTTTAATCTATCTTACGAATAGAAGAAATGAATAAATAACTGTTCTAATTATATTACTTGCAAATACAACTATAAAGGGCACCTGAATTAAAAAATGTAGATTAGTTTTAAGTTATATGTGACAAGTAAATTACCAGCCAATATAGATTGTTATGACAGAGGGTATGAATTAGGGATCCTTTATTTTTTAACATTTAAGACCATTTTACTCTACTTTATATATATTTGGACCTTTATTCTATATATATTTGGACATTTATTCTATATTCTTTATATTTCAGTTCCCCTTCATTCAGGCTATTCTCTATTCTTTAGTATTGTGGAATATTTTTCTCTATTTTGCATTTTTTGCCCACAATTCTATATTCCTTTAACCCAATACAGACCCTCATAACAGTAGCAATTGTAATTAAAAATACTGGATGTCAGCAAATAAAGATTATTTGTGAAGATAGAAGCCTTAAATATTGAGTATTAAGTAGTATTCCTTTGGTACCAATTTTCATAGATAACATGGATGAAATGAATAAGAATTTTGAATTTAAAATGCCATATGAATTTCTTCTTAGCTTATATATGATATCTTTCGTAAAATAACGTGATCAAGGAAAAGGCAATTCCTTCAAATCATAAATATTTCTACCTACGAAAAATTATTGAATACTCACCGGTAGTTCTAATATACATGACGTAAAGGGCAAAACTATAAAGTATATATTATAATTTTTGGGCTTACTAATTGTAATTAGCTGTATTAGTATATTAAATACAAATGAAAGTTCTCAGAATTTTAAAAACTGTATTAACTTGTCTGCTTTACTGATTATTCTTTAATTTTATGCTACAAGTCTCTAAATTAAAGATGACGGGTCATGATAAAATTGTAACCGAGACAAATCATTATAAAGTAATATGAGTACTCGGTCAATTTCAAATAATTCCTATCAGACAGCCATGTACACCTTCAATTTTGAATCATTTTGAATCCATCAATTGACTTTTATTTTAAATTGAATCTTGGTTATAATATATAATGTAAGCAGAAAATTAAATACCGAACTCTGTCTGTCTGTCTGTCTGATGATTTAATAGGTAAAACACATGTTGAACATGTGTATAAAAAGGGCAAGTCAGTTTCATGGTAGATAATTTGACCAATTATGACATATTTTTTATTCACTCCCCTCACATATGCATTGAAATGTTAACATTTTTCTTTTTATACGTAGCAATTAACTATCATGTAAATTTGAAGTTCACAAAAACAATTGAAGGAATAATCAATGTAACAAAGAACAATATAGACCAGTAGTTTCAGAGGAGAAGATTTTAGTAAAAGTTAACGACGCCGGATGCAAAGTGATAAGAAAAGCTCACTTGGCCCTTTGGGCCAGGTGAGCTAAAAAGGGGTGGCAGTTAGGCACCTAAATTCATAACAAAAAGCATAGTTTTCTTCACTAGACTTTGGCATGAATTTTAGTTGTTTTAATTGAAATTGAAAGTAAAGTTAAGTTGAGTTTAGTACAGAAGCTGACTCTTTGACGCCCAGCAAAGAGGTTTGAACACGCAATCTCTCTGGATTGTTCATACTACCGCTAAGCCAAATAAACTGTAGGTTAAGTCGTGAAATTAAAGTACATGTACGTAAGTCCATGTCCCTTAGAGAAGATAAAAAAACAAAAATTTGGAAGAACATCATCCAACTTCTTTCCTCAGTCTTTGGCAACAGATTAGGAACAAAATTTTGAAAGAACAGCATACAACTTTTTTCTTCTTTGATGTCAGATTTGGAACAAAATTATGTAAGAACAGCATCCAACTTTTTTTCTCTTTTATGCTACATTGTGACCTACCGAATTAGACTATTTACCAGATCTGTTATCACAGAAGCAACACTTGAAGCAGGATCTGCCTACCCTTCCTGAGCACCTGAGATCACCCCTAGTTTTTTAGTGGGGTTCGTGTTGTTTATTCTTAGTTTTCTATGTTGTGTCATGTGTGCAGTTGTTTGTTTGTCTTTTTCATTTTTAGCCATGGCGTTGTCAGTTTGTTTTAGATTTGTGAGTTTGACTGTCCCTTTGGTATCTTTCGACCCCCTTTCAAATGGAACAACATTTTGGAAAAACCATCATACAACTTTTTTTCTATTTGGCGCCAGATTTTAAACAAAATTTTGAAAAAGAATCACCCATTTTTATCCTCTTTGTACCAAATTTTTAACAAAATTAGGGAAGAACATCATTTAACTTCTTTAATCTTTGCAATTCCTTTATTTGAAAGCATATATATCAGAAAGTAATACAGAAATATTCTTATTTTTCATTGAAATATACTAATTACTTCATTTAAGAAATACGATGTCAATCATCCTCATTATAAAATAATAAGAAAGCAAAGCTGTGTTACTGCTTTACCAGCTCTGCTAACACTTTTCATGACATTTTAAATGTTTAATATATTTTTCAAAAAAAACTGACAAAAGAGAAAAAGAAATATTCAGTGCAGTCTGAGTTGTCTTAATATCTTATGAAAAAAATATAAAAAAAAGCACAGAGAAACATGCAAAGGGACAACTCTTATTGCATTTCATGCATAGTTTTAGTTACATAATTACAAGGATAAGATGTTATGGCATATTGGTTTTATTCTTTTGATAAAAGTGACATCAATAAATACATTAGCAAATTATATATAAATAATGTTTCTAATTGTTCTTCAAATAATGCAGTCTTGTAGTTCTACCATAATCATAAGCAGATATTCAGGTCCTTTCAATGATATTTTGCTATTGTTTGTTCTATATAAAGAAATCCAGTCTTCAGAATTAAAAAAACACAGATATTACATCTGAAATGAAAAATGGATATATCAACTAAAGCTGCTAGGAAGTTAATAAAAGTTGTGCATATCAAAATCAAAGAATAACAATGTCCATAATTTTTGTTTTATGTTTTTTTAATTTATGTTCAGTGATCATTATTTATATAATACTCTGTCACCATTATATAGGCGTAAATGTTAGTTTCATACAATTAGAAATGGACATAAAAATGTCATAACATATCATTTGTAGCCATATTTGTTTTTAATTGAATACTGTTAAAAATTTCTTTCAAACAAAATGAAAAATTGATGTACATGTAATAATATCTGAAACTTGAAGACACAAGTTTATAACTTTAAATGCATGTATTGAACAAGAAAAAGTCGGTTTTTCGGCTTAGTTAAACTATTTTGTGACATCAGTGATATCATAAAATCCTAGAGATATCTGGTCAGATTTTAACAAGGTTATTAACCATGTATTTTTGCAGTAAATGTCTTTTTTTATAATAATGTTTGATCATTGTAATTATTCATAACTTGCAATACAACTTCACAATATTTCATTAAGTAGCGTAAAATGTCAAGCTTTGTGTTTATACTGAAAACCCTTCAAAAAATATAACATGTCGGTCAAGGCACCCTGTTGAAGACAGTACTTTGACCTATAACAGATTTCTTTTACAGGTTGTGACTTGGATGGAGAGTTGTCTCATTAACACTCAGACCACATCTTCTTAGATCTATAATACCTGACTCTTAGATTAACATACTTCTTAGTGTCATCTGTCTGGTGTTTCTGTTTTAGTATCACTAGTTTTTGACTTTGCCTGTAAAAAGATCAACAAGAATGTAACAATATAGTAATGACTTAAATATCTTGTCATTTTATATATACCAAAACCTTTCTATTAGGAGTATCTAAAAAAAGAAACTCAAATTGAAATTAAATATTTCTTTGGATATTAATCTCGGAGATCAAGGAAAAAATTTTAAGTTTTGAAATTACATGGTTAATTTAAATTCTTAATATATATAAGCTTAAACCTATATATGCTATAGGAAGTTTGTATTTTGTTTAACAATCAAATTTTATAGTTGACCTATGCCTATACCTACTTATTTCATTAAAATGACTACCTGATTGCTAATAATAAATCTATAATTACTGTAAATTTAGAAATTATTGCATGCATTTATCATTGGAATTTTATACTAAAATTTGATTTTAATTTTAGCGATATTGAGAAAAATAATGTTTAATTCATCTAAACAATTGTCAAAATGCAAGTTTAAATTATTGCAAATATAACCCTATTGCATGCTCCCCAGTAATAAAAACATTGCATGAGTTTACAGTAAGTTTAAAAAAAATGCATTTATCCAGTTGATTTGTCTAAAATAAGAATTGCTGGTGGCATAGGACTCAGAAACAAAATTATTTTTTGTTAAGGTAACATCTGCTATTAACTGTTAAATATTGAGAGGTAATACTTTACCACAACTACAGGTTTTAGTATTCCAATCATATCACACAAGTCATTTCTAATCTTTCTAACTTCACTCAGATCATTGTCCCTGAAAATAATAATAATAACAGAGGTTTTAGTTTCCATATGACTGTAAAAACTATGTGTTTCATTATAACATATAAACATTGAATATTGCTAGAACATTCAAAATAACACTTGAATCTAAAAATAGTTTTTAAGTTGCTTTGAGATGGTTTTTGTAGGTCTTTTTCACATGTTGTCATGCTAGCATTTTTTGTAAAAACCAAACAAACTAGAAAACAGAAAAACTTTTATTTTTAATCTCTGGTTGACAAAATACCTAGGAAAAATACAGGGACAAGAGGTGATCAAATGGAAGCCTAGCCAAATGATGTTTAACCTGCCAAATACTGATTTCCAAACTAGCTAATTTTCTTTTAAAAATGAACCAGAAAAATAAAACTACACTATCAGATTGCAGAAAGATTGAATCATACATGTATTGATAAGATGGGGAAAATAGAAAAATATCATATCACACTTTATATAGTGGTAAAAATTGTGTATTTACACAGAATTAATTTAAGGTGTGAGATCAAAGACACAAGTTTTAGTGTGATAGCTCTTTGATATGTTAAGGTCAAAACTATAAAGCTCTTGAATGTTTTAATATTGATAAGACAGATTTACAATATCGGGAATATGACAATAAGACAGTGAATAAAGCATACCAGACAGTTTCACTGAGCATTGTCATAACATCATCTAACACTTCATCAGGAACTACGTCATCATATGTCACCAAGGCTTCATACAGCTTATTGGCTGTAGTTTTCCTCACCTGAAATATTCAAAGATTTTTAAAATGTATCATTTCATTCTTTTAATCTGCTTATTTTGACTTGAAAATTTAAGTATGGATTATTATATATGGACATTGCAGTGGTTAACAGTTTAAGACAGCCGTGGTGTAGTGGTTAGTTGCATCAGACTACTAACACAAAGGTTCCAGGTTCGATTCCTGTTCCGGGATGAAAACTTCAGGGACTGAATTGTCGACTCTCCCTCCACACCATTTGGAAGAATGGTCTTCAAGTAACAATGATAGTCTGTCGGAAGGGGAAGATAAATGGGGCTGACCCATGTTCAGAGAGAGACATATCTCTTGCACGTTAAAGACACCCTTGTACATTTTTCAAAAGAGCAGGCTAATGCCGCTACAAGGCAGCACTCACACCGGCAAAGTGGAAAGGGATTAATATAAGTTGCAAAACTTGTTTCCCAATGCAATTTACTATAAATAATTATGTTTGAATTAAACTACTGTTTAGGACAAATCATTGTATGTTAGAAACAAATTTGTTGTGTACTACTAGTTATACAGGATACAAATTGTCCTTACCATACAAATAACACAATAAGAATATAAACAATATAGCAAAACTTGTCAATGTATATATATTGTTTGTTTTGTTAGATATTTTTATAAGATATAAGGTACCTTTTTATGTTGAAATATTTATTTCCTTGACACTATCATCTAATTATTTCCTATATTTGCATATTTCTCGGCCATATTGTTCGGCCATTTTGAATCTGGTTTTGACCTTCAAGTAAGTAACTTACCCTTGGGTATTTATGACAGACTAATATAAGTAATTGTGTCAATGATTTCTTTCTAGTAGCTTCACCAAAATGTAGTAACCCACAAAATCTACAAATAGAAGTCCCACTATATCATGTTTTTTTTTACTAATGATTAAAAATATAAAGAAAATCGCATATATTATTCACAATAAACCCTAAGAATCAATATAAGTGCTTTTAATTCTTTAAATTTGGTTATTTTCTAAATGTTTTGTGAAGTTTATAGGAATAATATAATTTACTAATTTATTTTTTGATTTTCAATGTGAATTCTTATTATTTCACTCTTGCAAAAATTGTGTTTTTTTTCTTTTGTCTTTTTTATCATATAAATGATGAAAAACAAGTGATTCTGTGAATCTTACTAATTTTATCAATAAGCTCTCTTCTTATCAAAGAATCCAATCCAGAAATTCACTTTTGAACAGAAACAGGTTCTCATTTGTAAACAGCATTTTACCAATTTACTAATAACTTACACATCAGCACTGGCCATAAGTTTGTGAGGATCTCCACTCCGTAAAATTTCTTTCTTTGTTAATTCAAAAATATCTATAGGAAATGTGTTGCTGAATATAAAATAGAGAATCATCACAAATGAAAATACATGTATGCATTGTAAAATTTAATATCATGTATATGGATTGTAAAATTTAAAATACATTGCTGCTCCTTATCTTCAAGTACACTCTAAGTTCTTCACAGATGAGATGGACTTTGATATGATCAAATTCAAGATAAACCATATCTTCAATAAAACTCTTTCTGATATCATATCCCTATATCACATCATTTGCATAGAGATCAAAAGCCTTTATGATGTGTAGTTTGATGATAAACAAAATTTATTAATCCCACATCCTTAATGAAATAATATAATTGTAGAAACAAAATATTATCATTCCTAATATTGTATGTAATGCCACTTTTCATTGGACAACATTCACAGTCAACTCTAAAGTTGTGCAAACATAAATAATATTCCTAAAATAATTCAAATACTCTATAATGAACATTCTAAAGTAGTTCACCAACAAATTAGAAATGTGTTTTAGGAGTAGCTACTGTCAATTAAAGGTAAAATGGTCACTAATATTATTCATTTAATTTATTTTATTATGTTTCTCTGTTTCTGTTTCATGTCTCAATAAAACTATACTTGCGACTGTCAAATCCACAAATCACAATAACAAGTTTTCACTGCAATTCTTAAATTTGTGTAAGAACTTGGTATTAGACGGTGAAAATGTCTACATATATAGCCAATAAAACTGCATTTGCTACCACAGGAATGGATTACCATAGCCGTTTTTGACACAACCACCCAAATTAGGGGTCCTAAATGCTCTTTAAATTGGTATTTTGTTTGGCCTTTTTAAAGGTTTTGATTTGTGATTGAGTGTCAATGTCAAGAATGAGTCTTTTAGAATACAAATAAAACTTCAAGTGTACACAGTTTTAATCCTGGTATCTATGATGAGTTTATTTGCAATTGTCAAATCTCAAATTGATAGTGGGTACTTTCAAACAAGCTAAGTCATCATATAATGTATTGTTATTCTTCAATAACTCACTTTGTATCTACTGCCAGGACATCAAAAGAACCTTTAGATAATAACTGGTCCAACATCTTTAACAATGGAATTGATACTCTGAAATGTGACAAATGGCAAATATTATCTATAGGAATATGTTGGATATGTAAAATTCATCAATGTAAAAGCAACCAAACATATAAAAAAGTTAAAAAAAAAAATAAACATAAAGATAAAGAGATGTGGTATAAATGCCTATGAAATAACTTTTCTCAAGAGAAAAATTTGGATGTAAACCACTAAAGTGCAAAGTATGGGCTTCAACAATGAACAAAACATAGATCAAGCTATAAATGAATTCAAAAGACAACATACAGCCTGCAACAATAGACAGGTGTCTATACATTTGTAAAGCTTAAAATAACCATGTATCTTAAAAGATTGGAATTAAATTCAACAATCATCAAGTATCTTGAAAATGCTGTGATTAAACTTTACAATCACCATGTATCTAAAAAAGTTGTCAATAAATTTTACAATCACCATGTGTCTGAAAAGGATGTCATTAAATTCAACAAGGACACTTTTTTTAATAGTCTCATAGACAAAAGATAATCTGTAACACATAAAGATATGGCAAAAGACAACCGTGAAATGCAGTCTATACTAGCTGCTTTGGTAGATTTGAATTCCATAATTCATAACCACAAACTAGAAGTCCTTTACTTGATAAAATATGGAAGAATTTGTTTCACACTATCAAGGAAATTAGAAGAGTCAGATTTTTTGTGCAAAAACATTTACTGTAAATTCAGGAATTGTTGCATGCATTTATTATTGTAATTTTGTCTTTTAAGACTAAAATACAATTTTAATTTTTGCGTAATATTAAGAAAAATCCTGTTCAATTCATATATAAAATTTCAAAATGTGAGTTTTAATTATTGCAATTATAACCCTGTTACATTTTTCGCAATAATAAAAACATTGCAATAATTTATAAATTTACAGTCTACACATCTGAATACCAACCTATCTTTTTTCAAGAAATCTTTAAATATCTGTATTAATACTTGAGTAAACTTATGTAATTGTTGTCCATCTTTCTGTATTTTTCTTAAATATGTTTCCATTGAAGTACTTGAAAATTTGACCTACAAAGAAAAAGTTAAAATTGGGTTTCAAATACAATATTCAATACTGTCACATATAGTATATACAAATCATCCATATGCTAAGTTTTAGCAGTTTCTATTATTCCACAAGTGGCAAGTATGACTGGAGGTGACCCCTTTCTTTAGGTCAGTCAGTGCCCCCCCTCCCCATGGAGAAAACCGTGGAAATATATCTGATGGGGCTGCTCAATTAATGTTTTCTTTTTTCACTATTCTCTGTGGCTTGCTGGTCTTTTTAACTCAAATTCGTATAATTCACAATCTATAGTGGCTGAATGGTCTTAGCCACTCAGATTTATATTCATCACCATCCTCAGTGGCTGATTGGTCAAAGCCACTATTTTTTTTATTTTCCACTATCCTTAGTGGCTATAAGTGTGGCCAAATTCTTCAATCTGTATCTTATATATATATATTTTTGAAATTTTGAATATAAATATAAAAAAGAAGATGTGGTATGATTGCCAATGAGACAACTATCCACAAAAGACCAAAATGACACAGACATTAACAACTATAGGTCACCGTACTGCCTTCAACAATGAGCAAAGCCCATACCGCATAGTCGGCTATAATAGGCCCCGATAAGACAATGTAAAACAATTCAAACGAGAAAACTAACAGCCTTATTTATGTAAAAAAATGAACGAAAAACAAATATGTAACACATAAACAAACGACAACCACTGAATTACAGGCTCCTGACTTGGGACAGGCACATACATAAATAATGTGGCGGGGTTAAACATGTTAGCGGGATCCCAACCCTCCCCCATACCTATTTGAGTATATCAACAGATTATACTACTAAGTTGTTTGATAAAGCAAAAGAAACAGAATTCTTCTCAATAAGTTGGGCAAGGTAGACAGATAAAGATTGCCTACCCTGTGCCCACTTATAATGTAGTATGGCGGAAATATATCTCAACTGAAGTGCCAAGGCTCTGTGTTGAAGACCGTACTTTAACATATAATGGTTTACTTTTACAAATTTTGACTTGATTGGAGAGTTGCCTTATTGGCATTCATACCACATCTTATATCTATTTATATGAAATATTTTTTGGTATTTTTTGTAACTATAAAATGATATCTCTATGTTGTACATCTCCTATCCTTTATTCATATAAAAAATAAACACTTACTAAAGATTCAGTGATTCCACCAACGCTTACAGTGAAACCTAAAAGGACATTATATGCATATGAATCACAACCTAGCAACTGAGAAAACCGTGGAAATGTATCTGATGGGGCAGCCCAATTAATGTCTTTTATTTCTGATCTACAAATAAAAAACATTTTAAGATTAAAAACATTTTTATATACATGTATGTTCAACCAGATTGATCAGTGAAAGATGGAAATTTACCATTATATAATATATGAACCGTATTTGTATTATGGAATATTATGGAATATACAATATTCTATAAGGAAGTACACCACTAATTCATGGCCCCATTGCTTTCTATGTTAAATTCCTCCGTTTCAAGCAGGCACCACTCTTCTGTTTAAAGTTCAAATAAAGTAACAATCATTGCATGTCATAGCAACACTTTATGGTGTTTTGTTCTGAAAAATCAACATACCTTTTATGGCATTTAAGAAAGAACTGGTTCCTGGAACTTCTGATGTACCAAAACAGGTACTTCAGATCTGACAAACAGACAAAATGTAACCTCTTTTTAAAATTTGATGTACTTTTTTTAATATTCAAAATTATAAGTCAAAAAGTGTTCTACAATGATCACCAGTCCTTCATCTTTCCATTGATACCAAAAATACCTAAATATTCTACATATTTGAAAGTTACACTCATACGTAGGAACTATTTTGTGTTAAATATGTACTACTTTCAGGTATGTTCTTTCTGGCCGGGCCCGAATTAGTGGTGTTGTTTCACCACAAACCCATGTTATTAAGATACTTTTTTTTTTAACATTTTCATGATGTTATAACTATTTTGGGGAATTAATACCAGAAAAGATTCAGGTCTGACATATTCCAAACATGCTTTTCTTCTCATGAAAAAAACTTGTTGAAATACTGCTAAAAAAATTGATGAAAACTTGAAAAAAAAGTCAAAATCAAAAGATTTTTTTTTTTTAAACTTGTCAAAACACAGCAAATCAAATATCAGAAAATGGAATTTTGAATATGTATAGAAAATATGTAAATATCTCAAAAAAGCTCAGAAATAAACTTATAATAATAACTTCAAAAAACTTGTCCAAAACGTGTTCTTTGAAAAGCATTCTTTCGCTACTAAAATTTCTTATTTTTTTTATTACCTTAAATATGTCTAAATATGATAAACATGTTAAAGTGTTTAAACCCACTGCATTTTTATGCACCAGTACTACTCAGGGGCCTGTTGTTAAGTACTTGTTGTTTGTTGGTGTGGTTCATAAATGTTTCTCATTTCTGGATTTTTATATAGGTTAATCAGTTGGTTTTCCTGTTTAAATTGTTTTACACTAGTAAATTTAAGGACCTTTATAGCTTGCTGTTCGGTGTGAGCCAAGGCTACAGGATGAAGGCTGTACTTTGACCTATAATTGTGAACTTTTTAAAACATTGTGATTTGGATGGACAGAAGTCTCTTTGGCACTCATACCACATCTTCTTATTTAAAATAAGTACATACTTTGGAAATATCTTCTCTAATTCTTCTCTATGTGGTATGTTTGGAATCTCAGGCCTGCAATAAAAAAAAAACTGCTTGATAGTAGTAATGTTATAAATCAAAAGATAAAATAATTTAACCCCACAACATGGCAAAGTGCTTAATATCCAAGTAATAAATTCATAATTTTGAATAAAAGACAATTCTGTTTCAATGAGAAAGCAACCCAACAGACTGGACCTTTGGCTTCATATAAACCTATCTCTATGTTTTATTTTTCCTTTAATTTTTTAATTTCTAGCATAGCAGTCGTAAAAATCAAGTTTTATTCTTACACAGTCTCAGAATTCAACCAATCAAAATATAGAATTGGTGTTTCTACCTCAAATTTTGTACTCCAATTACTGTCAGGAAAGTTTTATGACCAAGAGTTTTGTTTTCAATAAAGTGTGGCAAGCTTTTTAAATGTTTATTAGGTGTTATTAGTACTAAGTTCAAACCAAAAACATGTCACAGTTAAAATATTTTCTGGAAGAACTCAGGTACATCTTAGGTAAAGCTACCAGAGAAATGTTCATTTCGATAGCCAACAAATGATTAAATAGTGGTGTGTAAAATGATGTTTAAATAAGTATAACAAGTAAATTGGTTAACAGTTATAGAAGTTTGGGTGTATTTACACAACTTACTTGTGATATAACAGTTGACTAAATATAAGACCAGCATGTGATCTTGTTCGGTCTATCTTCTCACAGGCCTGCTGTAGTAAGCAACAGAAAATATTGCTGGATCTATAAACATATAAAACATTAACAGTATCCTGAACAAAAGGAGATATGGGTCATATACAGTTTTCTATTGATATAATTTGAGTTATTTCCCTTTGATGTCTTGTTGAAGGGCAATGTAAAATAAAACAAGTTCCTTCATAAATAACCCTAATTCAACATTGACTATGCAGCTATAAAAAGTTGTTTTCATACAAAAAATTGGTTTGTTTTTTGTTTAAGCCTTGTTCAATTTATCGTTTTGAACAAATAAGGATCTTTTATCCAACTTGCTTGTATTACATGTTCAAACATGGTAAGCTAAGTCAAATGATACAAGAACGTGTCAATAGTTCATGGATGCCCCACTCGCACTATCATTTTCTATGTTCAGTGGACTGTGAAAATAGGGTCAAAACACTAATTTGGCATTAAAATTAGAAAGTTTCAAGTTGATTGGACTTTAACTTCATCAAAAGCTACCTTGACCAAAAACTTTAACCTGCAGCAATAAAAAACTTTAACCTGAACTGAAAGAGTTCTTTAATGTGCCCCCCCCCCTCCCTTTTACAAGACAAGAAAATTGCTGCAACAGAAGAGAATTTCTGATGGGCTGATCTAAACATAAATATAGGGGGAGGCACATTTTTTTTTCACCGCACCGTGCATAAAATCTTGATTTTTTTTTTAATATTCAGTCTAGCTTTATAAACTAACAACACCCACAATATTTTAAAAGAAGTGCCTTCCGACATTCCAAAACAATTCGTTCTAGAACAGCCCATCAATAGTTCCAAAAAGATTACAACAAAAAGTTTCATACATGAATAACAATTAGCATTTTCGTACATGAGAGTTACTTCAAAATATTTATGGCAGGGTTGAGTAATCATAAGAGCTAGACATCCGATAAAAGCGATTACTCTCTCACCTTAAAATAAAATACACAACTATATGTCCAACTAAGTGATATCTGTACAGGTTTCATACTTACATTTGTGAAGACAGTAGTGAGGGATCTTTATTTACAACCATGGAGGTTAAATCATGTAAACCTGTCATACTGACCTCTCTGACCCTGAAAATGACAAAACACAAGGTTATATCATGTAAACCTGCCATACTGGCCTCTCTGACCCTGAAATTGACAAAACACTAGGTTATATCATGTAAACCTGTCATACTGGCCTCTCTGACCCTAAAATTGACAAAACACAAGGTTAAATCATGTAAACCTGTCATACTGGCCTCTCTAACCCTGAAAATGACAAACACAAGGTTATATCATGTAAACCTGTCATACTGGCCTCTCTAACCCTGAAATTGACAAAACACTAGGTTATATCATGTAAACCTGTCATACTGGACTCTCTAACCCTGAAAATGACAAAACACAAGGTTATATCATGTAAACCTGTCATACTGGCCTCTCTGACCCTGAAAATGACAAAACACAAGGTTAGATCATGTAAACCTGTTATACTGGCCTCTCTGACCCTGAAAATGACAAAACACAAGGTTATATCATGTAAACCTGTCATACTGGCCTCTCTGACCCTGAAAATGACAAAACACAAGGTTATATCATGTAAACCTGTCATACTGGCCTCTCTGACCCTGAAAATGACAAAACACAAGGTTATATCATGTAAACCTGTCATACTGGCCTCTCTGACCCTGAAAATGACAAAACACAAGGTTATATCATGTAAACCTGTTATACTGGCCTCTCTGACCCTGAAAATGACAAAACACAAGGTTAAATCATGTAAACCTGTCATACTGGCCTCTCTGACCCTGAAATTGACAAAACACAAGGTTATCTTATGTTAACCTGTTATACTGGCCTCTCTAACCCTGAAAATGACAAAACACAAGGTTATATCATGTTAACCTGTCATACTGGTCTCTCTAACCCTGAAAATGACAAAACACAAGGTTATATCATGTTAACCTGTCATACTGGCCTCTCTGACCCTAAAATTGACAAAACACAAGGTTATATCATGTAAACCTGTCATACTGGCCTCTCTAACCCTGAAAATGACAAAACACAAGGTTAAATCATGTAAACCTGTCATACTGGCCTCTCTAACCCTGAAAATGACAAAACACAAGGTTAAATCATGTAAACCTGTCATACTGGCCTCTCTAACCCTGAAAATGACAAAACACAAGGTTAAATCATGTTAACCTGTCATACTGGCCTCTCTAACCCTGAAAATGACAAAACACAAGGTTATATCGTGTTAACCTGTCATACTGGCCTCTCTAACCCTGAAAATGACAAAACACAAGGTTAAATCATGTAAACCTGTCATACAGCCTCTCTAACCCTGAAAATGACAAAACACAAGGTTATATCATGTAAACCTGTCATACTGGCCTCTCTGACCCTAAAAATGACAAAACACAAGGTTATATCATGTAAACCTGTCATACTGGCCTTTCTAACCCTGAAAATGACAAAATACAATGTTATATCATGTAAACCTGTCATACTGGCCTCTCTAACCCTGAAAATGACAAAACACAAGGTTATATCATGTAAACCTGTCATACAGCCTCTCTAAACCTGAAATTGACAAAACACAAGGTTATATCATGTTAACCTGTCATACTGGCCTCTCTAACCCTGAAAATGACAAAACACAAGGTTAGATCATGTAAACCTGTCATACTGGACTCTCTAACCCTGAAAATGACAAAACACAAGGTTATATCATGTAAACCTGTCATACTGGCCTCTCTAACCCTGAAATTGACAAAACACAAGGTTATATCATGTAAACCTGTCATACTGGACTCTCTAACCCTGAAAATGACAAAACACAAGGTTATATCATGTAAACCTGTCATACTGGCCTCTCTGACCCTGAAAATGACAAAACACAAGGTTATATCATGTAAACCTGTCATACTGGCCTCTCTGACCCTGAAAATGACCAAACTCAAGGTTATATCATGTAGACCTGTCATACTCGCCTCTCTGACCCTAAAAATGACAGAACACAAGGTTATATCATGTAAACCTGTCATACTGGCCTCTCTGACCCTGAAAATGACAAAACACAAGGTTATATCATGTAAACCTGTCATACTGGCCTCTCTGACCCTGAAAATGACCAAACTCAAGGTTATATCATGTAGACCTGTCATACTCGCCTCTCTGACCCTAAAAATGACAAAACACAAGGTTAAATCATGTAAACCTGTCATACTGGCCTCTCTGACCCTAAAAATGACAAAACACAAGGTTATATCTTGTAAACCTGTCATACTGGCCTCTCTGACCCTAAAAATGACAAAACACAAGGTTAAATCATGTAAACCTGTCATACAGCCTCTCTGACCCTAAAAATGACAAAACACAAGGTTATATCATGTAAACCTGTTAGACTGGCCTCTCTGACCCTGAAAATGACAAAACACAAGGTTAAATCATGTAAACCTGTCATACTGGCCTCTCTGACCCTGAAAATGACAAAACACAAGGTTAAATCATGTAAACCTGTCATACTGGCCTCTCTAACCCTGAAAATGACAAAACACAAGGTTATATCATGTAAACCTGTTATACTGGCCTCTCTGACCCTGAAAATGACCAAACTCAAGGTTATATCATGTAAACCTGTTATACTGGCCTCTCTGACCCTGAAAATGACCAAACACAAGGTTATATCATGTAAACCTGTCATACTGGCCTCTCTGACCCTGAAATTAACAAAATACAAGGTTATATTATGTTAACCTGTCATACAGCCTCTCTAAACCTGAAATTGACAAAACACAAGGTTATATCATGTAAACCTGTCATACTGGCCTCTCTAACCCTGAAAATGACAAAACTCAAGGTTATATCATGTAAACCTGTCATACTGGCCTCTCTGACAAAACACAAGTTTATATCCTGTTTTCCTGTTGACTTCTGCAATGCTAAAACAGACAAAAAACAAGCTGTTATCAAGTTCAGGTAAGTTCTATTTGCTACCTGATGAAGATAGCTTTTTCTCATGAGTAGACTGAGAAAATGCTGACGTTATATGCATTTGCCCAAGGTCATTAAGTTTACTTAGGAAAATAGACTTTTAGTGATAAACTGATCATCAATGGTCTCTCAAACTTGAGGAAGTCTCTCAGCTTTAATCTCATCTAAGAGTGATATCCCTCTTTGAATACAAACCATAGATAATTTACAAATACTGGCCCTTCTGATACTGAAAATAATATAAACAAGGTTTTATCATAATAACATGAATAACTAGTCATACTGACCGCTGGCAGATAGATACTAATGCAAAAATTTAGTTTTTGGTAATTTCTTGACCTATATATCTGCCTAGGACCAATGGTGTGCTTTTGACAGAACATGATTGTGTGACAAGCCTCAAGAGTGTTATCAGAGCTATAAATACCTACCATGCTCCAACATCTCCTCTACTGTCTAATGTATAGTCCCTCATGGCTATAAATAATGAATCGTAAATTTCTGGTAGATTTTCTTTACATATCACATCTGAGGAGCTGCCATTTGGATCCACTCCAACTGTGTTACATATGCTGAAATGATTTAAGTGCAAATGTGAAGTAATCGAAAAACTAGCATAGTCATGGCTTGCATTGATAAACAAAGTTTTTTTTTATAAATCTGAGTTCAAAAATGGTACTGTTTTTTTTTTGTTCCAATACATGAGCTTCCAGCTGGTACTTTTTCCTGGAAAATTTTGATGTCACAAGGCAAATATCTTCATGTCACAGCATCACAAGACAAGTTTTCCTCCAAATGTTCCTCCATGTCAAAAAGGGGCAGTTCAATCATCAAATAGAAATTGGAATCTGATGTATATAGCTCCTCTATAAGGCAATCCCTTTTTGTCAGCTGCTGAAATGTGTACTACAAACAAGATATATTCATCTTCAGATACTTTTTATAAAGGCTCATTGCTCCTTGATTACTGTGGACTTATTTAATTTTGATGGATTCAATTTCTGTTTTTATTTCAAGGGTACCTAATTCTGTGGTTTCATACAATATGACAGTTGTTTTCCATTCCTTCCATTGGTTGATACTGTGGTTTCATATAATATGACAGTTGTTTTCCATTCCTTTCATTGGTTGATAAAGTCTAATGTTTGATTTTCATTGGTTGATAAAGTCTAATGTTTGATTTTCATTGGTTGATAAAGTCTAATGTTTGATTTTGTCAATTTTTAAGGACTTCCCCTTTTTTTATTTACCTTGGTGTTCAGTATTTTTGTTATACCTTTTTTCATCATTTGCTAAAAACTAAAAATTTGTATTTCGTCAAGTATTTAAATTTGTGGTTTCCCCACAAAATTCAAGAATACTGGTGAGAAATATTACCTAATCAGAGCTTTTAAAGCTTGTCTTCGTGATTCTGCCCATGTCATTTCTTTTTCAGTAATTTCTGTAGTTTTCATTAAACCTTGTAAAACTCTGCGTAACTTTCCTTTTATGAAGAAACCTGGCATAGCTCCTATTGCCTGAGCGAATCCCATTCTGAAAAAGGAAAAAGTTCTTTTTCTACAAATATCCACAAAATATAGTAAGAGTAAATATATTCTGTAATAGTTTATTCAGTAGGACCTTAATTCAAGGTTTCTCCAGAATAAAAGGCCATAATGGACAAACCCATTCCACAATCAATGGAACGAAACTCCTCCAAAAGAAAGAAGTCCATTTCGTATAAAAGCAACGATTGGGCTGCATGGAGTCCGAAAAACAATGTATACAAGATTACTTTATTTGATTTCAGGAAAATCTACATACAGATCTTTTTAATAAATATTAGAATGAGAGTTTTTATTATTGCGTTACTCACCCAGTTATATTATTTTCATTTATAAAAACCTCGCAATAATTTCTGAATTTACAGTATCAATTATTTCAGTAAAAAAGATAAACCCAACAGATGATAATAGGCTGCTTATAAACATCTAGTGGAAAATTAAATGCATATTCAGATGCAGAACTTGATACATTTTGTAATGAGACATGAATGAAGACCCTGCTTTGTACTAGACTATTATACTGGGACTTATCTTCAGAAACTAGTTCACAAGGTCTGCAGTAAGATGTGTCATTATACTCAAGACACATTATTTCAACTCCAAACCAACCAGTCATTGATCTTGCTCTTAAATGTCATGTGCTTATTAGAGAAACAGCAAATAATGTGTTTAACTCAAAAAATCTATCCAAACTTGAGGAGGACATAAAAGATGAAACCCAACCATGGCAACAGAGAATGATACACTATACACCTACCTTGTTGTTTCCACTGGGCTCTTTAATTCATGTAAATATTTCTCTATCACAGTTTCTGCCAAAAAGAAAATAATATATAATAACAACTAAATCATTTTTTCAATCATACCACATCTTCTTACTTTTTTATACTCTGTGTACTGTTTGATAAAGCTAACAATGGAGGATATACTAAGGTCAACCTTTTAGTCTCTTAAATTATAATTATCACAACCCTTTAGATAATTGTAAGATATTAAATAAGTCTGCCCAATATGAAATATTGATAATTCTATTTAAAAATATAAAAGGGATTTCTAGGGACTTTTGCTAGATGTTTTTTAAATGCACTTACTTTGAGTTTGAGGTCCAGAAACAAGAACAGATAGAAGTTCACAAAAAAATATAATAAATAAAATGACAATTATATATCTTAAGTTGAATTCAAAGCACTTTTCTGAATCAGGAATGCCAAAATCAAATATTACTGGAAAGTAAAATAGTATATGTGGACTTTTTGTGGAGTTAAAAACTTTATAACCAATTAGGAACCGGAAAGAATGGTTAAACTGTGTACATTATCTAAACCATTTAAACTCCATTTGGTGAACCAACGCCTGTGTGAATCATTTCGATAGAGTCCCTGAAGTGGATACCTTGGTATGCAGGGTTGTCAAATTATGCAAATAAATGCAACAGAATGCAACTTAAAAATTGGAGTATTATTTAAACAACTACAAACCTTGTTTCTTAGCATTTACACCACCATTTTTATCTTTATAATATTCTGTGAAGAATGCTGGGATAGCTGAAGCAGCAGCAGTCTGGAAGAGAGAAACACATTTATATATCTGTGTGCCAGATGACTGCTTATATGCTCAAGTTGTTGCAGCCACAATCATGTCCTCTTTTCCTAGATTGTAACTTCACTGAATTTAACATATCAATATATTTTTATACTTTCAAAACTTGCATTTTCTTAACACTTAATACAGACCTTTACTTTAGAGGAATTATAAAACTACCATATTATGTAGTGTTATTGACAGGCTGTTTCTGTATTGGACCTGTTATGGATTCAAGGCTAGCTCAGTAGCTGTATTGGACCTGAGACTCGAAGAGTTGAGGGCCAATACAGCTGATTGAGAATCTATAACCAGATAACAGGGCCAATACAGAAAAAGCCAGTTCATAACACTTTTATTAAATGATTTTAATTCTTCGATTAAACTAAGAAACTTACTGTGAAGAAGATACAGAAATTCATATCTGAACTTGTCTTTTCCCATTAACGGTGGATTTTTTGTCAATATTGTCAGATGTAATTTCTGATTTCTCATCCTAGTACTTAATCTTATGCTATTTCAATTCATTTTATCTAGCAAATATAAAGTAGCTGGGAAGAATAAATCAGACAGTTAAACTACTGTAAACCAACTTATTTTTCGCGGATACTATATTTCGTGTAAAGCCCTTTCTATTCCTTTTCGCAGGAATTTAATTTCGTGATTTTCAAATTTACTTGAAGTAGTTAAATAAGGAACGATCTAAGTTGTACATATTCGTGAGGATTTATATTTGCGTTATTTCTCTACTCAAGAAAGTTGCAAAAATAAGTTGGTTTACAGTATTCTGAGTCTTGAATCGTCTGCATTCTGATGATTGACTAACGGAAATGAAACAATGATAATAATCCAAAGCTGTACTTGAAAAGGCTGTGAAATATTTCAGTTTCAAGACGTTACAAAACACTGAACATCATTTAAACTTTTTTTATGATATTAAGTTAAAAAATATGATACAGATGTATTTCATGCATAATGATACGTCCAAAGTTAAGTAAGCTTAGGCTTAAGAAAATTGAAACTGGAAATGAACGTCCGGTATTAACCCATGGATCAATATGGCTTTGATAATTATTAACTTAAATTTATATCGACAGGGCAATGTCATCAGTATTGCACATGCTGATATATCTGTATTAGGGCTGATTTTCTCATATCATTTAATAACATACTATTCAAAGATTTGATTTGTTTATTGATGTCACATGTTTCTATTATAAAATCACTTATTGGTATTACTAATAAACAGAAGATATTTATAAACCTGATGTTCCTAAAAATAGAAGCATTAAAATAGTTAATTGGTAATGCTTACAAAAATTATGATTCCAGAAATAAAGTATTAATTTTATTTACGATGTAGTTTGAATTTCTCTTCCATTCCATGTTAGACATGTTGGAGATGAAAGTTATGATTTTCTTTTTTGACTAACCAAATTGACACATACATGTATGGTACAAGCCAGTCTGAGAAGCCTTACTAGAGTTAACTATTTTTTTTAACAGTCTAGCAGACATTATAACAAGATGAATTTGGTTGACTTCTGAAGGAATTTATAATGTTAACCCCCAACAATGTGGCAAAGGTAAGTAACTTCGACTGAAACTACATCAATTGATTACTATATATATATATACAATGTATAATGTTGCTTTCTGACCATCTACACCATGTTCTTTAAATGTATAGTGTTATCAAATTCTGAGTCAAGACAAGAAAACATACCTGGTTAATATTATCTGGATCAATACTACCAAGGCATTGAGACAGGACAAGACAAGAAAACATACCTGGTTAATATTATCTGGATCAATACTTCCAAGGCATTCATCTAAAATATTCTGCCACAGATCTAAAATTAAAATACAACAAACTATTTATTTGTTTTGATCAAGATTGTTTTAACTTGAAATTTCAAGATGGGGAGGAAGGTGGTGAAAATAGAAAATTTACAACTAAAATCAAACAAGAGGTATAAAACTATTTATTTTGTTACTGGTCAGTTCAATTTGAGTTTTACCTGAAGTTATTCAAACATTTGTTAAGAATTGAAGTGAATATTGGTCAAGTGACTTTATTTGAGATTTACCTACCCTATATGTTCCATCTGATTAGCTTGGGAGTTCCAAAATATTTGATATTATTCAAAACAGCTTTCCAAAAAAATACAATTGACCACTTGCAAGAAAAACTTCTAAAATTTCATTTGTGATGGAGTGTAGTATTCATGAGAGTTAGTAGAAAAGGTTTTATCTTTCTTCATATGGATTTTGTATATACATGTATTTTACCATCCAAGGGTTTATGCATAAGGGTATAATTTTTGAGATATAATCAATTGAAAATTTGGTGAAAAACAGTTCTATCTAGATTTTTCATACATTTAACATAGTCACCTTTTCTTTCAAAAGCTATGAACATATAACAAGGATTTTATAAAATTTGCAAAAATGACTTTTAAACCGGTATACCTATATGCGATAAATTAAATTAGGGGTCAGTGGGCAAAATTTTTAATGGCACAACTAGAGGATTTCGAATATCTGACAAAAAGTCAATAGCAAGAGATGCGAACATCCTTTACACAGTTCAATATTGAATGTTTAACTTAACCATGTCTTTTGATATTCTTTTAAATTATAAAAATGTACATGCATAATGATCAGGAGGCTCCTTGCAGCTTGAGAAAATTTACCATCTCTCAATTGGTATTTTTGCAAATATGCCTTTTGAACATGATATGTCTGTTCAAAATTGAGGTTATCTTTACATATTGGACAAGTTTCCATTTGTGATGGAGTGTAGTATTCAGGAGAGTGAGTAGAAAAGGTTTTATCTTTCATCATATGGATTTTGTTCATACATGTATTTTACCATCCAAGGGTTTATGCATAAGGGTATAATTTTTGAGATATAATCAATTGAAAATTTGGCAAAAAATGGTTCTATCTAGATTTCAATAAATCTATAAAAAAAAAAGATGGCAATATAAAAAAGAAGATGTGGTATGATTGCCAATAAGACAACTATCTACATAAGACCAAAATGACACAGACATTAACAACTATAGGTCATTGTACGTCCTTCAACAATGAGTAAAGCCCATACTGCATAGTCAGCTATAATAGGCCCCGATAAGACAATGTAAAACAATTCAAACGAGAAAACTAACGGCCTTATTTATGTAAAAAAAATAAACGAAAAACAAATGTGTAACACATAAACAAACGACAACCACTGAATTACAGGCTCCTGATTTTAACTAATACCTTACATAAAACTAGACCTGTATTTAACAATTCAATTCAATTCAAATCTTTATTGTCATAAAACTACATATTTATAGTATGTGACACAACATAACACAAGAGTGCACACACTGAAATGTCTTGTCTTCTTTACTAATCATTGATATTATGTTGATAGTCCTAAAAAAAGTATAAAGCTTCATTACAACTGTCACATAAATGTACATTAACCAAGATAACTAAACAAAGACCAATGAACCATGAAAATGAGGTCAAGGTCAGATGAACCATGCCAGGCTGACATGTACAGCTAACAATGCTTCCATAAAACAAATATAGTTGACCTAATACTTATACATGTAGTTTAAGAAAAATAGACCAAAACACAAAAACTTAACACTGAGCAATGAACCGTGAAAATGAGGTCAAGGTCAAATAAATCCTGCGCGACTAATATATTAATCATAAAATATCTCCATACACTAAATATAGTTGACCAATGGCGTATAGTATCAGATAACAAGACCAAAACTGAAAAACTTAACTTTGACCACTGAACCATGAAAATGAGGTCAAGGTCAGATGACATCTGTCCGCTAGACATGTTCACCTTACAATCATTCCATACAACAAATATAGTAGACCTATTGCATAAAGTATGAGAAAAACAGACCAAAACACAAAAACTTAACTATAACCACTGAACCATGAAAATGAGGTCAAGGTCAGATGACACCTGCCAGTTGGACATGTACACCTTACAGTCCTTCCATACACCGAATATACTAACCCTATTGCTTATAGTATCAGAGATATGGACTTGACCACCAAAACTTAACCTTGTTCACTAAGCCATGAAATGAGGTCGAGGTCAAGTAAAAACTGTCTGACGGGGATGAGGACCTTGCAAGGTACGCACATATCAAATATAGTTATCCTATTACTTATAATAAGAGAGAATTCAACATTACAAAAAAATCTAAACGTTTTTTCAAGTGGTCACTGAACCATGAAAATGAGGTCAAGGACATTGGACATGAGACTGACGGAAACTTCGTAACATGAGGCATCTATATACAAAGTATCTAGCATCCAGGTCTTCCACCTTCTAAAATATAAAGAATTTAAGAAGTGAGCTAACACCGCCGCCGCCATAGCCGGATCACTATCCCTATGTCGAGCTTTCTGCAACAAAAGTTGCAGGCTCGACAAAAATAAAAATAAAAAATAACAACAAGATCATTAATATACACAATAAAAGAAAATATACACATGGAAAAAAGTATTGCAACACCAAATTGAAATTGAAATTAATAAAACACTTTTTTTGTGATATAATTTGGTAAAATAGAACTAGTTAAACATTATTTAAGTATCACCTGAGTTTAAGCAATAAATATCAACTCGATAAGTTTTTATCTGCACATGCAGCTACTGTACCTGTAAACAGCAAAACAGATGTTTTTACCCTCATTGTTTTCAACCCTTTAAATAACCAAGTTTTTAAAGCTATGTGATTGACACCTTGTAATGGGTCATTGACAACTCTTAACTGCAGCAAGATGGCAGATTATCAGCATAAGAGAAGCAGGGATGTCGCTGTAACAACTGCACGTATTGTTGGTCATCACCATTCCACTATAAGTCGTTTTGAGAATAAAAATAAGGCAATAAACGCTGTTAAAGACCTTCCGAGATAATGAAGACCCCCTATACCATTTGCTAGAGAAAATCAAGCATAATGAAGGTTGGTCAGAAGGAAACCCATTGAATACAAGACAATCCTAAAAAGAGAGTGGTGGCAATACAGGAGCCTTTTAACAAGAACTGTTCGAGATCAACTCATCGCTACTGGTTATCGTGCGATAAGACCATTTCGGAGACCTTTGCTAACAAACAGACACACAGTTTTCCGTATCTAATGTAGTGCAGAGCCCGCCAAAGTTGGAAATTAGCATTGTGGAGGAAGATCCAATGTTCAAATGGAATTTGGTTCATCTTCCTTGGCCCGATCGTAGCCCGACTTTGAACCATATCGAGCATATATGGGACACTACTGGGCAAAAAGTGCGCGAAAGGACACCCCAGTTCAAACACATCATGAAATAAACAATGCCCTTCATCAGAAATGGTTGCTGCTACCTTAGCAACAAATTAGTCGATTTATGGCAGGAATCAGAAGACATTAAGATGCGGTTATCCGTTTGAATGGAGGCTGCGCACAAAGTACTAATTATTTGGCATATAACGATCAACCATGATGTGAACAGTCATCTGAAGATTAATCTTGAAATGTCTGACATTGCAAAGTTCGACTACAGTAAAAGTTGTAAAATGCATTTTTTTGTACAAAAAACACTTCATTTTGTTATTAAAATTGTGGTTATATAAATCCTTTTTTTTTCAAACATTTTTTGTTCGTTTCAATGCCAATGTTATCATAAACTATGTTTCAATAATATTATACACATATTTTATGATATTTCATCCAAAAAAAGAGGCTGATTTTTCAAGTTTTAACAAATCAAGGTGTTGCAATACTTTTTTCCATGTGTATATTTTAAGAGTCCCCTGTCCTCAGTTCAATAGACTGTTTTACAAAGGATCCTAGCTTATTTACCTGAATGTGTGAAATTATATTTAACAGTTATTTCATCAAGGATCTTACCTAATACAGGGTCATCATAGTATGGTAATTTAGACAAAGATAATTTCTCTATCAAACAGCTAACTGAAACAGAACAAAGAAAAGTTTATTGAAGAATAAATGTGTATCTGGTATCCAAAGAAAATATAGATTTCACTTGATTGTTTATCGACTGATCAATTCAAATGGAAGGGATATCGTCTGCTTCCCCTCCCCAACAAAATAACTTTACATAAAATGCCCAACATTTCACACTATCAGGAAACATTTTTGAAGTACATCCAGGTTTTTATTTTTGGCAAAGGAATAGGGGCATTAAGGCCTGTTTTTCGCCGATGAAAATACAGATTTTTAGAATCATTTCAAATCTTTGATGTTATGACGTTAAAATTACGTCATAATGTAGGCCATTTTTATAAAAACAAAGAAAACTGATTTTTTGCATTTGACATCCATGTTTTCATGCCTAAGCTTAATGTAAAACATGTAAAACTCATTCACAATAATTACCTGATCTTCTCATAAAATCACCTCCATAACCTCTAAACATCTTAGCTTCAGTCAACTTAAAATAAAAAAAATCAGTTTAGAAGGTTGTAAAGAACAATGTCAAATCTTAATTAGGAATAGAAATCTTACATTGGCTAAGCTAAATATTTCTCTAGAATTGGCATGGACTACATAGTCGGTCATCCTCTGACCTGACATACCTGCCAACTTTTCAAAATCTCCATTGGGGATTTTTAGCACATAAGGACCAATTGCATACCTATAAATGTCATAAGTTTATATGGCTTTGATTAAGTATAAATGTGTTTAAATGTATTCTTTACTCCTCTAAATGTCTTTTTCAAAATATTTAGTCTAAATAATTGAGATTTTTTACTGTCATGTCAACACCTCTCATGGGGGATATCCCCCATACAGCAGGATAGTTGGCAGGTCTGTGACCACTGCTTAACCAGCTTACTTCAACTAATAATATGATATGCAAGATTTCACTACCAGTTAAAGTCTATAATTTGTTGATATTACCCTACATCTACGTTCTTCAATCATTAGAGAGTGTTTTTAACATCCAGCTAAGATTTCAGCTCAATTTAGTGCTAGGAGTCACCATCTTGAACTTGCAATGAGGTGCATGTGAGCCTTTGCACACTGTGGGAAAGGTCATAGAGTGAACTAATATACTAGCTTGTCGACTCTGCCCACCCTAGGGAGTAGACATGCTATTCATTTCTGTTATCTTCAGCATTTTTACAAAACAAATGATATGAACACATTGTCCTCCGTGTAGAGCCTATGGAGTAGACAATCTGTTTGGTTCTTCTGTTTTTTTCACAAGACTAACAAGTGAACAATTGATTTAAACAAATAAACATTTGTATCCAATATCTTAACAAAACGAGTGATGAAAATTATTACAATGCACAGGGGTTTTGAAGTGAGTTTCGAGAAAATTCTATAAACAACTAAAAAAAATCCCTCTCAATTCATTCCTCCGCAATCATCTCAGACTGGAACTGCCTGATTTTTACATCAAGATACCTTTAACTACCAGAATCTAGCTTTATGCAGGTAGTGTTTTTCATTTCACAGATTTTAATACTTGAAGCTCATTTTCTTTTTTCTTTTTCTTTTTGATCGTCGTGAAATTACCATTTTCTTTCCCATTTGTACATGCACATACCCTCCTCTTTAACAACATTCTTCTATGATCCCTATTAGAATTCAGAGGTTACCGCTGTTTGTTAGGATTTATCTGCCACCTAATCCCTTTACATTGTACAGCTCCAGTTTTAGATAAACTTAAATGAGTTACTTAAGGAATGACTTATATTTTTTCTGTCTATGAAGAAATAACATTAAAAATACAGTGCACACTGAATAACCTGCATAGTGTGTTATTTAAAAGTGTGCACCACATTTTTGAGGTTATTTCAAAGAGACAGAACTAGAGGCTATAAAGAGCCTGTGTCGCTCACCTTGGTCTATGTGCATATTAAACAATGGGCACAGATGGATTCATGACAAAATTGTGTTTTGGTGATGGTGATGTGTTTGTAGATCTTACTTTACTAAACATTCTTGCTGCTTACAATTATCTCTATCTATAACAGTACTTTCTGTGGAAAATGTAATTGAAAATCTTCAAATTTTAAGAAAATTGTTAAAAATTGACTATGAAGGGCAATAACTCCTTAGGGGGTCAATTGACTATTTTGGTCATAGTGACTTATTTTTAGTTCTTACTTTGCTGTACATTATTGCTGTTTACAGTTTATCTCTATCTATAATAATATTCAAGATAATAACCAAAAACAGCAAAATTTCCTTAAAATTACCATTTCAGGGGCCGCAACCCAACAACGGAATGTCTGATTCATCTGAAAATTTCAGGGCAGATAGATCTTGACCTGATGAACAATATTACCCCATGTTAGATTTGCTCTAAATGCTTTGGTTTTTGAGTTATAAGCCAAAAACTGCATTTTACCCCTATGTTCTATTTTTAGCCATGGCGGCCATCTTGGTTGGTTGGGCGGGTCACCGGACACATTTTTTAAACTAGATACCCCAATGATGATTATGGCCAAGTTTGGTTAAATTTGGCCCAGTAGTTTCAGAGGAGAAGATTTTTCTAAAAGATTACTAAGATTTACGAAAAATGGTTAAAAATTGACTATAAAAGGCAATTACTCCTAAAGTGGTCATCTGACCATTTTGGTCATGTTAACTTATTTGTAGATCTTACTTTGCTGAACATTATTGCTGTTTACAGTTTATCTCTATCTATAATGATATTCAAGATAATAACCAAAAACAGCAAAATTTCCTTAAAATTACCATTTCAGGGGCAGCAACCCAACAACAGAATGTCCGATTCATCTGAAAATTTCAGGGCAGCTAGATCTTGACCTGATGAACAATTTTACTTCCTGTCAGATTTGCTCTAAATGCTTTGGTTTTTGAGTTATAAGCCAAAAACTGCATTTTACCCCTATGTTCTATTTTTAGCCATGGCGGCTGTCTTAGCTTGGTTGGTTGGGCGGGTCACCGGACACATTTTTTAAACTAGATACCCCAATGCTGATTGTGGCCAAGTTTGGTTAAATTTGGCCCAGTAGTTTCAGAGAAGAAGATTTTTGTAAAAGTTAACGCAGGACGACGACGGACGACGACGGACGCCGGACGCCAAGTGATGAGAAAAGCTCACTTGGCCTTTCGGCCAGGTGAGCTAAAAAATATAACAGTCATTCCTTATAATTTAATTCTAAATTCCATGATTTTTTTTTGGGGGGGGGGGGGGGGGTAAATCATGAAAAAACGTTGATGACAAAATTATGTCTATGAGCTGATAGACAAAAAACTTTCACATACCTGTCAACTCACCCGTTTTTTGCGGGTGACACCCGTTATTTTCACCTCTCACCCGGGAGTTTTTCTTTACCCGGCGGGTCCCGGGAATTTCTAACATTACCCGTTTCACCCGGATTTCTGACCGGAATTGTTTCCGGTATTTAGAAGTAATACGACCTTCGGTTTTATCGGTCTTTTTCAATGTAACCAAAAGTCAAAATGTAGGACTGTTTACCTGAGCTACGTAACGATATGAAGAGACAACACAGCTACAAGATGAGTTCAGTGACTATCAGTTGACCCCATTAGATGAACTTCCACTTTGCACTTCCCCTGAAACTGACATTGGTACATTTTGGGGAGAAATGTCCAAGTTGCATGACATTTTTCTTAACAAGCCAAGATTTTTTGTTTTGTCAAAACTTGCTAAAACATTACTGGTTTTGCCAAACAGCAATGCAGACAGTGAGAGGGCATTTTCTTTAGTAAAGAAAATAGCTACAGAGTTTAGGGCTGATCTTAATAAGGATACACTGTGTGCTCTTCTTTCTTGTAAAATGAATACACATTTGCATTGCTATGAACTGAAACCAAGTGCAGTTCTTTTAAAGAATGCCAAGTCTGCTACTATGGAATATAACAATAGTCTGAAATAAACTTGTATACATGTTCTAACTGTTTCATATACATATTGACTATATTGACTATATAAATTATATGTAAACATATTTTTGTTCTTCAATTGAGCCCGCAAAATGTCGTACGCGTTATGACCTGAGATTTTTTTTCTCAATGCAGGTCATGACCTGACTTTTCATTTTCAGAGGTTGACAGGTATGCTTTCAGCCAATCAGAAGATGTGTTACATCCAAAATTAAATTATTATACCATAAAAATAACAAAATCCAACAGAGGTGTTATGTATATATTGTCCTTACCTTGACAGCAATGTTCTTCAAATCGTTGATCACATCTTTACTAATTACATCTTCAATTTTCCTACAATAATAAAATCTCTGTTTGTTTCGATACCTATCTTAGTCTTTAAATTACAACACCTTAATGCCCTAGTTTACATCCCTCATAACCCCTTAATCAAAGAAACAATAGAATTACTTCCTGCCATACCCCACCTGACCCTTGTGGTTCCAAATTTCTGATTTTCACTTATTAAACATCTCAATGACTCGATATGAGCTTACATTCCTCTGAACTTCTAGACTTGAGAATACAAAAAGAAAAAAACAGACAGAAAGAGTGGGTATAAACAAAATGAACAACTTTGTTGCATAGTGTATACTTTTTACCATGTAATTTTGTTGTGGAAAAAAAGACTCTCCTGGTTTCATTTAAATTAAACTAGAGGCTCTAAAGAGCCTGTGTCGCTCACCTTGGTCTATGTGAATATTAAACAAAGGAAGAAGATGGATTCATGACAAAATTGTGTTTTGGTGATCATAATGTGTTTGTACATCTTACTTTACTGAACATTCTTGCTGCTTACAATTATCTCTATCTATAATGAACTTGGCCCAGTAGTTTCAGTAAAAAATGTTTGTAAAAATTTACAAATTTTATGAAAATTGTTAAAAATTGACTATAAAGGACAATAACTCCTTAGGGGGTCAATTGACCATTTCAGTCATGTTGACTTATTTGTAAATCTTACTTTGCTGTACATTATTGCTGTTTAAAGTTTATCTCTATCTATAATAATATTCAAGATAATAACCCAAAACAGTAAAATTTCCTTAAAATTACCAATTTAGGGGCAGCAACCCAACAACGGGTTGTCCGATTCATCCGAAATTTTAGAGCAGATATATTTTGACCTGATAAACAATTCAACCCAATGTCAGATTTGCTCTAAATGCTTTGGTTTTTGAGTTATAAGCCAAAAACTGCATTTTACCCCTATGTTTTATTTTTAGCTATGGCAGCCATCTTGGTTGGATGGCCAGGTCACCGGACACATTTTTTAAACTAGATACCCCAAAGATGATTGTGGCCAAGTTTGGATTAATTTGGCCCAGTAGTTTCAGAGAAGCAGATTTTTGTAAAAGATTACTAAGATTTACGAAAAATGGTTAAAAATTGACTATAAAGGGCAATAACTCCTAAAGGGGTCAACTGACCATTTCGGTCAAGTTCACTTATTTGTAAATCTTACTTTGCTGAACATTATTGCTGTTTACAGTTTATCTCTATCTATAATAATATTCAAGATAATAACCAAAAACAGTAAAATTTCCTTAAAATTACCAATTTAGGGGCAGCAACCCAACAACGGGTTGTCCGATTCATCTGAAAATTTGAGGGCAGATAGATCTTGACCTGATAAACAATTTTACCCATTGTCAGATTTGCTCTAAATGCTTTGGTTTTTGAGTTATAAGCCAAAAACTGCATTTTACCCCTATGTTCTATTTTTAGCCATGGCAGCCATCTTGGTTGGATGGCCAGGTCACCGGACACATTTTTTAAACTAGATACCCCAAAGATGATTGTGGCCAAGTTTGGATTAATTTGGCCCAGTAGTTTCAGAGAAGCAGATTTTTGTAAAAGATTACTAAGATTTACGAAAAATGGTTAAAAATTGACTATAAAGGGCAATAACTCCTAAAGGGGTCAACTGACCATTTCGGTCAAGTTCACTTATTTGTAAATCTTACTTTGCTGAACATTATTGCTGTTTACAGTTTATCTCTATCTATAATAATATTCAAGATAATAACCAAAAACAGTAAAATTTCCTTAAAATTACCAATTTAGGGGCAGCAACCCAACAACGGGTTGTCCGATTCATCTGAAAATTTGAGGGCAGATAGATCTTGACCTGATAAACAATTTTACCCATTGTCAGATTTGCTCTAAATGCTTTGGTTTTTGAGTTATAAGCCAAAAACTGCATTTTACCCCTATGTTCTATTTTTAGCCATGGCGGCCATCTTGGTTGGTTGGCCGGGTCACGCCACACATTTTTTAAACAAGTTACCCCTATGATGATTGTGGCCAAGTTTAATTTAATTTGGCCCAGTAGTTTCAGAGAAGAAGATTTTTGTAAAAGATTACTAAGATTTACGAAACTAGAGGCTCTCAAGAGCCTGTGTCGCTCACCTGTTAATGTGTTTACTGATGTCAGCCATCTTTGTTGGTAGGCGGGGTCATTACACACTCTTTTTAAAAATAGATAACCTAGTATTATGATTGTGGCCAAGTTTGGTTAAATTTGGCCAAGTAGTTTTAGAATAGATTTTTATACAAGTTACAAAAATGAGGAAAAGTTGTTTAATATTGACTCTAAAGGGCAATAACTCCTTAGGGGGTCCTCTAACAATTTTGATCATGCTGACTTATTTGTAGATCTTACTTTGCTGAACATTATTGCTGTTTACAGTTTATCTCTATCTATAATAGTATTCAAGATAATAACCAAAAACTGCAAAATTTTCTTAAAATAACCAATTTAAGGGCAGCAACCCAACAACAGGTTGTCCGATTCAACTGAAAATTTGTGAGGGGATATATCTTATTCTGATGGACATTAAAATCTTGAAAGATTTGCCCTAAATGTCTTGGTTTCAAAGATATAAAGCAAAAACTGCATTTTACCACTATGTTCTAATTTTAGCCATGTCGGCCATTTTGTTTGATAGGCTGGGTCATCAGACACAATTTTTAAACTATAAAGAACAATGATAATTGTCACCAAGTTTGATTAAATTTGGCAAAGTAGTTTTAGAGAAGAAGATTTTTAGAAAAGTTACAAAAAATGATGAAAAGTTGTTAAAAATTGACTATAAAGGGCAATAACTCCTTAAGGGGTCGACTGGCAATTTTGGTCATGTTGACTTATTTGTAGGTCTTATTCTGCTGAACATTATTGCTGTTTACAGTTTATCTCTATCTATAATAGTATTCAAGATAATAACCAAAAACTGCAAAATTTTCTTAAAATAACCATTTCAGGGGCAGCAACCCAACAACAGGTTATCCGATTCGTCTGAAAATTTCAGGGCAGATAGATCTTCACCTGATAAACAATTTTACCCCATGTCAGATTTGCTCTAAATGCTTTGGTTTTTGAGTTATAAGCCAAAAACTGCATTTTACCCCTATGTTCTATTTTTAGCCATGGCGGCCATCTTGGTTGGTTTGACGGGTCACGCCACACATTTTTTAAACTAGATATCCCAAGGATGATTGTGGCCAAGTTTGGTAGAATTTGGCCCAGTAGTTTCAGAGGAGAAGATTTTTGTAAAAGTTTACAGACGACGGACGCCAAGTGATGAGAAAAGCTCACTTGACCTTTCAGGTCAGGTGAGCTAATAATATTCAAGATAATAACCAAAACAAGCAAAATTTTCTTAAAATTACCAATTCAGGGGCAGCAACCCAACAACAGGTTGTCCGATTCATCTGAAAATTTCAGGGCAGATAGATCTTGACCTGATAATCAATTTTACTTCATGTCAGAATTGCTCTAAATGCATTGGTTTTTGAGTTATAAGCCAAAAACTGAATTTTACCCCTATGTTCTATTTTTAGCTGTGGCGGCCATCTTGGTTGGTTGGTCGAGTCACGCCACACATTTTTTAAACTAGATACCCCAATTGTGATTGTGGCCAAGTTTGGTTTAATTTGGCCCAGTAGTTTCAGAGGAGAAGATTTTTGTAAAAGATTACTAAGATTTACGAAAAATGGTTAAAAATTGACTATAAAGGGCAATAACTCCTAAAGGGGTCAACTGACCATTTCGGTCATGTTGACTTATTTGTAAATCTTACTTTGCTGAACATTATTGCTGTTTACAGTTTATCTCTATCTATAATAATATTCAAAATAATAACCAAAAACAGCAAAATTTCCTTAAAATTACCAATTTAGGGGCAGCAACCCAACAATGGGTTGTCCGATTCATCTGAAAATTGCAGGGCAGATAGATCTTGACCTAATAAACAATTTTACCCCATGTCAGATTTGCTCTAAATGCTTTGGTTTTTGAGTTATAAGCCAAAAACTGCATTTTACCCCTATGTTCTATTTTTAGCCATGGCGGCCATCTTGGTTGGTTGGCCGGGTCACGCCACACATTTTTTAAACTAGATACCCCAATGATGATTGTAACCAAGTTTGGTTTAATTTGGCTCAGTAGTTTCAGAGGAGAAGATTTTTGTAAAAGTTAACGACGACGGACGACGATGGACGACAGACGACTACGACGACGGACGACGGACGCCAAGTGATGGGAAAAGCTCACTTGGCCCTTCGGGCCAGGTGAGCTAAAAAGGTCACAGAAGCTAAAGATTTATTCTGTTTGGCTTATATGTATTTTGTGAAAAAAACACTTACTTGCCCTTTTCTGTTGAAACTTTTGACAGAGCATGTGTGATTTCTGCCACTGCTAAAATAGCTCCATGCCTCAAATACAGATCTATACCTGTTGTCATGGGCAACATTTTAGGTAATACTGAAACAAATACAAAAGTTTATAATAAGAAAACAATGAGTGTAGATTCAACAATGAAGACAATTCACCCAACTGACTTCCATTACCCTTAAAAGGCAAGTAAAAATATATTTTCTTTTATTTAGTATGCAATCTTTTGTCAGGTATGTACCAGAATTAATTGCATGGAAGGGTTGGAAAGCATTATTTTCCATAATATTTTTTTCCCCATTTTTTTAATACATTTATATACAGTGATATTGTTGGCTTTTTTCAAAACTACCTCTACCCTTTTTTATTGGGAAAATATGTGTCATTTTTATCAAATTGGGAAATTTATAATGAAAGATGAATTTGACTGGAACTTCAATTTGCAGACCCCTTTTGAGAGGTAAACCCTCATTTGAAATAAGACCCCTTATTGTCAGTGATAATACATAAATAGACCCTGAAATCTGCACATATAGTCATTTTAGGCATGAAAATGGTTTAAATGAGTGTTTTTCAGTTTATATTCATGCACAATTACTACTGAAACTGCACTGTTTGGGAAAAAAGTTGTCTTTTTGGGAATAATTTTAAGCCATTTTTTTTTCAAATTGGGATTTTTCTCTAGGGGAAAAAGCCTTTATTCTCCATTAATTTAAGGCAAACAATATCACTGATATACATTAATAATTTACGGGTAGTCATGGTAGTGGGGTTTAAAACAGTTTTCACACAAATATCCATTTAATTTCTTATTGATATTGTACAGGCGAGCGGGGAGGGGGACAGTTTTTTTGTGTATAAATTCCTTTAATTTCAACGACCAAGCAACCCCAAAGCAACATTTGATTGTGCAAAAGTCCTATTGTGAATTATACAAACTACAGTGAATCTCAGTATCTTTACTTTTTTAAGAGGTTTCTCACGTATTATCTACAGCAAAAATATTCAAATGTAAACTGAAAGAAAATATATCTGAACATGAATTGTTTACTCGGGCAGCAAGGCAACTTATTCCGGTAAAAATGAAAATGCTTTCACTACTAAGACCAAATGGAATATTATTTGTACAATAAAACACTACACTGCAGGTTGCAAATTAGAAGCTAGACACCCTTGGAACCATTAATTACACATGACTAAAAGATGCAGGGTATACACCAATGAGACAGCAACCATTCTACAAAATGAGACCAAGAGACTAAGAAGTCAAAGTTCAATCATCAACAAGAGACAGATGTCTCTATAAAATTGTCAACCTGTAAATCATCATGATTCTTATAAGAATTGTGAATAAATTATACAGTAACTGTCAAAGATCTGCAGTCAACACAAAATTCTCTAGATAACAAAACAACAACTATGTTTTTAAGGAGGTTTTTAAGAATACACTTCCATTAAGTCCTATATAAAACTATGAGCCTCAATGCCAGCCATATTGGGTGCTGGACAGGTGTTGAAGAGTAATAATTTAAAAGTGAAATGCTAACAGACTTTATAACAGACTTCTTGATAAAGGTGATATTTATACTGTTGTCGTTTGTTAATTGCACCTTAGATTTTATGGAATTGATATCTGAATTGATAAAATACTGAATTATTTTTTTTTAATTATTATTGGAATTCTGGGGTTGTTTTTTTTTGGCATTCACAAGATTGTGAACTATTTCCTATAGATGCTGATTTTATAGTGCAAGAAAACAGGACTTCTATATCAAGAGATTCAGTACTCTGAGCTAGCTTTTGTATCTATGAGGACCCTTATTTTTCAGTATTTTTGTACTGGTAGCTGTGTTTTGGTTGTCATGAGTTCCAATATCAAATGAGTTAAGATCTTTTACTAACTGAACGAGGAGGGCCGAATATATTATTGAACCACACTCTAAGAAGACATAATATTTTCCTGTTTGTGATCCAAAATAAAATCTATACAAACTGATTCTATTGAAAAGGTTTTACTTTTTAATATCATATACTGACCTTGACTTGCCATGTAGTCAGGACTACAACTGGTTAACTTATGGAGACCTTGTGCTGATAAATCTCTTATTATACTGAAATGATACATGAAATACATAAGCCACGAAATACATCAACCATGAAATACATCAACCATGTAATACATCAACATGAAATACATCATGATGAAATACATCAACATGATATACCACAACTATGAAATAAATTTACCATGAAATATATCAACATGAACATAAAATACATTAACATGAAATACACCAACCATGAAATACATCAGCATGAAATACATCAACATGAAATACATCAGCATGAAATACATCAACATGAAATACACCAACCATAAAATATATCAACCATGATCAATACATCAACCATGAACATGAAATACATCAACCATGAAATATGTCAACTTGAAATAGACCAACCATGAAAAACATCAAAATACATTTGTTGTAAAATACATCGACCATGAAATATATCAACCATGAAATACATCAATCATGAAATCCATCAATCATGAAATACATCAACATCAACATGAAATATAACAACCATGAAATACACCAGCTATGAAATACATCAACATGAAATACATCATTAAATCAAAAAAGTTAAAAGGTCAAATATAACAGAATTAGAATAAATTAGATGAAAATAACTTTCAAAAGTTATGTCCTTTATACCTGGTATAAAATACTCACCCATCCCAATGATTAATTTTCATGTCCACCAGATGATCAATCATGGATTTGGTGTATTCTGGGAACTTGGCCACAAATATACTCAGCTCTAAGTAACAGTGATTTCTGTTCCCTACTGCAAAGTAATCTGCCATGGTTAAAATATCTATTCCATGTGGGAATGTCCCCTAAAATGAAGAAATGGCTATCATAGTCAAAATATCTATTTCATGTGGGAATGTCCCCTAAAATGAAGAAATGGCTATCATAGTCAAAATATCTATTCCATGTGGGAATGTCCCCTAAAAAAAGTAATGCATGGTTGATGTAGTCAGAATAGCAATGTCATAAGCAAAGAAATAATTCTGGGGTATGTATATCTATTCTACTAAAAAATTCTGAAATTGTTTCATGAACCCTTATTCTCATCTGCTACTCTATTGAGTATACATTAAACATTAGTATAAATGTATATAACAAATTAATAAATAAACAGCAAAAAAAATTCTAGTAAGTTTACATTACAAAAGAATTTGTTGAGTGCTCATATACATGTTCAACCAAGCCACATTCTTTATGTACTTGTCCCAAGTCAAGAGCCTGTAATTCAGTAGTTGTCGATGTTCCATATTTGTCATTTTTGTTTTTCTTTAATTGTTGTATAAATTATGTCGTTAGTTTTATTATTGGAATTGTTTCACAATTTTTATGTATGATCCTTTTATAGCTGAGTATACGGTATAGGCTTTGTTCATTGTTGAAAGCCCTATCTATGTTGACTTATAGCTGTTAACTTCTATGTTATTTTGTCTCTGGTGGAGAGTTGTTCCATTGGCAATCATACTTCTTATTTTCATACAAACTGCAAATTTTAATAAGTTTACATCATAATGTACATGTTAACTAAGTTTCAAATTGATGTGAACACAACCTCATGTCAAACTATGTTGACCAAAATCTGAACCAGGACAGACAAATCAGTGGATGCATTTACTAGAAAACACAATTCCCTAATACTATTGTAAACAGGGCATAAGAGTACTATTTTAACAGTAATCAAAGTTACCTGTCGACCAACATTTTCTTGAAAAGCTGCAGATGATGCTCTCCGTACATTGACTTCTCTGTCAAATATTGATGCTTTTACCAAGGCACTAGAAAATAAATGAAAATACCTTATAAAGAAGCAATATGTTTGTCAACGAATGGCTTATTTTCACACAGCATATAAACCATTCATTCATGTGTTAACCTATATTTTTTTATTGCAACTTGTAACAATTTTTCAAGAGATTTTTACTTGTAGTAAGCAACATGACGGATGCAACAAGTTGAGTTCACATCCTTTTTTTTTGGGTGGGATTTTTGTTGCTCAATCATTAATTTAATGTGTAGAGTTTTGTTGACTGTTGTTGTCTGTTTTCTTTACACAATGGTGTCATTTGTCTTTCTTCTACTCATGTTTTAATGTCACTAGAAATCTTCCTTTTTTTTTAGTCTTTTCATGACATTAATTTTTTTATCAAATCTGAAAAATTAAAATTAAACATTTGCAAAATAATTTGTTTCACATAAAAGTTTTATGCTGATGTGATTGTATGATATTTACTTACTTTTTACATGTGATCTGAAACAATGTTGTCCTTTTATACAAAAGATTTTATAATGTAATGTTTTCCAAACCAAGTACCATGGGAAAGACTTGAAGGATTCTTAAAATTTTTCATTATATATAAAACTAAATATCTCAAAACAGGAATTTAGAGGAGTTAAAGCGGTAGTTAAGCACATATATATTCATTCAAAACCTAAGTATTTTGACAATTCTGACAAGTAAAATGAGATGTGATAGGTCCTCTTGTGCTTAAAATTCATGTGGATATTTTGAGAAGTTGGAATGTATAATTATATATATAATTATCTGATCTGCAAATGGTAATACAATGTAAATTAAATGCAGCACTTCCTTCAAACATAAGATTCCTTCCTTTTCAGTATACAAAATTTATTTAATTAGTCTTACTTGGCCACATCATTCACATAAGGGGCTATCTCCTGTGGGTCGTATGCTCTTGCAAATGCCCAACACACATAACATGCAGAATCTCTAACATGTGCTCCAACTGAAAAATTCCCTCTCTTTTCATCATAGTCTAAAGCTTTCAGCACTACAGGTACAACTGAAATTATGAAGCAAAATTAATGTAGAAAGACAGAAGTATGAAGGGTGAGGTATTTTTAGGAGAAAGAAAGTGATTTAAACTCTTTAGGTTTTTCAATCTCATGCTAAGGGTTTGTGCTTCTCACTTTTAAACATTTTTTAACTCTGATTTTTTCCTAGGATATGCATTTCCATATCTCATTGGCAATTATATCAGTTACCTATTATCATTTTGCCACCTTTGTACTGACCATCAGGGAGTCTTTGTTGCATCTGTATCCTGGTATCTGACTGCCACATTTGTACTTTTCATAAGGGAGTATTTTTAACAATGGTAACCTGGAATCATTGAGCCACTTCTGAACTTGCCATCAGGGAGTTATTATATATGTTTCATTTTTGTATTTGCCATCAGGGAGTCTTTATAATTATATGTGCCATTTATGTATTTGCCATCAGGGAGTCTTTATATATGTGCCATTTTGTGTATTTGCCATCAGTCTTTATATATGTGCCATTTTTTGTATTTGCCATCAGGGAGTTATTTTTTGTATTTGCCATCAGGGAGTTTTTATCTATGTGCCATTTTTGTATTTGCCGTCATGAAGTCTGTGTGACTGTAGTAACCTGGTATTTATGTAACTATTTTGAACTTGCTATCAGGGAATCTTTATCTATGTGCCATTTTTGTATTTGTCATCAGGGAGTCTTTAAATATGCGCCATTTTTGTATTTGCCATCAGGGAGATTTTATCTATATGCCATTTTTGTATTTGCCATCATGGAGTCTGTGTGACTGTAGTAACCTGGTATTTATGTAACTATTTTGAACTTGCCAGGGAGTCTTTATCTACGTGCCATTTTCTATGTGCCATTTTTTTATTTACTATCAGGGAGTCTTTATATATGTGCCATTTTTGTATCTGCCATCAGGGAGTCTTTATATATATGCCATTTTTGTATTTGCCATCAAGGAGTTTGTGTGACTAGTAACCGGCTATATATGTGACACCTTTAAACTTTCTATCGGAGAGTCTTTATTTATGTACAATTTTTATACTTACCATCAGGGAGTCTTTGTGGCAGGAGTAAACCCCTTCTTCCAAGCTCAGCTAAAGATAAACAACCTGCAAAAGAAATGTTTGTGTCTTTGAAAGACTTAACAGATAAAGAAATCCATGATGGATCTAGAACGTTCCAATAGTTAAGGAATTCTCCATCATAATAATTAAATAAAATATACTGTGGATTAACTATTACTTGTTAGATACCAATATTTTGTGGAATTTGTGGGAACAGATGAACCAGGAATTTAATATTCAACGACAAATTTAACAATCCTTAAATTTTTTTACTGACTACATCCAAATCTACCAGAGGTGAAATAGGGTAATATTTTTCAGTAAAAGGTTATAAATGTGACGAAAAAGACTTCGGAAAAGGAAAGTGGATCAAGACATTGCCCACAGACTATTTCAATACATATGTGATGATCTTGTACTTAAGATGATCCGACAAAATATTTTTACGTAACCCTCCTTACTGTGTGTATTTCTATGTTGAAGGGACAAATAAAAAACCCTGATACAAAACTAATTCATTTAGAAAAGTATATATAGAGGTTGCACTTTGCAAATATAGTTGATTATTTGACCATAAAATTGAGAATGTGTCAAAGAGACAACAACCAGACCAAGCAGCAGAAAACAGCCGACGGCCACCAATGGGTCTTCAACACAGCGAGAAAATCCTGCACCTCTTTTGGGAGTGCTTAATACTGCATTTGTTGATTCACATATATGTCAAAACCTAAGTGGATGCATAGATCAAAATCAAGTGATACAATTTTTTCCATGTCCACATTTAAACAACAGCTAACTTTTCTGTTGCTACCTAATGTGACTAACAGATCATTTGTTTCAATAAATTTTACAGTTATTCCCCTGCCAGATTCAATATGTCTAAGTCTTTTTAACTGATTGAGTTATCTCAATTTTCAAATCAAAATTCATTTTGTATTTCAATCAAATCTTATTCCACCAACCCTGAATATAAAAAACCTTAACGTGTTATGTAAATTGTTATTGTTATTACCCCCATGCCAGGCCCCATCAGATTCTTGAATTGTAAACAGTTCTAACACAGATCCAACCACTTCATCAGCTAGTTCCTTCGGTAACCTCCCTGTTATTCTTCCTATTCTGTAAAAATAGAAGAAAACATGATACCATAATTTCTGCTTTAATTTTAATTCTAAAAAACAAAACATTAATTGTCTCTATCTTCTTGTTTAAAGCAAAGTTAGTTTTAACAAGGAATAAGCTGTCAAATTGACAGCAAACAGGGTTTTCTGTATTTTTCAGGTGCTTTCAGGCTTTTTTGACCTGCCACATTCTATGTTTATTTTCTAATTTATCAAGGACCATAACTCCTGAATGGTAAAAGTGAAAATTGTCAATATCACTCTTGATCACCATTTTGTCATCAGTAACAACATATAATAATTTGAAAAACATCGGTAGGAGTGTTTATGTGTTATTGAAGAGAAATGACTTTAAGTGTCATTTGGACCATAACTCCTGAACGGTAAAAGTGAAAATCGTCAATATCAATATTGATCTCCATTTGTCATCACTATCAACATATTTAATTTGAAAAAGCATTAGTTGAACGGTTCATAAGTTATTGCATAGAAACTTTTGACAGCCAGCAACCCATCACCCTCCAGCTGTACTTCACCAAACTAATAACCAGATTTTTCTTTGAAAACCCAGTTAAAATCCAAAATTGAAATCACATTTTCAATAATACTGATTAAAATGAATTAAAAACTTCTTCTGTTTCAATTCAAACCAGATTTATACTTACAATAGCAACAGGACAGGAACTCCTTGTGGAGCAGTTCACCCCCATTTTTTTTTTTTTTTTTTTTTTTTTTTAGTACATGTTGCTTAATCTTTAGTTTACTTAGTTGTTTACGGTGTAGTGTTTTTTTGGACTGTTGTTTTGTCTTTTTTTCATTTCCACTTGGCCATAGATTTTTGTTTTCCTTCAGCTTGGGGTTTTGAATAGATCTCTAATATCTTCTCCCCCCCCCCCACCCCTTTTTTAATTGTGAGTATTGCCTGCATTATGAATAATTTGTAGGGCAAATATCAGTAACAAAACAAAACAATCAAAATGTGTTTCTTTTCTATGAAAAGTTTATGAAAATGCATCCAAATTGTGAGATATTCAAGAAATATAATGCTGAAAAAAATGTAAACTGTGGATTCATTTATTAGTTTAAACATATTTATTTATAGTGGATTGGGAAACAAGTTTTTCAACTTATATTAATCCCTTTCCACTTTGAGGGTGCGAGTGCTGCCTTGTAGCGGCATTAGCCTGCTCTTTTTCAATATCTACAGGGGTGTCTTTAACGTGCAAGAGATATGGCTCTCTCTTAACACGGGTCAGCCATTTATCGTCCCCATCAGACGGACTATCATCGTTTCCTCAAGACCATACTCGCAAATGGTGTCAAGGGAGAGCCGAAAATTCAGTCCCTGAAATTTTCATTCCAGACGGGAATCGAACCAGGAACCTTTGTGTTAGTAGTCTGATGCACTAACCACTACACCACGGCCATTTATTTCTGTGGGTACCAGTTTTTTTGGATAAAGGAAAAAATGTAATTTTGTAGATATTTGATTTCCTAATTTTGCCAAAGTCTACATAATTATATACAAGCCTATAGCAAGTTTGTACTTAGTTGAACTTTTCAATTTGTTGCTCACCCACCTATTCATTATTAATTGGCCGTTTCAGAATCTCAAGAACTATGGGTAATTTTATTGTTCGTACCCCAAAATGAAAATAACGTCACGTCATTGGTTGAATTTCAATTGTTTGGGACGTTTTTAACCAATCATGTCGCTTTGGTGTACACTTTTGAAAATATTACCCAGAATGCATTAGATTCTGAAACGGCGAATTGAGGGAAACCTATTTTTGTGGATTTCATTGGTTTAGGAGAACAAATTTTCAATGAAGTATAAATTTTCTTTAAGATTCTTTTTGGAATTTGGAAAAAGAAAAAAAATCAAATATCCACAAAATACCTTTTTTCTCACATTGCCTCAGTCCACAAAAATAGGTACCCACGAAAATAAATAAATAGATTAAGTATACCCCTGAATTCCATGAAAAATTGTCTCATTTAGTGTGTTTAAAAGTTGCGGTCTCATTTAGTGTGTTTAAAAGTTGCGGTCTCATTCAGTGTGTTTAAAAGTTGCGGTCTCATTTAGTGTGTTTAAAAGTTGCAGTCTCATTTAGTGTGTTGAAAGGTTGCAGTCTCATTTAGTGTGCTGAAAAGTTGCAGTCTCATTCAGTGTGTTTAAACTTTGCGGTCTCATTTAGTGTGTTTAAAAGTTGCGGTCTCATTTAGTGTGCTGAAAAGTTGCAGTCTCATTTAGTGTGCTGAAAAGTTGCGGTCTCATTTAGTGTGTTTAAAAGTTGCAGTCTCATTTAGTGTGTTTAAAAGTTGCGGTCTCATTTAGTGTGTTTAAAAGTTGCGGTCTCATTTAGTGTGCTGAAAAGTTTCAGTCTCATTTAGTGTGCTGAAAAGTTGCAGTCTCATTTCGTGTGGTTAAAAGTTGCGGTCTCATTTAGTGTGCTGAAAAGTTGCAGTCTCATTTAGCGTTCTGAAAAGTTGCAGTCTCATTTAGTGTGTTTAAAAGTTGCGGTCTCATTTAGTGTGTTTAAAAGTTGCGGTCTCATTTAGTGTGCTGAAAAGTTGCGGTCTCATTTAGTGTGCTGAAAAGTTGCAGTCTCATTTAGTGTGCTGAAAAGTTGCGGTCTCATTTAGTGTGTTTAAAAGTTGCGATTTCATTTAGTGTGTTTAAAAGTTGCGGTCTCATTTAGTGTGTTTAAAAGTTGCGGTCTCATTTAGTGTGTTTAAAAGTTGAGGTCTCATTAAGGGCATTTAAAAGTTGTTGTCTCATTTAGTGTGTTTAAAAGTTTGGGTCTCATTTAGTGTGTTTAAAAGTTGCGGTCTCATTTACTGTTTAAAAGTTGTGGTCTCATTTAGTGTGTTTAAAAGTTGCGGTCTCATTTAGTGTGTTTAAAAGTTGCGATCTCATTTACTGTTTAAAAGTTGGGATCTCATTTAGTGTGTTTAAAAGTTGGGGTCTCATTTAGTGTGTTTAAAAGTTGCTGTCTGATATCCCAAAATGTTATAATCTACACATTTGAAAAGAACACAGCAAATTTTTCAAGAAATACCTTACCCTTTGGCTGCAGACCATCTAACAATAGTATCTTTATCACGTAGGCCTCCGAGTAGATGTTCTGAAAATTAAAACAATCAAATAAATATATTACTTTCAATAATATCATGAATATGACAAGTGATGAGGAAAGCTAAAATTGGTAAATTATTACATCATTTAAGGGCACTAAATCCTTTGAGCCAACTGACTAGTTTATCAATGTTGAGCTTATAGCAGATCTTGTCTTGCTGATTATATTTGCTTTAAAGTTTATATCTAACTTATATAATTTTCATGAAATTTGGCAAAAACACAAAAAAAACTGTAAAAATTATAATTCAAGAGAAATAACTTCAATCAGGAGTCAACTGACGATTTTGACCAAGTTGACTTATTTGTAAATCTTGTCTTGCTGATTTTTTTGGCATTTAAACTTCTATCTATAACTTATACATTTAAAGATAACAGGAAAAAAACACAAAAATTTGGTAAAAATCATCATTGAAGGGCAACCAAGTTGAATATTTTTTTTCAGCAATTTAGACATTTTGGTAGATCTTGTCTTGCTAACCTTTTATGTTTTGTTTTTTTCAGTTGTTATCTATCTATTATAGTTTGCAAAGTGAACAAAAGAATTAAGATAAATATAAACAAGTGAAACTGCAAGCTACTACTCACTGATGATACCCCCGCCGCAAGTGGATAATATTAATAGTGTAAAAATATGCAAGTGTTCGGTAAACAGGAAGTTGTCGAGTGATGAATCTGAAAACGCATCACACGGTAAATCTGACTTATATAAATCCTGAAACCAAATTTCAGAAATCCTTGTATTGTAGTTCCTGAGAAAAATGTGACGAAAATTTTCAACTTGGCTATCATGTGTAAAATCATACAAGTGTTCGGTTAACAGGAAGTTGTCGAGTGATCAATCTGAAAACGCATCACAAGGTATAGCTGACTTAGATAAACCCTGAAACCAAATTTCAGAAATCCTTGTATTGTAGTTACTGAGAAAAATGCGACGAAAAATATTCATGGGACGGACGGACTGACGGAAGGACAGACAGAGGTAAAACAGTATACCCCCCTTTTTGTAAAGCAGGGGTATAATAAGACGTTCACTTTAATTACCCTTACTTTCTATCATGTACGACGAGCTGTTGTCAAATTCATATTTGTGTGTGTTTCAGTAATATGTTTTAGCCGTGGAGTATAGGTAAAACAATATGAATATATACAAAGAGATGTATTTAAAAGTGTAAAATACCAATAACATCTTCTATTTCATCTGGAATATCATATTCCTCATCTTCATCATCTTTAGCCACGCCCACAAACTGCTGAGAGTTGTTCTTATCAAAGGTAGTGGACAAATTGTCAGCCAATGAACGACTGCCTCTCTGATACCTGAAAAATTGATTGACACATCAGCAAAAAGATCTTCTGTCATTGAAAATAAATGCGAAAAACAGCTACACTGGAAGCCAAAAATTTTGTACAAATCTTTAGTGAGCCTACTCGCATACCCATATAAATTTGAAGGTGTTAGCCTGGCAGCAACTAGTGATAAAGAACAGGACAAACACATTTTACTCTCTAAAATAAAATTGCATCAGGTTTAAAATTGTATTGGACAAATCCAGATAAACAAGAGTGGAAATCCACTAAATAGCAGAATTGAATCGTCCCTGAAATTAAAGGGTGTGACTCAGATATCTCTCTAGGTGCCATGAATTTGAGTATAGCTAAACGAAAAGTCATACTTCTAAATAGAAAACATTCTTGAAAGTAATAAAATGAACTTTCAAACAACAGCAACAGGTTTAAGGAAAAGGTTTATCTTGACTACAGATCCGAGTTTTTCAAAAATAAAGGAATCATACTTTAATTGCTGATATTCATCTTAAAGTCACAGTGCTGCCTTCAATGGGGAGCAAAAGGTCACATCTCATTGCAAGTTCAAGTCAGTCCCTATAATCAGGTCTATTAGTATTGTGAATTTTTAACATATCAATCCATCTACAGAATGATCTTACCTCCAAGCAGCTACTCTGTTTTTGAGGAATGTTAGACCTAACCTCTGTATGACCTTTATCACAGATTTTCTCAACAATGTATCATTAGTTTCTTTCTTTTTTAATTCTTCCACTTTCTTTTTCACAACAGGAGCTAAACAAAGTATTAAAATATAAAATATATGAATTAGATGTTAAAAATTAGACAATGTTGTGTTTGGGAGTAGTCTATATTTTTGTTCAGTGTTTTTAGATTTTGTGGACTACAAAGTCAAAGGCCAAACTTGATATAAGATTGTGAAATGTGTCAATAAATGTATGTGTGGTTTACATCAATGAGGCAACAACAATGTGTCAATAAATGTATGTGTGGTTTACATCAATGAGGCAACAACAATGTGTCAATAAATGTATGTGTGGTTTACATCAATGAGGCAACAACAATGTGTCAATAAATGTATGTGTGGTTTACATCAATGAGGCAGCAACAATGTGTCAATAAATGTATGTGTGGTATACATCAATGAGGCAACAACAAAACAAAACAAACAAACTAAAAGACATATAGAGGTTAACCAATCAACCTTGCCACAACACATATTTTGTTTGTCTAAGGGCAATAATTCACAATATTTTTTTTTGGTTCTTTTAAACTCACAATGTAATTTCCCATAATTTTTTTTATTTAAATAGGGCATAACTGTTGTAAAAAAAAATAATTTGTGCTGATTATCAAACTCATCCAAAAATTTGTTATACATTTTTGATATGAATTTTCTTAAAAATCGGACAAGTTTTCTATACTTGAGAGCGCTTACATTAAATTTAAAAAAAATTATATTTCTAATTATCATAACTTTGATTAACAACTGATCATTTAAATCATCCAAGACATTACTGAAACATATATTTGATATAAATTTCATAAAAATCTGACATAAAATGTAGTTGTGAAAGCGCTTATGATGCAATTTTTTCATATGATCTGATTTCCATGGGCCATAACTTCTTTAAAAACGTTGATGGAATCTGGTTTTTGAACTTGTCCAAAACATTGTTGAAATAAATATTTGACAATAAATATAGGATTGAGAGTGCTTACAAGCCTGGACAAACAGACAGATGCATGCAGACAGGCCCACTTCTGCTTTTTTTCCATGTTCAATGCATGATATGTTCATAAACTAAAGACAGGATTGTGACATTTCTGTACATTAATTCATTTTGGTGGATACCAATTGTCTTGGATTGATTGATCAATTGGTGATTGCTTTACACCGCATCAGCACCAAAAGGCTATATTGAGGTGAGAGCTATTTTAAATATCATAACAAGACGTTTTTTTTATTTTTAAAAGCAGACAAAAAGTCTTACAATTTATTTAAACTTTAGTCTAAAGTGAAAATACGTATTTACAAATAAAAAATCATGAATAAAATAACATGATAAAAACTTAAAATCATTTTAAACTTATATAATAAATTCATATTTTGGAATATATTCTTATTTCCTTTAAAAAAGAAACAATTGTTTTAACAGAAATATTATTAAATAAATTGTACATATTATTATTGCGAACCCTATCATAGTTTTCCATAGATTCACCTGCAAGTTACCTGTCGATTTAAACTTTTGGCAGTTCTATTGTCCCATCTAACAAATACAACAGGTATTGTTCTCTGTGTAGTTTATTCACTGGGACCTTTAAACAGGTCGGGACCACTACCTTATATGGAAATGCATAAATTAGCATACTTATGTTCTCACACATGTAATTGTTTATTTACATGTGACGCAATTTATTTTTACCTAGGTTTTTGACCAATCCACTAAATGAGTCACAATGCATGATGGACTACTACGTGTTTACAATCAACCAAGAACACGTGTTATTTACTGAAATACAACACATTTTTTCGTGCAATGCGGGATTCACAATTTCGCTTAGTTTTTCATTTTGTGTATCCTAATTTATAGTTCGTGATATAAAGTATCACTTCCGTGCTCAGATTAACGAAGAGTTGTTTCTATGCGAAGAAAAAAGGGTTTGAATTACCCGATATATAGCCATTAACATGTTTGATGATGGCACAGAGATTTCATGTATTTGTCCACAAGAAGCAACGAAACAACAGCGAATAAACACAATTACCCATGAGACAAACTTACTGGTGTAAAGTAAGCCGTCGATAACAGCCGGTGCTGATATTCAAGAGTACAGCAATGTTCGAATAGATAATTAAAGGCAAATGTGGGATCCTTGAATTTTGTGTTCGTAAAAAAGGCGAAGAAATATTTACATACATGGCAGTGTTAACAAAATCTATAAGTACTTTTGTTGGTCACATTTCAGTATATTGGACTTCCAAACTGTTCCTTTTTTTTTAAGGTAGTGAAGTCAGCAACTGTAGTTTCAGTGTGTTCGTTTTTTTAACGGGCTCGGACATTTGCCAAACTGAATAAAATCATTACAGCTGATTTCTTAAACCTGCAAAGTAAAACTTTGGTTGGCTTGCTTGCTTTGTTTGTATAGTTGCTCATACAAGCTTTGAAAATAAGATTGACATCTTTAAACAATATATATATATAGGCATAGGTTAACTTGTATATTTTATATTTTGTACAATATACAAACAAAGCAAGCAAGCTAACCAAAGTTTTGCTCCACATGCATTAGGAAATAAGCTGTAATGATTTTATCTATATGTATGTGCGACAAGGTGGAAATTTTGATATGTTTTGTGAAAATTGCAGCGTTGGATCTATAATAAAAAAGAAGATGTGGTATGATTTCCAATGAGACAGCTGTCCACAAGAGACCAAAATGACACCGAAATTAACATTTATAGATCACCGTACGGCGTTCAACAATGAACAAAGCCCATACCGCATAGTCAGCTATAAAAGTCCCCGATATGACAATGTAAAAATTTTTGGGTCATTAATAGCTTACTTTTCAGCATTGTACCTATGACTGCTTACTTTGCTAAATTATGTCTTTGTTGGAAAGATGTCTCATTTCAGTCATTTGGCACTCATACCTCATCTTCTTATTTCTATATACAAAGCACGTTTTAGAAAAAAAATAATAGGTAATATGGCACCCACTGTGATCTAGAGACTTTTAATATTGGAGATATTTTACATATGTCAACAGGACAGCAGCTGAACGATAAAAAAACCTCTGAGGTATATTTTGTGATAAAATTAGCAACAAACGGATATTATCAATGGATGAAACTATAAAAAATGTATTGAGCTATATACCATACCCGCTCAGTGGCGGATCCAGGGGGGGCGGGGGTTCCGGTGGATGGACCCCCTTTTTTGGACGATCAGTGGGGACATGTAGTTGGAACCCCTCCCCTTTTGTCCAGGGTTAGGACCCCCCTTTTTAAAGTGGCTGGACCCGCCCCTGCCGCTTTCATAACACTTTTAGCATACTGAATATTATGATGTTCTTACTATTAGTTCAGGTCCTGATAAAAAAAAATACACATTCAGTACAGAAAGAAGTGTTTCAATGAAAGTTTCGTGTTTTTCTAGGCAGAAATGATTTTGCAATGACATTATACAGGTTTAAAAGAGCTCAAATGATTTTCTTACTGGACAGTGGTCACTTCATTGGATATTTCACTGCGTCATGTGAAATTAATGCAGGTTCAATTCATAACAATGCACAAAACCGGTTCAACTACTTTTGCAAGGCGAAAAAGAAAGTCGAATCGTGAAGCCAATAAACAATATTTTTTTAATCTGAGCATGCAAATTGAAGATTACGTTATATATTTTACATTAAATTTATTTGCAGAATAAAAACTTTGATAATGAGAGTCCCAGACAATATATTAATTGACTGTTTTCCCAATAATTCCACGTGTTTTAAGTAGTAGTTTACTCGTAGTAGCCCACAATGCATTGTAGTTCATTGACTCGATTGGTCAGTTTTTCAAGGCCATATTGGCCTTGTGTTTTGGAAATTACTATGCAAATATATTCTGACATCAGAAAATCTAGAGTTCTCGACCTGTTAAATTTCTTCCAAGAGAAATATATCACTCATTGATTAATTTACCTGAACAAAAAATTGAACTGTCAATGAAGAAAAAATACTGATACCAATACTAAGTAAGGACTCATAAAACTGCATGTGGTGTTGTATTTATTCGATACCTGGAGTAACTCGTTTTTAATGTGTTCAATATTACATTTGCAATACTGATTCAAAAATTAAAAGTTGATTTCTGATCAAATAATTCAATATTTTTGTGTGTTTGATAAATAAAAATTTGAATATTATTATTTTTAAATTAAGGTCTTCATAAACATAAGTCTATAAATGAACAACAACAAAAACATGTAAATTCATTGGAAAATACTAAAAAATGTGTCTGAAATAAACTTTTTAGTATTAAACCAGATTTTATATTGAACAGATTGAAAATATATTAATGATAATATTGAATAAATACAATATTGCATACAGTTTATTTGAGTTATTAGAAGTATTTCAATAACTAGAGGCTCTCAAGAGCCTGTATCGCTCACCTGATTCTACTTGGGTTTTTGAAATCATATGAAAAAATATAAAATTTGGCTAAAAGTGACAACACAACCTCATTGATAAGGAAAGGAACATGTTTAATTTCATTCAAAAGTCCCCCACTGGCGGCCATCTTGGATGACGGATCGGCTACAAAGTAACAACACTTGGTCAGCACCTCAAAAGGAACATTCATGCCATGTTTGGTTTTATTCCATTCAGTGGTTCTCTAAAAGAAGTCATTTGTATGCATTTCCCATAGGGTCCTATGTTAAACTAAGTCCCCTGCTGGCGGCCATCTTGGATGATGGATCTGCTACAAAGTAACAACACTTGGTCAGCACCTCATAAGGAACATTCATGTAATGTTTAGTTTTATTCCATTCAGTGGTTCTCTAAATGAAGTCATTTGTATGCATTTCCAATAGGGTCCTATGTTAAACTAAGTCCCTGCTGGCGGCCATCTTGGATGATGGATCGGCTACAAAGTAACAACACTTGGTCAGCACCACATTAGGAACATTCATGCCATGTTTGATTTCATTCCATTCAGTGGTTCTCTAAAAGAAGTCATTTGTATGCATTTCCCATAGGGTCCTATGTTAAACTAAGTCCCCCGCTGGCGTCCATCTTGGATAATGGATCGGCTACAAAGTAACAACACTTGGTCAGCACCACATTAGGAACATTCATGCCATGTTTGATTTCATTCCATTCAGTGGTTCTCTAAAAGAAGTCATTTGTATGCATTTCCCATAGGGTCCTATGTTAAACTAAGTCCCCCGCTGGCGGCCATCTTGGATGATGGATTGGCTACAAAGTAACAACACTTGGTCAGCACTCCATAAGGAACATTCATGCTATGTTTGGTTTCATTCCATTTAGTGGTTCTCTAGAAGAAGTCATTTGTATGCATTTCCCATAGGGTCCTATGTTAAACTAAGTCCCCCGCTGGCGGCCATCTTGGATGATGGATCGGCTACAAAGTAACAACACTTGGTCAGCACTCCATAAGGAACATTCATGCTATGTTTGGTTTCATTCCATTTAGTGGTTCTCTAGAAGAAGTCATTTGTATGCATTTCCCATAGGGTCCTATGTTAAACTAAGTCCCCCGCTGGCGGCCATCTTGGATGATGGATCGGCTACAAAGTAACAACACTTGGTCAGCACCCCATAAGGAACATTCATGCTATGTTTGGTTTTATTCCATTCAGTGGTTCTCTAAAAGAAGTCATTTGTATGCATTTCCCATAGGGTCCTATGTTAAACTAAGTCCCCCGCTGGCGGCCATCTTGGATGATGGATCGGCAACAAAGTAACAACACTTGGTCAGCACCTCATAAGGAACATTCATGCCATGTTTGGTTTCATTCATTTCAGTGGTTCTCTAAAAGAAGTCATTTGTATGCATTTCCAATAGGGTCCTATGTTAAACTAAGTCCCCTGCTGGCGGCCATCTTGGATGATGGATCGGCTACAAAGTAACAACACTTGGTCAGCACCCCATAAGGAACATTCATGCTATGTTTGGTTTTATTCCATTCAGTGGTTCTCTAAAAGAAGTCATTTGTATGCATTTCCCATAGGGTTCTATGTTAAACTAAGTCCCCGGCTAGCAGCCATCTTGGATGATGGATCGGCAACAAAGTAACAACACTTGGTCAGTACCTCATAAGGAACATTCATGCCATGTTTGGTTTCATTCCATTCAGTGGTTCTCTAAAAGAAGTCATTTGTATGCATTTCCCATAGGGTCCTATGTTAAACTAAGTCCCCCGCTGGCGGCCATCTTGGATGATGGATCGGCAACAAAGTAACAACACTTGGTCAGCACCTCATAAGGAACATTCATGCCATGTTTGGTTCCATTCCATTCAGTGGTTCTCTAGAAGAAGTTCAAAATGTAAATTGTTAACGACGACGACGACGGACGACGACGGACGACGGACGACGGACGACGACGACGGACGACGGACGCCAAGTGGTGAGAAAAGCTCACTTGGCCCTTCGGGCCAGGTGAGCTAAAAATATAAAATTTGGCTAAAAGTGACAACACAACCTCATTGATAAGGAAAGGAACATGTTTAATTTCATTCAAAAGTCCCCCACTGGCGGCCATCTTGGATGGCGGATCGGCTACAAAGTAACAACACTTGGTCAGCACCTCATAAGGAACATTCATGCCATGTTTGGTTTTATTCCATTCAGTGGTTCTCTAAAAGAAGTCATTTGTATGCATTTCCCATAGGGTCCTATGTTATACTAAGTCCCCTGCTGGCGGCCATCTTGGATGATGGATCTGCTACAAAGTAACAACACTTGGTCAGCACCTCATAAGGAACATTCATGCAATGTTTAGTTTTATTCCATTCAGTGGTTCTCTAAAAGAAGTCATTTGTATGCATTTCCAATAGGGTCCTATGTTAAACTAAGTCCCTGCTGGCGGCCATCTTGGATAATGGATCAGCTACAAAGTAACAACACTTGGTCAGCACCACATTAGGAACATTCATGCCATGTTTGATTTCATTCCATTCAGTGGTTCTCTAAAAGAAGTCATTTGTATGCATTTTCCATAGGGTCCTATGTTAAACTAAGTCCCATGCTGGCGGCCATCTTGGATGATGGATGGGCTACAAAGAAACAACACATGGTCAGCACCCCATAAGGAACATTCATGCAATGTTTGGTTTCATTCCATTCAGTGGTTCTCTAAAAGAAGTCATTTGTTTGCATTTCCCATAGGGTCCTATGTTAAACTAAGTCCCCCGCTGGCGTCCATCTTGGATAATGGATCGGCTACAAAGTAACAACACTTGGTCAGCACCACATTAGGAACATTCATGCCATGTTTGATTTCATTCCATTCAGTGGTTCTCTAAAAGAAGTCATTTGTATGCATTTCCCATAGGGTCCTATGTTAAACTAAGTCCCCCACTGGCGGCCATCTTGGATGATGGATCGGCTACAAAGTAACAACACTTGGTCAGCACTCCATAAGGAACATTCATGCTATGTTTGGTTTCATTCCATTTAGTGGTTCTCTAGAAGAAGTCATTTGTATGCATTTCCCATAGGGTCCTATGTTAAACTAAGTCCCCTGCTGGCGGCCATCTTGGATGATGGATCGGCTACAAAGTAACAACACTTGGTCAGCACCCCATAAGGAACATTCATGCTATGTTTGGTTTTATTCCATTCAGTGGTTCTCTAAAAGAAGTCATTTGTATGCATTTCCCATAGGGTCCTATGTTAAACTAAGTTCCCGGCTGGCGGCCATCTTGGATGATGGATCGGCAACAAAGTAACAACACTTGGTCAGCACCTCATAAGGAACATTCATGCCATGTTTGGTTTCATTCCATTCAGTGGTTCTCTAGAGGAAGTCATTTGTATGCATTTCCCATAGGGTCCTATGTTAAACTAAGTCCCCCGCTGGCGGCCATCTTGGATGATGGATCGGCAACAAAGTAACAACACTTGGTCAGCACCTCATAAGGAACATTCATGCTATGTTTGGTTTCATTCAATTCAGTGGTTCTCTAAAAGAAGTCATTTGTATGCATTTCCCATAGGGTCCTATGTTAAACTAAGTCCCCTGCTGGCGGCCATCTTGGAAGATGGATCGGCTACAAAGTAACAACACTTGGTCAGCACCCCATAAGGAACATTCATGCTATGTTTGGTTTTATTCCATTCAGTGGTTCTCTAAAAGAAGTCATTTGTATGAATTTCCCATAGGGTCCTATGTTAAACTAAGTCCCCCGCTGGCGGCCATCTTGGATGATGGATCGGCTACAAAGTAACAACACTTGGTCAGCACCTCATAAGGAACATTCATGCCATGTTTGGTTCCATTCCATTCAGTGGTTCTCTAGAAGAAGTTCAAAATGTAAATTGTTAACGACGACGACGACGGACGACGACGGACGACGGACGACGGACGACGACGACGGACGACGGACGCCAAGTGGTGAGAAAAGCTCACTTGGCCCTTCGGGCCAGGTGAGCTAAAAAAGAAGATAATTTTTTTGTCAGGTAAATTAATCAATGAGTGATAGATTTCTCCTAGAAGAAATTTAAAGGTCCCAGTGAATAAACTACACAGAGAACAATACCTGTTGTATTTGTTAGATGGGACAATAGAACTGCCAAAAGTTTAAATCGACAGGTAACTTGCAGGTGAATCTATGGAAAACTAAGATAGGGTTCGCAATAACATGTGTACATTAAAAAAAAAATCCGGATATTGGAAAAGTCTAAACAGCCAATTAAAATATGTTTTATTGTATACATTCTGGTTGGATTTCGTTCTTTAAAGGATACTCGTGTGTTATTTTAGGGGTTATCCATAATTATCAACCATTTTCCAAAGTGTACAAAACGTACACTTGGGGGGAGGGGGTTAAAAAATCTACATTTATACAGTACGCTTTTTTTCAGCAAATGAAATAAAAGTCAGATATGTTTCAGTTTCTTTTCAATGCAAATTTCTATATTAAACTAAACTTTAATAGACAGGATCTTCTTTTTATTAAGAATTATTGATTCTTGTCTTGAAATCTGAAAATGGTTGATGTACACATTTTTAGGGAGGGTGGGGGGTCTGAAAAAGTGTATGTTTTGTACATTTTGGAAAATGGATGACCCCTTAGTGGATTAAGGAAACATTATATTTTCCTGGATATTTGATTTTCTGGTTTTGTCAAAGCCTGCATACAAGCCTAAAGCAAATTTTACTCCATAGAACATTTTAATTGGTGGTTCACTTATTCCCATGAAATCCAAGAAAACATTTGGACTTATCCTCAGTCCTGAGTTTTCCAAAAAAAGCCATACTTACCGCTTTTCCATAAATAAATAATAGACAAGATTTGGATTGTGCAACTTGTACTGATGATTCCAATGATAGTTTTTGCCCTAGCCTCAGCTTAATGCTATGATTTAAGCTGTACTTACCAGGGGTGTGGAAATATTTGTTGTGAGCACTTGTCCCTGGGCAAGTAAAACTAAAAATTTTACTTGTCCGGAAAAAATTTACTTGCCCTGATGATCCCAATAAATATTGAAGTATTTCTTGTTAGCTAATATATAATTCTTACTTAGCACTGACTGTTGTGCATCACAAACAAATGAAATCCATTTGTTTATATGTGTAAAAAATTCGAAAAGTAGGAAATGGGTTATTAACATCAATTGCACAGAAACCTAACAAACCAACCAAAGAAACAACATGTAAAGGACAATTTTGCAGCAGTTTTTTAATAACAATTGTAGCCAGTAGGTACATATATATACTAAATTTGAGGACAGTGATTGAAGAAATGTAAACTAAATTAAAGAACCTTAGTGAGCACGCTCACATACCCCATGTCCCCACATTGTCATTGGAGAAATTAAATAAGTATAAGAAAAAATATTGAATAATAATTTCCTGTCAATATACATAGTATGTCCTTATTATCTACAAAATTTCATGAAATTATGTTGTGTGTTTTCAGAGGAGTTGAGATGACAAACTGTTGCAGAAGTACATTGAAGCAAATAAGTTCAAAGGGGCATAACTCCTAGAAAAAAAATTGAACCGTAATTTCCTGTTGATATGCACATCTACATAGTATGTCCTTATTATCTACAAAGTTTCATGAAATTCTGTTGTGTGGTTTGAGAGGAGTTGCGATGACAAACTGTTGCAGTAGTACATTAAAGTAAATAAGTTCAAAGGGGCGTAACTCCTAGAAAAAAAATTGAATTGCAATTTCCCGTCGATATGCACAACTACATAGTATGTCCTTATTATCTGAAAAGGTTTCGTGAAATTCTGTTGTGTGGTTTGAGAGGAGTTGCAATGAGAAACTGTTGCAGTAGTACATTAAAGTAAATAAGTTCAAAGGGGCGTAACTCCTAGAAAAAAAATTGAATCGCAATTTCCCGTCGATATGCACAACTACATAGTATGTCCTTATTATCTGAAAAGGTTTCGTGAAATTCTGTTGTGTGGTTTGAGAGGAGTTGCGATGACAAGAAACAGGACTGACGGACTGACTGACGGACGGGTCAAAAACATTATACCCTCCGCAACTTCGTTGCGTGGGGTATAATAATAGATAAACTATTGATTTTGTGGTGTTTCTCTCAATTCACACACTTGTTTTTTCTTGATTATTTATCATTGTCTTGATGGGCAATGACAGATATTAAGGTGTCCCTTCTATTCACCACTTTGACAACAAATAATGTTGACCTTTCATGTATAAATAAGACAAAAACATAATTTATTTTTCGAATTTCCCTAGATAGCCAGGAGCAATCTGATATCCACGATGTCTGAAATTCTCGCTTCCGTTTTTTTTTTTAAAACTCAGTCTCTGTGTCCTCCATTTGCATTTAAGATTTTCTACTCAACTCATGACTCTTTTTGTCTTACTTGCCAAGCTTTTTATTAAATATTTATCAGTCTGAATCTGATACAAAATTTTAAAATAAATGACACTTCCGGTAAATGATGGATAAAACCTAATCGACAATCCCGGGTCAATTGACAAAGCCAATGCAATGTTACGCGACTCGGGTTCGCCTGCTTATTTTTATTTATTTTGGTAATCAGTCTATTTCCGGCATCATGTAACATTTATCGTTATGAACATTGATGTTTTTACTTGCTGAACATTAGTTTCTTTTACATAAATTAAACATCTTTATACGTTTTGAAATTAATTTAATGTTTTTGTTGGATTTGAACTTTGTCTTGTATATTTTTTTACTTGTCCACGTGCAAACAAGACAAAAATAATTACTTGTCCGGTTGTTCAATTGTACGAGTCGGGCGAGTCGGGCATATCATTTCCACACCCCTGCTTACCATATTTCAGTAAATCCTCTCGTTTTCCATGTTTAAATAATAAAGACAGAACTCGCAGGGTGCCACTAGCACAGTTGACTCCCATCATGGTTTCAACTGAAAATATAAAGTTGCAATGAGTGATTAACTGTATAATGTATGACAGATACAACTACAGGAGTTTAACAACCTTGACTTCTTATTTTAAAAGATCTCACACATTCAGTTAATACAGATTAATTTGTTATATGATAAAGCTTGAAATTTTCAATAAAGCTGTTACTAACATCATCAGAGCATAAGTTTATACAGCATATAATGCTCATTCTATAAATTAACTTGCAGCATTATTTTTTAAGAACAGTTTTCCAATAACTGTATCTATATGGGTTTAATATTGGTTTTCTTTAAAGTACAAAAAATATTATCCTTACACAGACGAAAGTATACCATAAGATGTATGTTGTTGACAGACACCATAAGATGTATGCTGTTGACAGACACCATAAGATGTATGCTGTTGACAGACACCATTAGATGTATGTTGTTGACAGACATAACAACTTAGATCTTTAAAAAGATGCTAAATATCAAAAATATTAGAAAAGGGCCAATATAAAGTCAGGAATGTTCTTGAAAAAAATGTATGGGATTCTGAAGGCACTTTTTTTATTTAACCTACCATGCATAACATTTTAATTGATAACGTCCTATAAAATTCAGATTATAGTTCTTCAATAAACTAATCTTGATAAAAGCGTCTTCAAAATCCCCTCCCCCCAAAAACCACAAGAAATCAATTCTTAAATAGCCATTCCTAAAATCCCCTCCGCCCAAAAACCACAAGAAATCAATTCTTAAATAGCCATTCCCAAGCTTTTTATATTTAAACTCACTATTAGCTGTGTGGAGCATCTGTAAACTCCAGTCTAAGAAATCTGGTAACTTTTCTCTCTGTACATCTGGTCTAGTCATGAATCTGGAAGCCAAGTATGCTGCAGCATCTCTGGATTTATCATTCACTGTAAGGTATAACTGAAAATACAAAGTCAATTATTTCAGACTGTGTTTCTCTGGATTTATTGTTCACTGTTAGGTATAACTGAAAAGCAAATTAAAAATACAAATTCCAATACAGACCTTTAGAGACTTGGAATTTATCATCCACAGTTAGATACTAAATAACATGACACAAAATAGCGTCAATTAGAGATAACTTAAAAATAAAAGCCAGTTCAAACAATAAGTTTCCAGATTAAAAAAAAAAAATTTGAGGAGCTGAATAAGATTATCTCCCATTTGTTAACAATATATCAGCCACTTGCTATTACCAGATCCTTACATGGTCGCTATAGTATAAAGGTAATAACTTTGCCAGAATTCACTTTCCTATAAGCACAAAACATAATTTTTTATCCTTGAAAAATGGAATCCATGCATTCCCCAATATGAAGTTTTCTGTCTATTTTAAGGATTGTTTTTTTTTAAATTTATTAAACATGGTATAGTATAGCATGTATAGGGAATTTCTCACCGCATTGAAAACCCATTGGTCGCCTTTGGCTGTTGTCTGCTTTTTGGAAAGTGTGGTGGCTCTTTGACACAGTCTCCATTTCCATTCTCAATTTTATGACTTCATCTAACATTTGAGCATATGATATTTGAATGACCCTATGGTTAGTTCTTATTGTTTGTAATTATTTATTTAACTTACTTTAGCAAGATCTAATATTCTATCCATGGCTGGTTTCCTTCTCTTTCCATCCTCAGAGGTCACATTACTGTCCAGCCTGACCATATCAAATGGTATCATACTGACCATGGACATCCAAAGTAATAACTCATATCTCGTTTCCCAGTTCTGAAAAATATTTACTTAATCTTTATTTGAAATGCACATTTGTCTGACATGTACTGTAAATTTGAAAATTGTTGTGAGGTGTTTATTTAAAAAAAGAATACCTTCACAATTAGATATCACAAAAGAACAACTTTAATGGAGATTTAAATTTGGGACTGGAAAATTACAAAAATTGTAAAGGATTCTGTAGAACCCTGTGTCTATCCTTCAATTGCTGTGCATGCTGTAAAAGTTTAACTAAATCATACAAATGGTTTGACAAAGTAATTAATGTGTTACAATTTTTAATCCCACACTGTAACTAATTGTTTACTACCAAAAAAGTCCTTTAGGCCAAAATAAATAAATAGTGTGTTTCCTATTTCACCCTGAAAAAAATTAGGTAGGGTAGGTAGGTAAAACATTTTATTTTATGAAAACTTTTTATTTTTTTCTATTTAAAAGCAGAAAAAGATTCAAATGAAATCATTTGATGTGCCTGCATACATGTAGTTCTTTGATATTTATAATAGAACTTAATTAAATCTACATACATTTTCATTAATAATAAAAATGTCCTTTCAATTTAATGTTTTTATATCTGCAGAAGCTAAATATAACTTTAACTTAAGGGTATACATGTGGGAACAGATTCCTACCCTCCCCACCCCCCTTTTTTTAGTAGTAGAAACACTGTAAATCGATGCTAAGCAGCAGCTTATTATTTTTGAGGTGCAATTCTCTTGCACCCTTTTTATTTAATAAATAGATGTGTTTTGATGTTTGACAGAATTTAATCTTTAGGAGTGGGGTTCTGACAGTATTAAAATTTCAGGTTTTGAGAAAAGTGAGAATCTTTTGTCTTAATATTTAATTATGGAAAACAAATTGTAGATTTTTTTTCCATCTCTGGTCATGCTGGTATAAACTGTTCTGGGACCAGCTAGAGAAAATTTAAAAGAATAAAAGTAGACATGGTGCTGGGGCAGATTCATTTATAAATGAACATGAATCATACACCATGTCTGCCTACTGTTGAAAGCTTTCTGTTTCTCGTTACACATTGTCTGCCTCTCCAACTGTCAAATCCCCAAAAGCATACAGTATTATGTCTGAGAACATTTTTTACAACGTTGGTAAGAGCATATTTTACAACAAAAGCTGGATTGATTTTAGCAGTAAATTGCTTTCATTTTACTCTTAAAATTATTTGTCAAGTATGGTCTTGTCAAATGTTTTCGTATGTCATAAAACTTTTTTTTTGCCCATCATGTTATGCTTAAAAAAGATTCATCATATTGTAATAATCCAGAATTGATGTCATTATATTTTGCAAACATGTGATCACATTTTGCATATTTGACAGCTAATAAAAATAGCTGCAGCCATGCTTGTTTATTTAAAATCTTAGTTTTTGAAACGCTTGACTCATTTATATTTGTCATTGCTATCAAACGTTTTGAAGATTTGTAATTTTCTAAACAAAAAGTCGGATCCGGACAGACCGAAAAATCCGGATTTTTCATTTTTTTTTTTTGTCAATAAAATGTTTAGGGTCGGCGTCGGAAATGGAGGTAGGGTCGGGAAACCGGAAACACACTATTAATTTATTTTGGCCTTATCATGTTTATCAGTAAAATCATGTTTATCAGTAAAAGTGTTTCTTGATTGCAGCTGCTGTCCAACTTTAAAATTGTGGATTCATTATTCAATATTCATTGCAATTTTCTACCAATTTTCCTGGATTTCATAGGTACATGCATATGGGAAACACAAATTTAAACGTTCAAGGAAATTCAAATTTTCTCCATGAAAGTTCACAGACTTTGCCAAAACCATGAAAACGCAGGTCTTTCTCAATCCACAAAAATAAATGAATCCACAGTAAGTAAAATTCCATGAAGGTTTGACAATACTACTAATGTCGTAATGACTGACAAACTTCAACCTTAGACTAAATCTGAATGTTAACTGTACAAAAACTTATGTCAATTTTATCAGTAAAATACTGAAAAATTCAAAATTAAACTTCTGTTCTGAATACTGTCTTTTGCTAATAAAAAAAATCTTCTGTCAAATTATTATAAAATTTCATAAAAATTTGTCAAAGTTGTATTTAGAGAAAACTTTAAACACAGACTAAACCTAAATGTTGACACAGAATAAATGATGATTAAAGGTTTTTAACGGCCTCTATTGACTATACAGCCCTTGCACAGTCAGCACAGAATTTTTATACGGGCATTCATATACCTAGGAAATAGTTAAGGCTATTTCAATAAAATGTATTTGGGAGGGTACGAAGGGACTTTCAACAACCAAGAACCATTTTAGATAATTTTGCATAATCATGATAATGTTAATAGATGCATACTGAAACCAGATGCTCCGCAGGGCGTAGCTTTATACGACCGCAGAGGTTGAACCCTGAACGGTTGGGGCAAGTATGGACACAACATTCAAGCTGGATTCAGCTCTAAATTTGGATTGTGATTAAATAGTTGACACAGCATAGGTTTCTGACACAGAATGAATGTGTTCTAATGAACTTAAAATTTTTGTTTTCTCTTAGAGCAATTCACTATGCTGTTGAATATTAATCCTCTCAAAAAAATGTTTGAAGAAATTTTCTTTTTTATTTATGAAATTTCAAATGAGAAAAATTGAACCCAATTTTTTTAATCACATCCCCCTTTCCCTTATTCCAAAACTAATCTCAATTAAAATTTCTAATGGAGTTTGCAACAATAACTACTCATTTAAATACATCATAAAATATTAAGATGTAAAAAAACTGCTTGTTATCACTGAATGGTAAAGATTATTTTAATTTATCAGTTGGTAGTAAAAAGTGAATATACATTGTATATTGTATATAACAAAGATTTAAGTTGATTCTGGACAAAGAAAGATAACTCCAATTAAAAAAAAATCTTGCTATTACACAATATTTTGCAATTAGATATTTTTTGCTTACTATTCTGGACAAAGAAAGATAACTCTAATTAAAAAAAAATTTGCTATTTCACAATATTGTGCAATTAGATATTTCTTGCCATTGCGCAATACTGTGCAATTGAAAAGACTTGCTATTGCACAATACTTAATATAATAATTTTAGATCCTGATTTGGACCAACTTGAAAACTGGGCCCATAATAAAAAATCTAAGTACATTTTTGGATTCAAGCATATCAAAAAACCCCAAGATTTAAATTTTTGTTAAAATCAGACTAAGATTAATTTTGGACCCTTTGGACTTTAGTGTAGACCAATTTGAAAACAGGACCAAAAATGAAGAATCTACACTACATACACAGTTAGATTTGGTATATCAAAGAACCCCTTTTATTCAATTTTTGATGAAATCAAACAAAGTTTAATTTTGGACCCCGATTTGGACCAACTTGAAAACTGGGCCAATAATCAAGAATCTAAGTACATTTTTAGATTCAGCATATCAAAGAACCTAACTGATTCATTTTTTGTCAAAATCAAACTAAGTTTAATTTTGGACCCTTTGGACCTCCTTAATGTAGACCAATTTGAAAACGGGACCAAAAGTTAACAATCTACATACACAGTCATGACAGTTAGATTCGGCATATCAAAGAACCCCAATTATTCAATTTTGATGAAATCAAACAAAGTTTAATTTTGGACCCTTTGGGCCCCTTATTATGTTGGGACCAAAACTCCCAAAATCAATACCAACCTTCTTTTTATGGTCATAAACCTTGTGTTTAAATTTCATAGATTTCTATTTACTTATACTAACGTTATGGTGCGAAAACCAAGAAAAATGCTTATTTGGGTCCCTTTTTGGCCCCTAATTCCTAAACTGTTGGGACCTTAACTCCCAAAATCATTACCAACCTTCCTTTTGTAGTCATTAACATTGTGTTTAAATTTCATTGATTTCTATTTACTTAAACTAAAGTTATTGTGCGAAAACCAAGAATAATGCTTATTTGGGCCCTTTTTTGGCCCCTAATTCCTAAACTGTTGAAACCAAAACTCTCAAAATCAATCCCAACCGTTCTTTTGTGGTCATAAACCTTGTGTCAAAATTTCATAGATTTCTATTAACTTAAACTAAAGTTATAGTGCGAAAACCAAGAAAATGCTTATTTGGGCCCTTTTTGGCCCCTTATTCCTAAAATGTTGGGACCAAAACTCCCAAAATCAATACCAACCTTCCTTTTGTGGTCATAAACCTTGTGTTAAAATTTCATAGATTTCCATTCACTTTTACTAAAGTTAGAGTGCGAAAACTAAAAGTATTCGGAAGACGACGACGATGCAGACGAACAACGCCAACGTGATAGCAATATACGACGAAAATTTTTTTCAAATTTTGCGGTCGTATAAAAAGACCCATGACCCATATTCAATAATTAAATTTCCCTTCCTACCCTTCCAAATACATTTTTAATGGAATAGTCCTTATAAAGTGCAGAACATAATACGAATCTTTGACAAAGCAGTATTTTATTTTATACCTCATAATCTTTAGGATCTTGTGCTGTTAATAAAGCTATGACTGGTTCAACATCAGCAACTTCATGTGGGAACAGTCTAACGATGACTTTTGCACCTCTCATCTATTAAAGATTTATAAAAAAAACAATTAGATTGAGCATGATGAGATTGATCCATGTTTCCTTAAAGTGCCACATCTGAACATCAGCTTTATCGTGGCTTGAGCTTAAACAGAAATTTTCATGAAAAAAGATGTTTATGAATAACAGACAAACTGTCCTTCATGAGACTATAGCATTGGGAAGATTCTTTGTATAAGATAACCAATAAATTTTCTTGAAATTGTTTTGAATGTCAGTTTTAAATTGTCCTTCAATTTCTTGCGTCTTTTCTGGTTTTTTTTCACTTTTGAATGTCCAGTTGTTCATGTTGTTTAGCAGGTTATGTTGCACAGATTTCTTATTACTAGTAAAGGCTAAAAGATACAGGCCTTTGAATGTCATGTGAATCAATGTGTTTTGGTGATGTGTGCATTAGAAGACTCTGATAAGTGGAAGACAGTTTCTGGTTATTGACATGTACCCTAATGTATGCATTTGAAGCTTAAGGTTAAATGAATCAGTGGGTTTGGTGATAAAGGATGTCTGGTAACCATGGTAACTCACCTTTGTTATAAAATACAGACATTTGAAGGTCAGATGAATCAGTGGGTTTGGTGATGAAGGATTTCTAATGATCTCTAACAGCTGTGTCATCAACGATTCTACAAAAGGAATGTAAAATGTGAAAATCTTTTAATGTAAACTTTCTTATAATTTTGGAGAAAAAAAAACTCTTTTAACTCATCTTGAATAAGAATTTATAAACTACTGAATACATATACTGGCTAAAATACGGATTCATTATTTAAGGGGGAATCAATTTTCATGGATTGAGGAACAATTTTGTTTTATAGTATATTTGATTTCATGATTTTGTGCATGTTTGCTTACATGCGTTTAAAAATTACTGCTTTGTTGGACAGGATTATCCCTAACCCACAAAATCCATCAAAATTGGTTATATCAACAAATAGTACTTATGATTCCAAAGCAGCTCATTACAGGGGAAGCTTATTGTTAACAGTTTCAAGATGTATATGTATACAGAAAATAACACTACCGCAGGTGGGACAATCAATAAACGTTTACCTAGATGTCTAAGACAATCTATACATATATATCAGAAAACATACCTAAATGTCCATCTATTAGATGAGGCTGTTCTTGGTACTTGTCAACAATAACTGTAAAATAGAGACTAGTATAAACATGATAAACTTTACCCATCACATGATAAACTTTACCCGTCACATGATCTCACCAAGTCTTGTGTGATAATGCACATCATAAACATGATAAACTTTACCCGTCACATGATCTCACCAAGTCTTGTGTGATAATGCACATCATAAACATGATAAACTTTACCCGTCACATGATCTCACCAAGTCTTGTGTGATAATGCATATCATAAACATGATAATCATTAGTGTTCCAGCTAGGATTCCAAAAGGGCAGGGTGCCAATCCTGAAAAAGGGCATTTAACGCGTAATATGATAATATGAAAAGGGCATGTTTTAATAAAGATATTATTTATCAAACATTGTGTTTATTCATTGAATCACTGGTTACACAAGAGCAACATCATAAGTCCATTTAGAACTCTATCTTTCTACTTTTAAGGCTGAAAAACTTGTCAAACAGCTTGTCAGACAAGTTTTTAGTTCATTGATTGGCACAGTTGAGCTTTATATGCAGTATGTTTTGAAAGGTGACCTGCTTCATTCTGTTTCTATGGTCTGACACACTTTACCAGTTTCACATTTCTACCTCTGCTGTGCTTAATGGCAATACAGCACAAAACAGCTGTGTGCAGTGTTAGGATATAGCAACAGTGAAAATTTGTATTAAAAATAAAGAATACAGAAAAAGATGACCAAGACACCCTACCAACACTGCTACTAAGACCCTCTTTAACTTTTCCCATAACTCAAAATACTTAAACATATATATTCTTAAGCAAGAAGTATGAAGACATATTTTAGAATATGTTAAGTGGGTTACTCAATGCTATGAAATAATCAGATTGAGTTATCTTTCTTTATTCAGGTGTGCTCCTTCTTTGGAGGATTATAAACAGTACTTAGAAGATGTAAATATGATCAACAATAATATGAGGGCAGTCAATAACAAATACGTCTGAATTTGCTATTTATTTCACGGAGAACCAGTAGAACGATGTCTTCCACGAGTTGTTTATGGTTTTCAACTTTCTGTCATTACATTTTCTCCATGAAACTACGGTAAACATTGCAAATTGTGCCTAAGTTGTCGTATGCACATTTCTTCAAATATAATTGCAGATTGACCGATTCTATTTGAATGAATTAATGTTGATGATCATTAATGACCCATCCGATAAACGGATTACCTATAACAACAGATTATGACACCAGTTAAAACCGTTGATTAGCTTGGGGTCGTAAACAAAGTCATAACTTATCGCCAGGTAAAATTTAGTAATTAGCGGATCATATCATTAATAGGAACAAAATAATATACAATCGATCTTCAAAAGCCAGGGCGCCCTGGAAACTGTAAAAAGGGCACAGGGTGGCATTCAGGAAGGGCGGGCACCGCGCCCTCTGAAAACGGCCTAGAGGGAACACTGATCATGATAATACGTAACATTGTATAAAGCAACATTTAAATCCTTATTAAATAATAAATAACTATCCCATACCTGTCTACTTTAAATTAAAAAAAAATCTCCATTGTGTTTTCCAAGATCACTTTAGTCTTTAGAATTTTGCACGTTTTTTCAAATTAAATTCTCCCCCAAGGGTGACTGGAGAATAGAAATATGGTCACTTGGTCTTCTACCGACCGGCAATAAAACGCTTGCCGAAGTGAGGCGTCCGTTTGGCTGTGCGGGATGTATTACAGAGTTCACGAAAAGTGTCAGTCCTCAGGATTTTACCACCAAAATTTTCATCTATAGGACAGACACAATTTTAGTATTTTTCAATAGAATTAGTAGTGAGGACCAGTAGATTTTCTTCATGGACCACCAGGGAAAAAAAGATTTCGCGAACTCTGGTATTAAGTTCACAGTCACGTCCGGTTAGAATTGGGACGTTAAATTTGATGTCTCGTGTATAGAGAGTGCCACGCTCTTTGCACGTTAAGAACCCTTACAACAACTTGTTGAGGGCCCGTAGGTGGCCTGTTGTAAGGCAAAATTTCTGTCCCTATCCAATATACCCTCATTTTCAAGTGGCAGTCGAAATTTCCCTGACTATCATCCCTTATGGCCTCTATTATGACAAGACCTACCTATTGTATTTATTGTGAACTTGTTCTCGTCCTGAATATGCATGAAATATTTACCACTGGACGTTAAGCAACCAACAATCAATCAATCAATCAAATTAAGTTCTGGATTTCGAAATCAGATCCCCCTTTTTTTCTTTTATGTTTATAGTTGGGCACTGTTGTTCAATTCTACTTTTCATGCCTCACAAATCTGAACTTTTAAAAGGTATTGGTCATAATTTCTGATTGAAATATGTATTCAATTAAATTATGTTTGATCATGTTAAACTATTTTTAATGAGTCATGAGTTATGTTTGTTTGTCTATCAGTGTTACACATTTTATCGTAGCTTTCTTACATGTAAATCTCTCGACAGTGGTTTCAACTGCTACCTGGTCTTTAAATATATCTTTCAGATTATCTATCAGTCCTTTGATTTCATTGATTTCCTTGAATTCTTCAAGTATGTGGCCTTTTCCAATTTCTTTTTCATCGTCTTCGATGTTGTCCGCCATGCTTAGGAATCGAATAACATTACGGCCTTTTTCTGTTGATGTATCGGAAAAATACGAGAGAAATCGGGTTTTGCTGCATTATCTGCCCTTGATTTTCGCGGTTTTTTTTCCAAGTCAATTCGGCTCTTTCGGCAGTTATTTAAAATGTTTAAATTTAAAAACGCCAATCGATATTAAATTCGACACCTGACAGCATTTTCAAAAGTGATAATCCAAAGAGAAATGATTGGTACATCGTTAAAAAATAACAGTAAGAATCAGGAAACATTAAAGATATTGAATACTAGATATATGATATCATATGTTTTTGTGAGGGGAGTGGTTCCGGATACAATATTGTAAGGCACTTCAATTAAAGCCAAAGACAGAAAAAAACAATTAACAATGTATGAATAGATGTAGACATAATTTCAATAAAACATGTATCACATCAAAACATCCTAACTACATTGTAGACAGTAAAAAGTAAAATCACTAAAATACTAAACTTTCACTAAATGGACAAATCACTTTGTTCTTCCTATTTTCGCATTTTGCTTAACAGCATCTTATTCAGTATCCGTCATTTTTTTATTGGTAATCAAGAATCCGCCACAAATTCTGTATTCTTGGTACCCTAAAACGAGAATAAATTACCCGCTAAAAAGCCCGTTATACTGTAATTAATCTATAATTATCTTGGAAATATGTCGTGGTAGACCCAGTAATAATAATAAACTCATCATATATACCAGGATTGAAATTTTCAATTTAATTGCGCCATACGCCGCACTTTTCGTCAACATATGACTCATCATGCAGGGACGCTCATATAACGAATCTGAACAAATGTCGGTCAGTCAATTTGAACCAATTCCTAAAAAAATAAAGCGAAAAAGTTTCCCCAAATTTATGCTATGTAGTATTTTTTTTCCTTCAAATATTTATAAACACACACAATGTGATAAGAAAACAACAAAAATACCCAGAAATATCCTTTCATTTTTATATTTTGACTCATTTTACAAACCTGCACAACATTTCGTTACGGAAGTTATTAGTAAAGAAAGAACAGAAAAAGATGATATAACTGACGGACCTGTATTATAATTTTCTTCTTTTAAATGTAATTTTTATGCTTTTTATAAAAAAAAATATGTATAGGATCATGCATCAATTTGAAGTATATTTCAAAATTAATCTTGGAAGAACACTCCTTTTGTTTTTACGCATACCAAATAATTGATAGCTTGAATACCATACAGATGTGCATCATGTGAAGAATGAGGCCCCTCATGGGGGTCCTAGTAATCACATAATCACCATTTTTTTGCCAATATAATCACATAATCATTAAATATTTGCTTATCTTTAGTAATCAAATAATCATAAACTAAAAATACAGTCCTAGGTAATCAAATAATCATAAAATATTTGGCTTAATAATCAAATAATCATTAAAAAAACGGCCAAGTAATCACATAATCAAAAACCCCATGAGGGCCCTCAAGAATGTAGCTCAATTTTATTACAACAACAAAGTATGCATCCCACCAACATGTTTAACACCACCACATTATTTTTGTATGTGCCTCTCCCAAGTCAGGAGCCTGCAATTCAGTGGTTGTCGTTTGTTTATGTGTTACATATTTTATTTTTTTTCGTTCATTTTTTTACATAAATAATTTTTTTTCTCGTTTGAATTGTTTTACTTTGTCTTATCGGGGCCTTTTATAGCTGACTATGCGGTATGGGCTTTGCTCATTGTTGAAGGCCGTACGGTGACCTATAGTTGTTAATGTCTGTGTAATTTTTATCTCTTGTGGACAGCTATCTCATTGGCAATCATACCATATCTTCTTTTTTATATATATCATATTTCCCCCCAAAAAAAGTATAACATTCGCAATTGACATGAACCGCTTTGCCTTTATTAAGATGAAAACACTGAATTTGTGTTAAGGAAGTTAAAATGCAAATGAACAGTCAAGAATCTTAGTGAAAACACAATAAACAATGATAACTTCATTCATCAAATTTTTTTTTATGATCTCATGCATTTAATTCCTTTACATCAAATTTAAATCTGATTCGTTTCAATTTTCCTCCGACTCGTGGTCTTTTAATACAGTAAGTATGTTATTTTTTTACTTCTCTAGGTCACATGTGTATTTTGTTTAAAAAATGAAGTTCAGTTCTTCATCTTTGGTTGAAATTCGAAAGGAACACGTACATGACAAACCCACGATTATTCAGGATTTTCACTTTGGTAAGTGTTTTGGGAGAATATGCTGACTATCGATGTCAATAGTCAATACCTTATTCCTGTATCAAGCATTTAATGTAATGTGGATATCGCACTAAAACAATGATGTTTGAGGCTTTATCAACGGGGATAATAAAGTATTTTTGATTGAGGTAAAACATAATTATTATGGTTAGCAATATTTGGGTTTTAAATCGATGTCTTGTTTTTCGGTTAAAGACCATTGCCTGGTATAATTCTCGACTGAATCTATTAGTATATTAAAGTTGTGTTACCATCTGATATATTTGCAGTGGCGAATACAAAACTTTTCATAAGGGGAGCCCGTTCCAGTCATGCTTCAGTGATTCCCTATATAATCAACCAAATTTTCCTCACAAAAACAGGGGCGTGCCCCTAGCCATATTTTGCACTTTTGAATCACACATCTTGCAGATTTTGACAATGTTCTGTTATCTATGAATAAGGGAATAGCACATGGCTGGAGTCACGTTTATTTTTGAAAGTCGTCAACTTTTAAATTGCAATAGGCTTGCTATAGGTAAATATTTTCTGTCCTTTGGTCTTGTCTGTTTGAAACATCCCCCATCCCCCATTTTCATTCTTAAGTAAGAGATGATAGGTACGTAATCAACTAAGTAAGGAGGTATTCAGTTTAGATTGAACTGATTTAAGATGAATGTTATTGCCTTAGTTGATGTAATCGAGATATTTCATGGCAAAGAAAATTCCATAAAGGTATAAATATAATTCTCCAATTCATTTTTTTGAATGCAAACCAGTCTGAAAAGGACGTGACTTCCGCTGTCGGAAATGAGCGCTGTAAGTTTGTTTTAGTTTGAATGCGGATATGTATAATTAAGATTTTCAAACATAAGTTTCACGGAGAATGAATTTTGGTAAGCGCTTGTGAATAAAAAATGTACAGATGTAGTTGGTACCGTTTGTCATAAAGCTTTTACAGTAAGTAGAAATGTTTGTCGTCTTATTGTCTTGGTGGTGCTGTGTCGTCAATTTGGTTTGACAATGATTACGTAAGTTATTAGACTAACCATTTTTGGAACACTTTATGAACGCACCTCCTCCAAGACCATCATTGATAGAATACCGTCATATCATAATCTATTTGACCATTTTTACATCGCGTCGATGACCGTGAGGGCATTCCGATGTATTGTTGCAACATGTATGTATGTATTGTCTTCGAGATTCCTACCAGTGTAGACGAACCCCTTGATTGACTGCAATGGTACTGAGGATTCCTGCACACTCCCTAAGGATTAATGGAGATGTGTCCTTTACATAATAAACCCACCACCAGAACAATCACCACCCAACACCACCAAAGGGAGCGTGTAGGACACCGGGAAGTCTGTTATTATGTTGGAGGAAGCCGAAGTACTCGGAGAGAACCACCGGGCTTTTCGGCGGGAACAGACAACCCGAAGAGATTTCAGAAGATTGATTTTCAGGTCAAGCTGGGAACAACTTTGTCCTACCGATCGCGAGGTATTCAATCTAGTTTAAACTCCAGTCTGGATACCAGAGATGTGTGTGGAAGGGTGAAAATCACCCTACTGATGTACTGAAAATTCGACGTCTCGAGTGAGAATCGAACTCGGGACCTTCAGCACTGTAGCCATCGGTCTTAACCAATAGACCACAAACCCACACAGAGGTTTGACTTTCGTTTTTAACCGACCGTATAAATTCGCGGACAATATCGAGTGCAAAATAACAGTCATTAAAAATTATTTATTCAATAAATAATCATAAACATATTTTTTTAGAACATAAATTAATAATATAAAAATGATTTGTCGTTAGAAATATATATAAAGGTAAATAATCATTAATATCTATGCACACTACTCGTACCAAAAATAATACATTTGATGTCATTGTTTAATTAAACTAACCAACAAAGGAGTATGGCTTCGAAGTGCCTATATTGGCCGAAATGAAAGTTTTGTTGAAAGAAAAATGTATTAAGACCCTTTTGAGCCAAAATTTACTTGTCTATAAGTTTGTATTATAAAACTTGACATTGAGGATTAATGCGCTACATAGTGTAACGGAGGGGGTCGGTGAAGACACCTCCCGGCACGTGTAGTGGCCAGTACTTCGCCCCTATTCGACCATCGGGATACCTGATATCAGATTATGGCTGAACAACAGACAATAAATCAAATGAAACAAATTTTATTCACAAATGTACAATAATTGAATCAAACAAAGTCGGAAATAAACAGAGTATATAAATTTCTTAAAAGAGGGACGAAAGATACCAAAGGGACAGTCAAGCTCATAAATCTAAAACAAACTGACAACGCCATGGCTAAAAATGAAAAAAGACAAACAGAAAAACAATAGTAAACATTACACAACACAGAAAACTAAAGAATAAACAACACGAACCCCATAAAAAACTAGGGGTGATCTTAAATGATGTTCAAAATTAGAGTTTTATTTAATTTCAAATGTAAAATGAAAATAAAGTGTTCCCAGAGATAGTCTTAAAAGTTAAGCCAATTAGCTTCGCGTTGTGTTTTAAAGTAGTAAAATTTGCACCAAAAAGGGGTGACTAACTCTGGCAAACTGCACCGAAGTGGTGGCTAATCCTCTATGCTCCGGTGGTACTATTTTAGTTCCCGAGAGCCTCGAGTGGAATGATACATTCCGGCGAGTATTTGGAGGCCTATGCAAGGCCGACTCCGACTGAATATCAAATGAAATTCTATAAACTTGTCATTAATCAAACTAACTTTAATAGAAAAGATACTGAAGCAAGTTGAATAAATGAATATTCTTAAAACACTATAAAACATCAAAAGTTAAATACTTTTAAAAACAGTAAAATAAACAATCCTTACTTTATTTAGTCTTACTATGTTTATATCAAATTAAACTTATATATAGTAAAATAAACATTTAAATACTAAATAATTAATCTGTCAAAATTAAGGGGAATTAACCTAGCCACATCAAGTCACATCTATTACAATAGTAAACTAATTTAAGATGTCCAGAAAACCAGGGGTTAGTTTTAATGGTACCTCAGTTCGGGAGGTCTCTTCTTTCTTATAAGATTTTAAAGGTATGTTAAAAATTGGCTTGTGGAAAAATATCACAAGATCGTTTTGCGGGAAAATATGAATGCCGACTCAAATCCAATCTATTAGAAAAATCGAATTATTACAGAAGAGTGTCTTCCATGTACTTGTACTGCACTATTATTAAAATTGTAGAATAGAATGATATACAAATGGATGAAAATTATATATATATACATGTATATATATTCAACTCGTCCAAACATCAACCCAACAATGTTAGATCTGTAAATTTGCTTTCACAATTTTTTTGTTCTCCTCGCCGGGATTCGAACCCATGCTACTGAGATATCGTGATACCGCCAAATCGCCTGCACGGTAGCCGTACCGCTAGACCACATCACCACCTAGGCTTTATAAAAATGAAGCTTTCGGTGGCCGGGTGTTACCTTTCCACGTCAATTTTAATCTAACGTCGTACTACAGTACGTGATATATAAGGCATGGTGATGTTATTTTTACAGATCAGCTAAATTATATATAGTAAAGAATCCTACAAATTAATGTAAACGGGTCTAAATTGAAAACTACGTTCAACCCTATGGTTGCGTTGGATAAACACCGCAATTTTTATACGTGTGCATGTAAAACAAATTTCGTCGTAGAAGGGTCTACATACAGCACAAACAACATTTTCCAAAAGACCAAAAAAAATGGAAAAGTATATTTAAACAAAACGCATTTGACTAACAGGTCGAACATCTGATGTTCTTTAACCCTGTTGACTGCCATTGGCGATTGCCAAATAAAATTGATCACAAGATGTAACGAAATGGATCTTAATATAACTTTAATACTAAACAGAAAACAATAAACTTGGGGCCAAGATGTTATACCACAAACATAAGGTGTCAATATTTTTTTAGTACACCAGATCCGAATTTTGACAATAAACGTCTCTTCAGTGATGTTAGGGATCGAAACGGTATTTGGAAGGCCATATAATTTACCCTCAATTTAAGATAGACTCTTGAATTTTAAGAGTCAATATAGGATGAACGGATCAAATACACCGGAGGGAAAATATGATACAAGCACAAACGAAAAAATATAAACGAGTCTAAATTGAAAACTATGTTCAAACCTATGATTGCGTTGGATAAAAACCGCAATTTTTATACGTGTGCATGTAAAACAAATTTCGTCGTAGGAGGGTCTAAATACAGCACAAACAACATTTTCTAAAAGACCAAAAAAGTGAAAAAGTATATTTAAACAAAATGTTATGACATATATTCACTCTAAAATCCCACCAAAAATGTTGCCAAATACAACTGAAATAATCTTTTTATTAGTTTTTTTTTGCATCAAAGTTGTGTAAAGTGTTAAATTTATAATTATGAACACATCAATGATAATTCCATTCGACACCGCCCGGAAGTGCTAACTACTGGGCTGGTGATGGTTCTCGGGAAATAACCTACATTTAATGTGTCACGTGACAAATACATTAGCTATTTACTTGTAATATATCTTCTTAGAGATTCATTCAACACATGCCGAGCAGGGCCGTAACTAGCCTCTTTTAATAGTGAGGCAAAATTTTTGGGCGAGGGGTCTGTGGCCGCTTAAGGCCCTCAGAAGCTCTGAGAAAATAACGCAAAATCGTGCATTCTGAGCGTTTCCCAGACTCTTTCTTGCATTGAAACGGCTTAATTAATTTTTAGATATTTTTTTCGACAATCAAGTCCCAAAGCAAACACAAAGATTCATTGTGATTTAAGACTTTTAGGTATTAGAGACACCATTAAAAGACCGATATGTAGGATAAAGCAAACATCGTAATTCTCATAATTATTAATACCGTATCTGTACGTCTGTTCTTGTCTTGTATTGTGATTAGACATTGGTAATTTTTTTTTGATTAGATTTAGATATAGTGACATTGCAGTATTATACTTTAATTACTAGTACTACTTAAGTCCACACTAGGGACCATCTTCACCTTGTTTTACGATCTTTTACGGTATTAATGATTCTTTAAAAGTATTGTTGAAGACCATCCGGCAACTATCAAGATGAAGAGCAGGAACACAAACTTTGACCATTGATCATTTGTATTTTTTCTATGCATTGACTTTGTGTGCGATTATGTTCCCATACTCCTTTATTGTCGAGCCTGCAACTTTTGTTGCAGAAAGCTCGACATAGGGATAGTGATCCGGCGGCGGCGGCGGTGTTAGCTAACTTCTTAAAAGCTTTATATTTTAGAAGGTGGAAGACCTGGATGCTTCATACTTTGTATATAGATGCCTCATGTTACGAAGTTTCCGTCAGTCACATGTCCAATGTCCTTGACCTCATTTTCATGGTTCAGTGACCACTTGAAAAAAAAGTTCAGATTTTTTGTAATGTTGAATTCTCTCTTATTATAAGTAATAGGATAACTATATTTGATATGTGCGTACCTTGAAAGGTCCTCATGTCTGTCAGACAGTTTTCACTTGACCTCGACCTCATTTCATAGATCAGTGAACAAGGTTAAGTTTTAGTGGTCAAGTCCATATCTCAGATACTACAAGCAATAGAGCTAGTATATTCGGTGTATGGAAGGACTGTAAGGTGTACATGTCCAACTGGCAGGTGTCATCTGACCTTGACCTCATTTTCATGGTTCAGTGGTTATAGTTAAATTTTTGTGTTTTGGTCTGTTTTTCTCATACTATATGCAATAGGTCTACTATATTTGTTGTATGGAATGATTGTAAGGTGTACCTATCTAGCGGGTAGATGTCATGTGACCTTGACCTCATTTTCATGGTTCAGTGGTCAAAGTTAAGTTTTTGAGTTTTGGTCTTTTTATCTAATACTATATGCCATAGGTCATCTATAATTGGTGTATGGAAATATTTTATGATCTTTATGTCAGTCGCGCAGGTTTTATTTGACCGTGACCTCATTTTCACGGTTCATTGCACAGTGTTAAGTTTTTGTGTTTTGGTCTATTTTTCTTAAACTATAAGTAATAGGTCAACTATATATGTTGTATAGCAGCATTGTTAGCTGTACATGTCTGCCTGGCATGGTTCCTCTGACCTTGACCTCATTTTCAAGGTTCATTGGTCTTTGTTTAGTTATCTTGGTTAATGTTAAGTTTATGTGACAGTTGTATTAAAGCTTAGCTTGATACTTAAGACTATCAACATAATATCAATGATTAGTATAGAAGGCGAGACATTTCAGCGTGTGCACTCTTGTTTAAGAATTGAATGCTTCTTTTTTGTAACTTCATTGGGGTGTAAAAGCGTTGACCGAAGTACATTTTGTATGAAGCGCGGAAGTACCATAATGAAACGTACATGTATCTAATGTATATGTATCTAATAAATTATTATCTATTAAAGGGTCTCAAAATGACTTAATGCAAGTTTAACCTTTCAATGTAAAAGGTCATGTATGGCAATACCTTTTTTTTCCCTTCAAATTATTTGATACCGGGAAATATGTGACCTTACTTTAATTCAAACCATGTCAGCTATCTACTTTTATTTACAATAAAACGAACTGTTTTGTATTCTTTGATATCAATTTCAATTATCCATGCAGAAAGGACAAATTTATTTTTGTGTCCACTGAGTAGCATCGCATGTTCTTAAAATATATTTCTCGCACAATTCTGGACATCGGTGGACATGCATCATTGCAAAACCACGTTTACAAATGAAAATCAACACTCAGACTATAGTCATAAAGTAGGACAATAAATGAACAAAAGACAAACCCGGAACACAGAAGTACAAACAATAGACCATCAACTCTGAAAACTAAAAGGAAAATAGAAACATGGATAACGAAAAACATCCAGGGGATACACCAGAGAGTGAAGAGAACTTGCTTCTTGCAAGACACTTTCCCTGAAAACAATTTGATATGAAAACAACCTTTTGTTTCATTTTTTTTTTCTTTTTTTAAATTTTTTACACGAGGCATTTGCCTCATTTGCCTCAATGTAGTTACGGCCCTGCCGAGATCGTTCAATTTTGTACGGATTCTTTACAAAATATGGGTACAGCAGTCAACAATGTGTTATAATTCTAATCAGTATAAAAACAAACAAATATGTCAACAAGGTAAAAACAAAATGCCATATAGATACTCTAAAATCCCACCAAAAATGTTGCCAAATACAACTGAAATAATCTATTTTGTACGGATTCTTTACAAATGGTTTCAATTTTGGTAAATATACGTTTTAAAACATAAAGAGGGCCTTCATGGGGTTGTCAAAGTTAATACATAATCACAAATATTTGTACAATATAATAACACATTAAATAATTATTTATTTTTTAGCAAGATAATCAAATAATAATAAAAGGACAGTCCCATATTATCAAATACTTAAATAATTATGACATCTTTGGTCTGATAATCAAATAATCACTATAAAACACGGCCAAGTAGACACATAATGAATAAAACCCATGCAAGTAGACACATAATCAAAAAATCCATGCAAGTAGACACATAATAAAAAAAACCCATGCAAGTAGACACATAATAAAAAAAACCCATGCAAGTAGACACATAATAAAAAAACCCATGCAAGTAGACACATAATAAAAAAAAACCCATGCAAGTAGACACATAATAAAAAAAAACCATGCAAGTAGACACATAACCAAAAAACCCATGCAAGTAGACACATAATAAAAAAACCCATGCAAGTAGACACATAATAAAAAAAACCCATGCAAGTAGACACATAATAAAAAAAACCCATGCAAGTAGACACATAATAAAAAAAACCATGCAAGTAGACACATAACCAAAAAACCCATGCAAGTAGACACATAATAAAAAAAACCCATGCAAGTAGACACATAATAAAAAAAAAACCACGAGGAGGCTACTCTTTCTAAATGGAACAATAATTTAGGTTTAATCGTCTTTAATAAAATCTTAACTGCTAAAACCATAGCAATTAACTTTTAAGAATTAAAAACAAAATCAACCATTTATGTGCCTTAAAAAGGATTTGCTTGAAATTCTAAGAAGAAAAAAAAAACTCAGTTCAAAATTTTCCTCGAATAAATCTTCAAGTATACCCTTGGCCACTGAACTAGCCCCGTTGTCCTTTGATTGAACCTGTGGTAATTTTATTCTATTACTGTTTTATTCTTTACCAAATATCTATCTTCCTTTCAAACAAAAAGCAAACAGGAACAGATGAGAGATAATTAGTTTTTAATGAAGTAATTTGTATTCTGATATCTTCTGTCTATATATGAAATAGATAAAAGAAAAAAAAAATCAACAAAATATATTAATCAAGCATTATTTGTTTCTTAAAAGCGTAGTTTTATTGATATTTCCATTCTAAACACTATAGCATTATTTATTCTCATCTAATATTTTTGCCATCTCGAGTTTTCTGACTGTCATTCGAAATTTCTCTTTCACAGATGACGACGGCGTTCGTCTCAACTCGGCCGATTCCGTACCCTCATCTAACATAGGGATAAACGGAGAGTAGCGGATTTTTCCGAGGATTGCCGAATGATTACGACGGATGTCGTTTATTTTCTCTTATATTTGAGTGTGAATTCACATTACTATAAGACGTGTCACGGTACTTTTCTATCCCAAATTCATGTATTTGGTTTTGATGTTATATTTTTTATTCTCATAGGATTTTGTCTAATGCTTAGTCCGTTTCTGTGTGTGTTACATTTTAATGTTGTGTCGTTGTTCTCCTCTTATATTTAATGCCGCGTTTCCCTCAGTTTTAGTTTGTTACCCCGATTTTGTTTTTGTCCATAGATTTACGAGTTTTAAACAGCAGTATACTATTGTTGCCTTTATTTAGAATCGTCATAACCACAATCCTCATTTCCCCCAAATGTGACCTTTTTTATTAGAGATATTACCTGGTTAAAACATGCATGAGCTTTTTGTAGGTTTCTTGCTGTTTGGTCTTAAGTCTTCTTATACCTTCTCACTATTTGACCAAGGTTTTAAAAACACGTTATTACACAAACGAAAATGAAGAAATTACAGCCAATTGCATTGAATATGTAGGTAAAGGCATTATCTTTGGTTAGTTTGCTTGCTACCTGAACCGTGAAGTCATTAGTATGTAAGGTATGCTGGCCTCCTTTCAAAGTAGTCTAGTCATAAAGACAGATAGATTTGTTATCTGTCGAACTAGTCTACTCTGAAATGAGGGTAGTCTTGTATGTTTTTTTTGAAAACATAAACGCTCTATGCAATCGGATGTAGGCAAAACTGATAAAATAAGATCATATACAGTCATCTATTTTTAAAATATGTTATGTTTGCTTGTACAGTTTATTGCATAAGTTTGGAAATATCCGATGATTAGTTTATACACAGCAAATTGTTGACCCTGTAAACATATATTAGTATAACCGTTATTGCGAGACCGCATGCTATGCTGGTCTTAACTTAATTATTATTTCCATGTTTTACTTTATTTTAAGAGATGACTAGTATTTATTTACTGTTTTAAATAATGCGATGTTCGTCCTTCATCTCGTAGTACCTGCAGCTGAAACAGAGTTCATATGTTGAATGTTGTAAATTTAATATTTTCTTTTCTTCTATATGATGATGGAAGTGTTTAACGACCTTTACTGACTTTTCAGCCCTCAAACGGTCGGCTCGGTGCCCGAAGGCGTTTGGTAAGCTTTTAAATATTTTCTGCGGTGGGTAAGGAACATGTGAGGACGCCATTTTAGGTAGGCCGCCATCTTGGTCTTGATGAGTTGTTTTTGGTTTTTACTATTTTGATGTTTATTTACGTCACAACAGCTGCTTTCAGGACCAGATTGGTCAGCTTGTCAGCCCGCTAACCATGATGAAGGACTACTGGCAGATGAGTCTTGGATGTAGTATTAATCAACTAACCTACGATTCATTTACACTATATAAATGTTATATTATAGACCGATTTCTTTTTCATATCTCTTTAACTAACAAACGCGTTTAAATTGATGGAGTTAATTACGAAATATGCTCCGCCCAATGCGGCGGAGTTTAGCGTTACAATTAACGAATGGACATGTCAATAAACTAATAAACCACAATTACACAAGTATCATATATTAAAGATCTATTCTACCCTTTAAACAATCTATTATCTAAGAATATTAGCATTCCATACATATTAAATAGCGTGTCTGTTGTATAAAACAGTGTTCATGAGAGCAGGCCTTAAAACAAATTAAAACAGGAACGATGAAGATCTCACTGTTTTTATTTGCTTCGATTTTTGTTTTGTGTTTACCACTTCTTGTGCGTGGACGAGAATGGATAAATCAAACAACAACATTAGACACAAAATACAGTGGTATGGTCACTGGTTCGGACGTGTCCAGAAAAACTGTAAATGAAACAACAACCTCAGATACAATACATAGAGGTATGATCAATGGTTCGGACGTGTCCAGGAAAACTGTAAACGAAACAACAACGTCAGATACAATATCTAGAAGTATATTACAAGTTACTGGTACTGTGGTGTTCAGGAATAAAACTGGCAAAAGAAATCCTATAGAGAAAACAACCAAGTCAGACCAACAAACGTCTACTAACCCCTATATGATAGAAGATGAATGTTCGGCATTCGGTGGGTGTAAATTACAGGAACGTTTAATAGATCGGTATTGCTACTGTGATGAGAAATGTTATTATTACAAAGATTGCTGTGAGAAACACAATACGACCACGAATATTGCTCAGGATATAAGTGTGTTAGAATGAATACCGAGAAATACCATCTAAAAGGATTTCAGACAATATCGATGTGTTCTTTGAAATATCGCGATAATACCATTAAACAGAAATGCCTGAAAGACAACATGGTAGAAAATGCCCCCCCCCCCCGCGTTGTAGATTATGAAAAAAAAGGATATTTTCAAAAATATGTACTGTGCAATCTGTAATAATGTTTTTGACTATATTCCTTTTGATATGAAATTTTTCAATGCAAAAATGTCTGCCGATGAAATGGACCATTTTCAAAATTTAACAAAAAATTCAAAGCTGAGTTTCTTGTTCACAAATGCTGATAACGAACTCATACCTCTCAAAGGTGTCAAATTAAGGACATGTGTAGCAGAAATGATAGAAAATAGCCATCCTTTATGTAAGAGGTATGTCAATCCAATAGTGCAAATCGATGGCAGACGTCTTGATGCATACAGGAACTCGTTTTGTATATCTAGTAACGAAAGACTGCCTGCGGTTCACTGTTTCCCATACTTGAACTCTGTATGGCAATCTACTGACGTACACAGTTTGTCTGTCATTTTCTCCTTCAGAGAACCAAAGTCATATGTAAATGATGATTACTCCTGCAAAGAATGGTCTATAGAGGTAATTATTAACTTTGCAGTTGTCTTATTGTAGTTGATATCACGAACTTGGATCAATAAACATTTAAAATACGGTCAAATTCTCGATTAAACGTACAATGTTTGATATAATCCAATAGACTACACGGATACAAGGCAAACAATTATTGAATTAATGTCTACAACGAAAAGGTAAACATGGACCGTCTATAAGGACTTACCTATACACCATGAGCTTAACGTGTAATTATTACAATCTCACATGGACCGTCTATAAGGACTTACCTATACACCATGAGCTGAACGTGTAATTATTACAATCTCACATGGACCGTCTATAAGGACTTACCTATACACCATGAGCTTAACGTGTAATTATTACAATCTCACATGGACCGTCTATAAGGACTTACCTATACACCATGAGCTTAACGTGTAATTATTACAATCTCACATGGACCGTCTATAAGGACTTACCTATACACCATGAGCTTAACGTGTAATTATTACAATCTCACATGGACCGTCTATAAGGGCTTACCTATACACTTTCACTAAAATTAATTTGGCTCGTTTAATTTTCATAAAATTTTGTCAAAGTTTACTTTGAGACTTCAATAGAAATATAAAAATTTAAAAATATTTGAACCAACCGTTGTGTCAGAAAAAATACACTGGTTGTATAGCAATTTTACAAACACCAATTTTGATCATTGAGAAGCTTAATATTTCTTTTACAACACAACGTAATTAAAACGTTTAGCTGACTTTACAGAGGTATCTCCCTGTAGTGTTAGGTACCACCTTAAGGTAAAAGAGGGGCGAAAGATACGTACCAAAGGGACATTCTAACTCATAGATCGAAAATAAACTGACAATGCCGTGGCTAAAAGAGAAAAGACAAACAGACAAACAATAGACACCATACAGAAAACTAAAGACTAAGCAACACGAACTTCACCAAACACGGGTGATATCAGGTGTCCCGGAAGAGTAAGCAGAATATCCTGCTTAACATGCAACGAGATTATAATAAACAAATACGAAGTGGAATCAGAAAATGATTCATTTCACCGGTAAGCAATTCAATTTATCTATCTTGTTGCGATCCGCTAATTACATCACACTTCTAATCTTGTTCGTTGTAAGTCTACGATTTATGTTGCCTCTTTTGTACGTTGATAATCTATGTGGTTGTTTTTGTATAATTCATCTGGTGTTCACACCATTCTGACATCAACCCCACGACACAGATACTCAAACTCACATTTACATGGGTATGATGTTTTTAACAATAAGCATTGCCCTCCCTAAAACGTCCAGACATTAAATAAGGTATCAATTAACCTGTATTGAATGTTTGTTTTTAATAATGATACTTAAAAAACGTTTAAACAAGGAAAAACGGGATAGAGAGACACATGTGTGTATGTGAATTATTTTAATATTAATTTTTCAGGTTGAGAGAAGTCACATGTGTACACATTTAGAAACATATCTCAATTTCGAAATACATCTGGTTTATTATGTGATATTGACAAAGAATTATACTGACGAAAAGTTAATTAGATTAGGACTTATAGCCATTTTACCATTGTCCGTTATGAACTTTACGCAATTCACAAGACGAACTGTTATAGCAGTGAGCGAAAGTAAAACGATGCTTAGAGTTAACATAATCTTGAAAGTTCTGAAGAAAGTATTCCATCTTGAAAAACGTTTAATTGAAAACTCATTACATGAACGTAAAACTAGTATCATTATAAGACGAAATGACACGGAGTCCATTTTTCGGGTTAAACACAGAAAGGATATTGTAATAAGCACAGGAAATCAATCAGCTAAATTTAATTCACTATACGTTCTTAGATTTGTGTTAGCTGATTCTTCATTTCTTTTGCGAATATTGAAATGGTTTGATATTTATAATCATGCAAAATTTGATGATTTTTGTATAGATCAACAAGTTGATGTTGATGTCAAGCCTGATGGATCTTTTAACATTGATGCAGGTAATGTTCGTTGTCATATTACCAATAATAATGGTAATGTCAAGACATCATCAAATTGGTCAGCTTCAGCAATAATGACATATATTTGTTTCTCAGTGTCCATTATTTCATTAGTCGTTTTGATAATTTTTAACAGGAAACAAGATCTTTATGCAAGCATTCCTGGCTCAAATTTAGAGAACCTGTCCATATCACTTTTACTATCAAACCTGTTGTTTATATTTGGTATTGGAGCGTCAAGTGTTCCAGTAGTATGCTATGTTGTTGGCGTTACTCTCCACTTTCTATGGTTGACTGTTTTTGCATTCATGTCGATTGCTGTTGTTTACATTATGTCTAACTTATTATCAATAAAATCTCGTCGAGAAGTACAAAAACGAGACCTTGTACGCAAGCGGCGCCACGTTACTGGTATTGGTATTCTTATCCCTTTACTGATTGTTGTGTCAGGAATTGTAATTGATCAAACTGGCCCAGAATATTGGTCACTAGGATATGGTGGTGCAGTGTGCTTTCCTAATCGGTTTCCTTCAAATGTAGTTTTGTTTTCGGGGCCCGTGGTTTTGTCAGTGGGAATAGATTTTGTTTGTCTAACATACATTATTTCCCAGATTTGTAGGGTACGATTGGAGCTGAGACATATACGTAAATTGAATTTATACAGAGATGCGCAGATTTACCTCAGAATTGTTGCCTTGTCGGGAGTTTTTTGGACAACCGGAATCATTTCTGCAATCTATGAGATACAGTGGTTAGACATATTGTTTACAATTCTTTGTGGACTGCAAGGGTTCTTTGTTGCTGTTGCTAATTTAAACACAAGTCGTGTACAAAGTCTGAAGTCGGAACCAAAACAAAGTAAAACAACTGATTCAAAGTAATACGCTTTGTTGTTGGTGATATTTTTATTTACAACAGTAACTGAGAAAAGAAAAATTGTAATATTTTAATAAATCTCATTTCGTGAAAAATCTTCATTTCTTGTGCCAAAGAAGGGACTTGACAAGAACGTTAGCTCATAAAGGAAGGAGCATTTGATATTTAGTATGAGTGTGGGGTTAGGATGCGGGACAGAAGAGTTGATTTTGCAGATAAACTATAAATATTCATCTGATGCTATACATTTGTTTTTTTTTATATATATCAATTCATAAAAAAATGAATGGTCCACCATTTTCTACATTTGAAAATGCCTGTACCAAGTCAGGAATATGACAGTTGTCCATTCGTTTGATGTGTTTTATTATTTGATTTTGCTATTTGATTATGGACTCTCCGTTTTGAATTTTCCTCGGTGTTCAGTATTTTTGTGATTTTACTTTCCATTAAGGAAACGACGATTTAACATTATAGAGGCGAGGGTATAAAGTTTCCAAAAAATATTTGGATCCCCAATTTGATGGAGAAAAAGAAAGAATATGCTGTCCAAGCAGATGACATAAAAAGAAATCTTACTCCAGATTTCCCCATCTATACCTTATAGTATCAAGTTTTGAAAATAATAATATGATGGATAACGTCGAAAAACTAAATAAAAATGTTGGCGCGAAAGAAATACTGACTCAAAAAACCATCCTACCCCTTTTAAGTGTATTGGTTGCTCCCAAAGTGTCATTATATACCTTTTGTCAATTTTTGGGGTTTCTAAAAAGTGTATTTTCAACGTTAGAAGTTACAAAACACGTTGTCGACATCGAATTTATGCTAAATAAATATTCCACAACCTCTATGTACCTTTAGTAGTAGAACATTATGAAAAAAGAGGGCGAAAGATATCAGGATGGCAGTCAAACTCATAGCACGAAATTAACTGACAACGCCATAGCTAAAAATGAAAAAAAAAACCAGACAAATAATATTACACATGACACACAACATAGAAAACTAAAGACTAAACAACACGAACCCCACCAACAACTGGGGGTGACCTCAGGTGCTCCGGAAGGGTAAGCATATCTTGCTCAACATGCGGCAGCTACGACAATATTGCTTCAAATATTACTTGTATTTTCAAAGTCACTAGGACAGTTTATTGACAGTATATTACGCTGATGAAATGATATGTTATCAGCACCATTAAAGGCCTGTCGATTTGTATAAGCACCACGCACATGACTCAATATATTTCGCTTCAAAGAAATCCAAATACTTTGTTAATAGTCAATTCGTGAACAACGAAATATTAAATGGTTTTAGAAGCAATTGTTGTATGGAATCTGTGCACTGTGGAATATTTATGTCGTAAGATATTAGGCGATGTATTTAATTTTACTTCGAGAAATTTCATTTTTTATGAAGAGAAGTACGTATGAATAAGAATGCGACTCTAAAATGGGCGCACGGACAACTTCAAATATTTCAACCGGAGATTTTGGGATTGATGTTCGTCTATGATAGTAGTCTAACATTTCTTATAGTGAATTTGACAATATCAATATAAAAATAAATAATTAAAAGACCGAACTCTGAAGTATTTACGAAAAATCGTCAATGGGGTAAATGAATTGACGAAACGACTGAAAAACAACTGTTGTATTCTTAACTTTAAACATGCATTATCTGAGGAGAATGGTTGGTTGAACACTTTTTCCATATTGGCTGGGTTTTGTGTTGTGTGTTGGAAAAGTTAACTACCAAGCGTAAAAACAAATCCGTACAAAACAATAGATTTCTAACATATGAAAGCGAGTGTATATTTTGAATAACAGAAATCTTCATAGGACATTGCAGAACAAGTGTATTTCACTTCCGTTACCTCCTACGTCGGAAAAGTTCGAGAATTTGTTAAAATGCATGGCTCCATTGGCTTGTCATAAACCTGGTAGCCTTTGACTGAACCAGTTGTGTTTTTATAAGGGATGTCAAAGAGTACTCGAGTACTCGAGTATCGCTCGGTAGTACCGAGAATCGATTACCAAAATGATACTCGACTAATCGGTTTCCTGTTTAAATGCTGTTACTTCTTAATTTTAAACAAAAATATGTTCATCGAGAGAGATGAGAAATTATATGATATAAATCAAAATTAATAAAAACTGAAATATGATTCTAATGTTTGCTTTTAACTGTCATTTAAAATTTTCTCCAACTGACTGAGAAATTATATGATATAAATCAAAATTAATAAAAACTGAAATATGATTCTAATGTTTGCTTTTAACTGTCATTTAAAATTTTCTCCGTGACCTCAGGTGCTCCGGAAGGGTAAGCAGATCTTGCTCAACATGCGGCAGCTACGACACTATGTGTATTTCACTTCCGTTACCTCCTACGTCGGAAAAGTTCGAGAATTTGTTAAAATGCATCCAAACAGCTGTACAGTCATGTAGGACATATGCACACGAGCATTTTTCAAATTGGCTTAAACTTTTAACTAATCCTAGCAAGGAATTGTATATTTAAATTAAATATATACAATTCCTTAATACTAGTCACTCCCCCCCTATCTGTATCGTCAGAGCATAAATTTTTATCAGCAGAACTCTAAGTTACCTATTACCTATTGAATTTGAGAAATCGATACGTCCCGGAAGTGGACTAGATAATATAATTTAAATAAGAATATATTTTTTATCCTGTATCAACACTCAGAACCTGATTAATGACATCTAATCATTCCCCTCTTTGTTGATCATTAAATGTGTTTTTTAATGGTTCCTAAATACTGTCACAAACAATATTTGAGTAATAATTTTTCTATAGATATTAATTAATTACTTGATTATATTATTACCAATTTACATAATTAGTACAAGTAGTAAATGAGCTATTGTGGTTTTAAATTCCTTTGTGATAATGTTGAGGGTTTTACTATCATTAGACATCGGCATACAATACATAAAAGGGGTATAATTTTGTTTCCCTTTTCGAGTATCGCTAGGTAAATCCAACGAGTAATCGAGTAGTAAACCTCCACCGAGTTGACATCCCTAGTTTTTATCCTATACTTTGAAATACTTCATGGGTTTTACATGTATTTAATGACAGGCGTGAAGAATATCAGAGAGACAATTTAAGCTATATTGCATTATTCATAATATTGGTGTGGTTATCAGTAGCAGTGAAAATAATATATCCAATAGCGACCTGGTAGCCCTTACCTGAACCGGTTGTCTTTTTGTCCAATACTTTGAAATACGACATGGGTCTTTAATTTTCTTAACGACAGTGGTGTAGAATAAATGTATGCCTTGCCATCGACCCGATAGCCCTTGACTGTCTTTTTATTCTATTCTATACTTTGAAATACGCAATGGGTTATCTAACGACAGCTGTGTAGAAAAACGGAGAGAGATAAATTGAGCTATAATGAATTTATTTGTCTATTTATCAGTATAGCAGTGAAAATAATTTATCCAACAGCGTTTTTTCCTTTATTTTTTTTTGTACAAATAATCAGTAAAAAAGAACATGTCATTATGATTTGATTAAATGAAAACCTTTGTGTATAGTTATATAGTTATCAAATGTAATTGTTCAAACTCCTTTAAATCATACATTTCTGTTCTATATATGATAAAAATACATAACGTCAAGATTAAGCTGTGTCTCTTCACTTCAGTATTATTCAAATATATAAACACTCAATTGTTTGATTTGTTTATGTTTTTTCTTCTTTTCTTTTTTAATTAATCAAAATTTTATTGCTCTTTTGCTGTTTCATCAATCTTAGGCTTCACAGACATTAACAACTATAGGTCAACGTACGGCCTTCGACAATGAGCAAAGCCCATACCGCATAGTCAGCTATAAAAGGCCCAGATAAGACAATGTAAAACAATTCAAACGAGAAAACTAACGGCCTTATTTATGTAAAAAAAGGACAACTATTCAATAAAGTATATCTATAAAGTTAGTTATGTTTATTAAATACATTAGAGCAGTTCTACAGAGTACAATTTTATACCAGAATTGTTCCAGTTCTTATACATACTTGGCTTTTAAATATTCGCTTTTGAGCGTTTCCGATGACGGTAAATTCATTAAAGCGTTTTAAACTGTAGTCATAAGATGTTTTCACATGTAACAAAACTAATTTACATTAAAACTTTTTATAATTAAGAGATTTTGCAGATTTTAAAGACAGCTTAATATCAACAACCTGTCTCTCAAGTTTCCTGGATAATTCGATTTAAGCCAATAAAATTAAAGGAAAAAAAAAACATTTGGAAGACTGAATCATGTAAAATAGGCATTGAAAACTTAGTATTGATGTTTTATATATTATTCAGCAATTTAATGTATGATGTCATTATATGAATTTGGACGCATGCATTTATAACGTGTTGTCTTCATTTTTGACCAGGCTGCAAAGTGTTTACCTATTCCAGTTGATAGTGTAAAATTTCTTTCGAGCATTTGTTCACATGTATGCCATCGATCTGATCTTGCAGTGGCGGATCCAGCCATTTTAAATAGGAGGGGGGGGGGGTCCCAACACAGAGTGAAAGGGGGGGGGGGGTCCAACTATATGCTCCCATTCAGATGAATTGTTCGACAAAAAAAAGGGGGGTTCCAACCCCCGGACCCCCCCCCCCCCCTTACTTAACTGGATCCGCCACTGCTTTGACTGAACCGGCTGTCTGTTTATTCTATACTTTGAAATACGCCAAGTATTTAACGACAGCGGTGAAGAATAACAAAGAATAACAAAGAAATGTAATTTGAGCTATAATATATTCATTTGTGTATTCATAAGTATCACATGTATCAGTGAAAACGATTTATCCAACAGCGTATTTGTTTCTTTGATTTTGTACAAATCATAAGTGTAAAAAGAACTTATTAAGATTTGTTTCAATGAAAACCTCTATGTTATCGTCTAGGTTCAAGATCCTTTTAAATATACATTTCTGTGTTATATATGAGAGTTGTAATGAGGGTAACCTCATGACGAATAACAGTAAAAAAAATTGTCCTTAACGGTAATTTTTCGTGTATGACGATAAAATATAAACTTTTTTTTCGACGAAAAATAAATCGACTGATTTTGACAATCACGTTATTTTTTTCCAAAAAATAAGGGTATAACGTTATTTTTTTAAGACCTCTGACTTAATTGTTTCAGTTCTTATAAATACTTGGCCTTTTCGATGAAAGTATTTACTGAAAATAGCTTTTAACTGTAGTCAATGTCTATTAGTGATTAAAATCATTGGTTATGAGTGTAAGGAGTCAAAATTAAATAAGAGATTGGAATTTTTCAATGTTTATAAAGGGACATACCTCATGAACGGTAAAAGTGACTCTACCCAATTTCGAACTTGATCCGTGTTAAGTGAAAATAAGCATTCTAATGCAATTATTTTGTATCAATGGTTCTGATTGGATGACAGTTAGCGTAAAATTCTCTATCTCCTTGTCTGTACCTAAGGAAGCCGATATTTTCAATTGCTGAATGTATTGACATCTAATTTCTATAATAATAAGCAAAAAACTCACATGTTGCATCTAAAAATCTTCTTTATATCAAATTGTACTATATTCTAAAGCGACACAGAAGCCAGAAAACGCCCGGTGTTTATGTTTGACGCCTGATGCATACCTATGACGTCATCTAGTGTAGGGACCGAAGACGATAACATCTTTTCGCGGAATTTTCTTTAAAGAAGATTTTACACTGAAATAATGGTTGAAATTTAATTATGAACTTGTTTTGCATTAGAAAGAGATAACCGTCCATGGGTAGTTTTACTGTCGCAAATACCTGTTTACCTGTATTCTCTACGAGGCGCTAGGTAAACTAAATTTGCGACAGTAAAACTACCGATGGACGTCCTTAAAGCTTCAAATACAATACAGTTATATCTTAGTTAACCCCCGCCTCAGACCCTTGCTACGGTAAATGTTGCAACAAGCATGGCGAGCAGTCCCTGTTCTACACAACATTACAGCATTGCTAGCATCCATGGCGAGAGGTGTAGCAGTATTTAAAAGGGAGACGAGGTCATACGCAGTACTTACTTAAATGACATCGGACGTTACTCTTATTGTGCAAACATTTTGAGTGAATATCTTTACTATAAGATGAAAAAACACTTTACGACGAATCGGACGATTTCGGCTTTACAATAGTGACGTTTTGGAAGCTGAAATTATCACTTTGTAAATTGTACGGACGCCATAACGAGTTGGTTCACCGTTATGAAATATCTGATATAAAGTTGATATCGGATATGTACCTTATGTCGTTACTACAATCTCGCTCCCTTTTGACAAATGTTAGCTACCGAATTATACTTTTTACCTTTATTTGCGATATTGTTACCGATTGTGTCTGTTTGTTTTGTTCACGCATCATGATACCAATATTATCTAAATGGACGCGACTGTCGTACAAGTGAGAGGACAAGCGCGGTGAAACCAGGTTCAATCCACCATTTTCTACATTTGAAAATGTCTGTACCAAGTCAGGGATATGACAGTTGTTGTCCATTCGTTTTTCATGTTTTTCTGTCATTTGATTTTGACATGTCATTAGGGACTCTCCGATTTTATTTTCCTCTGAATTCAGTATTTTTTGTGGTTTTACTTTCTAGTAATTCAATTCAAAATACATGTATTGATAATTTAAAAAAATATATTAGTAGTATTTGTTTCTTTTTGAAGAGGGTATATTTGGGGTATGAAACATTCTGTGAGTGTTACGTGCTTTTAATGGCTCTTTCAATGATATTGCTAATAATGAATTTCCGGTACTTTTACACAATTGTATGAAATAGATGTTTTTGTAAAAGATTTATTGGCCTTAAATGTCCAAAATATTTTGAAAATAAAGTTCATCGACAGGTTGTAGGTGTGAGCACCAATTGCGATCTCTGAATAGTCAACACGTTCCTGTACATTGACTTGATTTTGCATGGATGGTGCTGCATGCATGCATAGCAGCAGACTCTATACCGATCGACTCCCAAGGTCTCCTTTTTTGTTGGGTTCGTGTGATTACTCAGATTTTTCTTGTTTCACTAATTTATATCTTCTAAATCACGATACAAAACTTGAACATTAGTTCACTACTTTAACCTCTATCAGTGGATATCTTCAGTTGCATGAACATTTCAGGCTGTTGAAGTGTTTTAATTAATTTCATTTGTTTAAGCTGAAAACGTTTATAGATAGCTATAAGGTTACAGTTTTGCTCATTGTTGTTGGCACTACGGTGACCTATAGCTGATTACGTTCTCTGATCTCTCGTGGAAAAAATGTTCTGTTGACAGTTATACTACTGTTTACTACTGTTTTATTAATCATAAATACTTCAACAAAAATAATTTGGCATCTTTTCAATTGAAATGGATTAGTCACCCCTTCTTATTTCTAGAATGGTTTTGTTCAAAGAGTATACCAAATATACAATACTAGATGACCATCAATATGCTTTCATCCTTCCGCTACCTTCGTCATATACGAGAGAAAATGTTTGACATTATAATTTGAAACTTTTGCTTGCTGTTTAAAATCCAAACACTCAAATAATTTTTCAAAGTTTAGTCGACGAGTAGTACAAAATAAAATTGAGAATGGAAAAGGGGAATTTGTCAAAGAGACAACAAACCAACCATGAAACAGACAACAACAGATGGTCATCAATGCAACGAAAAATTTCCGCACCCGGAGGCGTCCTTCAGCTAGCCTCTAAACAAATATATTTACTAGTTCAGTGATAATGAACGCCATACTAAACTCCGAATTGTACACCACAAGAAACTAAAATTAAAAAAAAAAATACAAGACTAACAAAGACCATAGGCTCCTGACTTTGGACAGGCGCAATAAATGCGGTGGGGTTAAACATGTTTATGAGATCTCAACCCTCCCCTATACCTCTAGCCAATGTAGAAAAATAAACCCATAACAATACGCACATTAAGATTCAGTTCAAGAGTAGTCCGAGTCTGATGTCAGATGCTGTAACCAAAGAAAATAAACAAAATAACAATAATACATAAATAACAACAGACTACTAGCAGTTAACTGACATGCCAGCTCCAGACTTTAATTAAACTGATTGAAAGATTATGTCTTCATCATATGAATATCAGGCACAACCCTTCCCGTTAGGGATTTAGAATCATAGAATCATAACATATATGAGAAGAACATAACCCGTGTCATGCCAACAACTGGTTTTTAAATAAATGTGTAGTTCCCATAGACTAAAAGTACTTCACCTATGTAGCTATTAAGCTACTTCTGGTTGCTACTCATACTTTATAACAAAGGTTTAAATGAAAGTTGATAAAACTGTAAGATTTTTTTATGTTTTTCTTGATGTATTTAAATGAAATGATAACACATCCTGGGTATTTTTTTGTTTTCTCATTTCATTTTCAGATACATCATTCCAGTTTAACATAAGACGGCAAATTGGAAGTTTTAAAAAGTTCTGAATAACTGGTAAGCCATTTGTTTTTATTAAGCAAGCTCTATGTTGTCTATTTATGATATTTATGAAATTACGTAATGGAAATTAACCATTATTTTCAAAATATGCTGATATAAAACTTGTTGCTTTGGTGTTGATATTGTATATTAATGCTTACTTACTGATCTCCTTATTTCAAGTTCAACACTTAGGCAACTGTTTGTCATGTTAACACTGCAAACTGTACTTTATTTTAATCCGGCGGTTTGTAATGACATCATAATACTTGTGCTGTCACAATGTTTACTGTAAAACCTCATGTGTATTTTCTAACTGATAAAGGGTTTTCACGGTAATACATTTAAAAACTCTTTTTATTCCAATAGAATCATGTGAAAGGACAAGTTTAGAAAAAACGGCACTTCATTGCACTTTAAATGTATGATACATATTGCATTCACAGAAAGTTAATAGTGGTTAATATAGTTGATTTCCTCCGTTGAAACAACTTAAGTATTTTAAAAAGATTTATGAAATATACATTTATGCATTCATGCAGCAGAGAAAAATGTTTTGAATGTTTTTAACTGGGTCTGTGTATTGCAATCATAGGTTATCATCAGATGTTTTATCCATAGAATGAGAATTTGAAAAAATACTGGAAGAAATTAATAATAATCAGTGTAAACAATATTTTATTATGAATAATACAAATACATTTTATTTAAACAAAAAATCTCTTTGTAAAGATATTGGACATGTTTTTAATAAGTGAAGGAGCTTAATCATTTGTGTTGCTTTGGAAAGTAGATGACCATTGAATACAGTGGGACATCTAGTGACAAAATATAACCGCCCCATTTAAATACGGGGGACTAGATCTTCTCAATGTTTTTCCCGTTTTAGCAAGGACGCTATCAACTAAAGATTCACGGTAAAACGTGCTGGTAAATTGTAAAAATAAAAAAAAATTAAAACAAAAACAAAAACAAAACTTCCAGTCAATGTTATTATTTTTCATCTTAAATAGCCAACAACAAGTACAACATGCTATAGATGCTCAGAGTAAAATTGGTCTGAAATGTTGCTACGCGAATAAATTCCAGGAGTATCAATTTCACTTTATTTTTTTTAATATTTTTATACTTCTCTTGCACATGCTCAGCTAGAGTAGAGAAATTCAGGAAAACATTCCATAGGAATCGATTGACATGTTCACAATTATAAATTAACTGTTAACAAAATTTAGAATTTTTGAAATACTAAGGCTTTTCTACTTCAGGAATAGATTACCGTAGCTGTATTTGACAAAATTTTTAGAAATGTTTGGTCCTCCATGTCTTCAACTTCGTACTTTATTTGTCCTATTCAACATTTTTTTTTAATCGAGCGTCACTGATGAGTCTTTTGTAGACGAAACGCGCGTCTGGCGTAAATCTGAAATTTCAGTCCTGATATCTTTGATGAGTTTATTGCTAAGCAGCAAAGACTTGCCCTTTTCAAATTAAGTTACTAAACAACACCAAGAATACCTTATATCTATGTAAACATTGAATTTGAATAGATCGTGAAGACCACAAATACGCGAACAAAACTCGTAACGACAATTTCTTAAAATTTGTAAACAAAATTGAAGAATGATAACTACTTAACACAAAAACGTTATTTTTGATTTTTTTTACTAACACAGAGAGACTTGTTTATGTGTTTATTCATGAAAAAACAATAGTTTTCCAGTGAATATACATGTGACATAAACAGAACGGTGTGCTCGATATCTTAAAGAAAAAGCATACTTTGAGAAATTGTAACATACTAAGAACTATTTGAACACTCAGAAAAAAGTAAAATCACAAAATACTGAACTTAGAGGAAAATCAATTCGGAAAGTCCATAGTCACATGGCAAAATCAAAAAACAAAACGTATTAAAAACGAATGGACAAGAACTGTCATATTCCTGACTTGGTACAGGCATTTTCAAATGTAGAAAATGGTGGATTAAACCTGCTTCAATAGCGCTAACCCTCTCACAAATTGGTGATTTGAATGATCTTTTGATTTTTTATGTACATGATTTTTTTCCAATTTTTCTATCAATCTGCAGCAAAGATTGGCATTTTTTTTTAATTTCAATTTCGAAAGCGTCTTAAGCAAGTATCTCGCTCAATACAACACATAAAACATCCTGTATTTGCATGTATATATCTAATAACACAGTTTAACAAATAATTTATTTTCTAAAAAAAAAAGTACAATTATTATTTAGAAATTTGTAGCGGGCAGGAGCTTGAAATGCTTCGACCCAAGAGTTTTTACTCAAATTATATGAGTAGTTTGTAAATAACAAAGTCAGTACGACAAGATATGAGCTGGTCAGTATAATATAGGCATTTGCTAAAAGTCACGTAAATAAGTTTCTATCTTTTATTCATTTCTAAAATCATATATTTTCATTTATATTCAAGATAAACAACAATTTTAACTAGTAATATACTTAAACTATAAACTTAAATGATATGACAAGAATCTATTCAGTATGATACATGTAGAAAGTTATCTCTACACTCAAGAGATATTTATTAACTTATCTCTAAACTCAAGAGATATTTATTAACTTATCTCTAAACTCAAGAGATATTTATTAACTTATCTCTACACTCAAGAGATAATATGTTGGTGTGTCAGAAAAATACATAAAAAGGCTGAGTCCTGCTATCTTAATAATAAAATAAATTACCCTAAGAGAAAATCCTAACTTCAAGTGAATTTAATCAGAAGACCTCTTTCTGACATATTTGTATATAGTTGTAACTGATACTTCACCAGTTACATAAAACAAATGTTTATTATTATTAGTTATATATTCAGAGCCTTTCCTGAATAACTAACAATGAAATACAGCTTATATCATACATAAACTGTATTGTTTATTATAATTTCCAGACCTTTAGGAAATTATCCCTTACTTGTCAAATGTTTTCCTATTTAATCCTATTTATTACAAAATGACAAACGTTAACAGTAAATATAAACTTCAATGAACAATTCCAATAATCCTAACTTTAAAAGATAAACTAGAAATAAAACTTCTAAAAGTCCGTTAAAATGAAATATTCCTTTTAAACTTTGAAAAAGCTAACTTTACTATTTTACTTTACAATATTTAACCTTTAAATAAATGAAGTTTCTAAGAAAAATTAACCATTTTTACTGAAATAATTTACGAGCAAATAAAATACTTGTAAGAACCAAAAGTTTTAGCAGAACTGACGAACAGGCGTCGAAATTACGTCAATGTTGGATTGTTGGATTGTTGGATAGTTGGAAAAACGTTGGATTGTTGGATCGCGCGCTTGCCGTCCAACTAAATATTTGAATTCTCAAATAAATTACAAAAACCATAATAATACACAATTTTAGTAACCTTTATATAATAAGCAAAGTTTGCATGGTACTAAACAAATTTCTACGGTAACTAAAAATACAACAATATATACAGCGCCACCGGAAGTCACAATACGTAAACAACATTGCGAAAAGTTATGTGTGTCACCGGCGGATCAAAATGTTAAATATCAAGTATAGTGAGCATTAACATCTACAAAACATTGAAGACGTTGACTACAAATACTAAAAGGAATTACAAGAAGTATGTGAAAACAGTTGCCAACACGTACAAATAGTGTTTTTTATTGAACAATTGTCCCAAGTGACACATGGGTTCTACTGCGCATGTCAATACCTTTCATTCATAAAATTCAAGCACAGGTGCGTGGAATTTACTACGATTTACTACGATCTATTACAGTTGCTACAAATATTGGATCATCACAAAAATACAAGACATACAGTTGGATTATTCAGTGGATTATTACTATGAACTGGTAAATAATTACATGAACTTCAACTGGTTTATCAAATATATGCAAATGACAGTAATTCCATATTTCTACAAGAATCATAATATTGTAATTGTTCTTACTTTACTTAATTAAATGTTAATTAAAACTTATTTGCTTCAGTTATCATATGTTCCAGACTACAAGCATTACAAGTAGTATAATACAAGTTATTTCACACAGTTACTTTTTCCTACATAATAACTTTCATAAAAAATACAGAATATTAGACAGTGTGCTTTATTAATACCAATTTAAAACATGTATATATCTAATAACACAGTTTAACAAATAATTTATTTTGTAAAAAAAAAGTACAATTATTATTTAGAAATTACTTATGATCATCGTCACCAGTATTGTTTTATATTTGACTTTCTCGACTCTATTGTAAGTAGAGTGAATTATCTTTCAATAGACATCTCACTGGAATAAATGTGTAAAAACTATGGAGCATTCAAATTTATTAATCTTTTAAAAACTTTCCGTGTGAAAAAGGATTCTTTCATCACAAGGAGCGGCATCACAGAAGGATTTTCAGAGTATGCTTATCAACGGAAACAGGAATCTCATTTCGTCCCCCGACGATTTAACCACACAATCGAAAATGTACCAGGTTCGAAATGAGCCAACAAAACATACCCAAGTTTATGATAGGGACTGAGCTATAAAACTATACGTTACCATAACCACCTATGGAAAATCAAGTATACCTCTTGATCCATATATTTCATTATCGCCACTGAATAAATGGTAAGTCACGTAAAAATATATGGACTCTCCATTGTTTCTGCACTTATTAACGTCTGTCTTGTTGTCCTGTCACATCTTTACTACGCTTCACCTGCTTTGTATTCACGTAATAACTTAACTACATCAACACGCATTTCATCTTTTGCCAAGCTATATGCAAGGCAGATACTTCATTCTCATCACATTTATTAACATCTGCCTTGTATTCAAGTAGCATCTTAACTACATCTACATGTTTCTTATGCAAAGCTATTAACAAGGGAGATATTTCATCAGCTTGACATTTATTAACGTCTGCCTTGTACTCAAGTAACATCTTTACTATATCAACATGATTCTCCTGACATGCCATAAACAGGGGAGATGTTTCATTCTTATTACATTTATTAACGTCTGCCTTGTATTCCAGTAATATCTTAACTATTTCAACATGATTATGTTGACAAGCCACAAACAGAGGAGATACTTCATCAACTGTACATTTATTAACATCTGCCTTGTATTCAAGTAAAATCTTAACTATTTTAAAATGATTCTCCTGACAAGCCATTAACAGGGGAGATGCTTTATCTATATTACATTTATTAACGTCTGCCTTGTGTTCAAGTAACATCTTAACTACAGCAACATGATTCTCCTGACAAGCTATAAACAAGGGAGATATTTCTTCAGCTTGACATTTATTAATGTCTGCCTTGTACGCAAGTAGCATGTTTACTATATCAACTTGATTCTGCTGACATGCAATTAACAGGGGAGATGATTCATGAGCTGTACATTTATCAACGTCTGCCTTGTATTCCAGTAATATCTTAACTATATCAACATGATTCTCATGACATGCCACAAACAGTGGAGATATTTCATCAGCTCTACATTTATTAACGTCTGCCTTGTATTCAAGTAACATCTTTACTATATCAACTTGATTCTCATGACATGCCACAAACAGTGGAGATATTTCATCAGCTCTACATTTATTAACGTCTGCCTTGTATTCAAGTAACATCTTTACTATATCAACATGATTCTCCTGACATGCCATAAACAGAGGAGATACTTCATCAACTGTACATTTATTAACATCTGCCTTGTATTCAAGTAAAATCTTAACTATTTTAACATGATTCTGTTGACAAGCCATTAACAGGGGAGATGCTTTATCTATATTACATTTATTAACGTCTGCCTTGTGTTCAAGTAACATCTTAACTACAGCAACATGATTCTCCTGAGAAGCTATAAACAAGGGAGATATTTCAGCAGCTCGACATTTATTAACGTCTGCCTTGTACGCAAGTAGCATGTTTACTATATCAACTTGATTCTGCTGACATGCAATTAACAGGGGAGATGATTCATCAGCTGTACATTTATCAACGTCTGCCTTGTATTCCAGTAATATCTTAACTATTTCAACATGATATTGTTGACAAGCCAAAAACAGAGGAGATACTTCATCAACTGTACATTTATTAACATCTGCCTTGTATTCAAGTAAAATCTTAACTATTTTAACATGATTCTGTTGACAAGCCATAAACAGAGGAGATACTTCATTAACTGCACATTTATTAACATCTGCCTTGTATTCAAGTAGTATCTTGACTATTTCATCATGATTATTTTGACAAGCCCTAAACAGAGGTGATCTTTCATCAGCTATACATTTATTAACATCTGCCTTATATTCAAGTAATATCTTAACTATTTCAACATGATTATGTTGACAAGCCACAAACAGAGGAGATACTTCATCAACTGTACATTTATTAACATCTGCCTTGTATTCAAGTAAAATCTTAACTACATCTACATGTTTCTTATGCAAAGCTATTAACAAGGGAGATATTTCATCAGCTGGACATTTATTAACGTCTGCCTTGTACTCAAGTAACATCTTTACTATATCAACATGATTCTCATGACATGCCATAAACAGTGGAGATATTTCATCAGCTCTACATTTATTAACGTCTGCCTTGTATTCCAGTAATATCTTAACTATTTCAACATGATTATGTTGACAAGCCACAAACAGAGGAGATACTTCATCAACTGTACATTTATTAACATCTGCCTTGTATTCAAGTAAAATCTTGACTATTTCATCATGATCATTTTGACAAGCCCTAAACAGAGGTGATCCTTCATCAGCTCTACATTTATTAACGTCTGCCTTGTATTCCAGTAATATCTTAACTATTTCAACATGATTATGTTGACAAGCCACAAACAGAGGAGATACTTCATCAACTGTACATTTATTAACATCTGCCTTGTATTCAAGTAAAATCTTAACTACATCTACATGTTTCTTATGCAAAGCTATTAACAAGGGAGATATTTCATCAGCTGGACATTTATTAACGTCTGCCTTGTACTCAAGTAATATCTTTACTATATCAACATGATTCTCCTGACATGCCATAAACAGTGGAGATATTTCATCAGCTCGACATTTATTAACGTCTGCCTTGTATTCCAGTAATATCTTAACTATTTCAACATGATTTTGTTGACAAGCCACAAACAGAGGAGATACTTCATTAACTGTACATTTATTAACATCTGCCTTGTATTCAAGTAAAATCGTAACTATTTTAACATGATTCTCCTGACAAGCCATTAACAGGGGAGATGCTTTATCTATATTACATTTATTAACGTCTGCCTTGTGTTCAAGTAACATCTTAACTACAGCAACATGATTCTCCTGGCAAGCTATAAACAAGGGAGATATTTCATCAGCTCGACATTTATTAACGTCTGCCTTGTACGCAAGTAGCATGTTTACTATATCAACTTGATTCTGCTGACATGCAATTAACAGGGGAGATGATTCATGAGCTGTACATTTATCAACGTCTGCCTTGTATTCCAGTAATATCTTAACTATTTCAACATGATTATGTTGACAAGCCATAAACAGAGGAGATACTTCATTCTCATCACATTTATTAACATCTGCCTTGTATTCAAGTAAAATCTGAACTATTTTAACATGATTCTGTTGACAAGCCATCAACAGAGGAGATATTTCATCAGCTGTACATTTATCAACGTCTGCCTTGTATTCCAGTAATATCTTAACTATTTCAACATGATTATGTTGACAAGCCATAAACAGAGGAGATACTTCATCAACTGTACATTTATTAACATCTGCCTTGTATTCAAGTAAAATCTTAACTATTTTAACATGATTCTGTTGACAAGCCATAAACAGAGGAGATACTTCATTAACTGTACATTTATTAACATCTGCCTTGTATTCAAGTAAAATCTTGACTATTTCATCATGATTATTGTGACAAGCCCTAAACAGAGGTGATCCTTCATCAGCTATACATTTATTAACATCTGCCTTGTATTCAAGTAAAATCTTAACTATTTCAATATGATTCTTTTGACAAGCTATACACAGAGGAGATACTTCATGAACTGTACATTTATTAACATCTGCCTTGCATTCAAGTAAAATCTTGACTTTTTCATCATGATTATTTTGACCAACCCTAAACAGAGGTAATTCTTCATAAACAGTACATTTATTAACATCTGCCTTGTATTCAAGTAACAGCTTTAATGCTTTAGTATCACCTTTCTTTGATGAAACAAATACTGGACTTAAACCACTCGATCTACATTGGTTAACGTCTGCACCATGATAACAACACCACTGAATTAAAGGATAGTCACAAGTAAAACAACAAAACAATAGTGCATTATGTTTGTTTTTGGTATCATTAGTTTGGGCTAATTGTTTTTGGTATGATAAATCAAGTGTTTCCACAAAATTCAGTAATCGGTTTCTGAAATCTGGTTTGTCCATATTTTTGTTGTTGAACACTGGTATAAGTCTACCATTAGACCAGTCATCAACCATTCTTTGTATGTATATTTGATGGTATTTTGGTGGTACAATAATGATAAACTGGTCCATATCTTCTTCTCTTTTGAATAAAAATCGTTCGCTGATAAACATACTGTGTGAATTCTTAATCAAACACTGAATTATCATTTTCCCAAAATAGTAAGATAAAAAGTCGAATAGTTTATCATGTATTGTTCTGTAAACGCCATCTTCCTTTTTCAAAAATGTATTTTCAAGTGAATCAAGTTCATCCAATAAGATTAATCTTGATGTACTTCTATTTAATCTACAAGCCTCACACGTGTTCTTTATGATCTGTTTTGTCTGTTTATCAATCTCTTCTGTTAACACTTCCTCCTGTAATCTGTTATTGAACATGACACACAATGCCAAAGCACAATATTTTCCGAAAATTTCTCTTTTTTTTAGCTGTTCAATTTCTGCTTCATACACTGAAAATGGATTCTGGAAAAATTCTGTAATTTTGAGTTCAGTGTTATCACGATAAAGTTTACAGAGAAGCGGAAAACACTCATATAAATCAATATATTGGATCATCGTTGAAGCTTCTGTTTCAAGGTACATTTCTGCTATTGATGTCTTTTCAGCTTGTGACAAGCATAAATTTTCTGATAACAAGTTACAGACATTGGTTTTGAAAATAGACAGTGCTTCAAATTTGTTATCTTTGTATACTTGTGCCCTACAGGCCACAATGATTTTAATGAGTGACTTAAGAATTAGCCCTTCAATACGCTTCATAACTGGTTCCCAATTGTTTAGATCAGACTGGTTAATAGAATATGTTCCACAAAAGTTATCAATAACAAACAATGTTTTCTGATTTGGATTATAAAACTCAATAATGTTATGTGGATTGGTTACAAGAACTACATCATACCCTTCTTCGACCATTTTTAAAACTACATGTTGTAGGGTTGCTGTCTTGCCAACACCAGAACTAGCAGTTATGGTTACACAACTATTTTCTTGGATACATTTTAGCACATGTTTTGCTGCTTTAGTCTCGACAAAGTATTCATCATTTTTCTGCCACTGTTCCAATATTTGAATGATTTGTACTAAAATATAAATAAATCAATATAATTGGTTGTTACTAAAATGAAAACATACAAAATATTTCCAAGTTAGTATTTAGATTATTTCTCACATTCTCTCAAACAAATCATGTTTTAATTTATATTGAACAAACCAAAAGGAGACATGATAAATCAAAAACAGGGGATAACATGCACTGGAGATACATTTAAATCAATGAGAGGAATGAACTGTTTGTTTCTTAAAAAAGATGCGTTAAAAGGTTCACAACCCTCTATCGGCCAAACTTTTAGGAATTTTGGTCCTCAATGCTCTTCAACTTCGTACTTTATTTTGCCTTTTTAACTTTTTTGGATTCGAGCGTCACTGATAATTCTTTTGTAGACGAAACGCGCGTCTGACGTATATAAAAAATTTAGTTCTGGTATCTAGATGAGTTTATTTCCAAGTAAAATGTAATTCAAAGTGATTCATGTGTGCATTACTCATCAAATAACCCCCTAAACTATATGCATACATTTTCACATTATATTTTTAAAGCCGATGTTGAATATATTTGACCTATCATCATTTCTAAATGACGAGTGATTGGTTTCAGAATTGAAATGCATCCTATCCAAATTTAATTGAAACTTTCTAAAGTTTAAATACAGAATTGAACTTACGGATGTTTTTATGGTATTTATTTTAATTTGTTCACCAACATATGTCATAAAATCATCTGAAGCAAGTATAATGTGACGAAATGAGTAAATCAAGCTAATCATTCATAATGAATTAAGGCATTAATTCAACAGTAGTTTACATAATTTGAAATTTCATTAATAAATTAGGATGAGAAATTAAAGGCTACAAAGAAGAACCAACACGATTCGTGAAAAATAAATAGCAAGACCGAATTATTGAAGGGAACCTGTGATGAAAGAAAAGGTAACACATGCTAAGAGAAGATATTATTAACTTATTCTGAAATAAACTATGTCCTCTGGACATGTTTTTTTTCAATTTTTTTTTTGAATCCATATATATAAACGCCAAATAAATATTGCAGTCGTTGAGTTTGCCGAAATAGTTTGATACTACTTCCGGTGTTAATCATCGGTCTAAGGTAGGTAGAAACGTTGTTGATATATTAATGTCTTAATCGGATTCCAACTTAGCTTGGGCAGCAACCAATTAATCAAATCCAAACACCAACTGCATTTCATGATTAGTTATTATTGCATATAAAATTATTATCGAATAACTTATGGTTCTCAGATTCTTATGTATTTTTTGGAGGATATACTGTCAGTATGTAATAAGGCAAAATAAAAAGAATCTAGAATTTACAATTAAACCTACTAAATAAGGCATCAGTTGTGAAACAGTGTTTAGGGGTCATAAATCTTTTGAGAGAAAACAACAAATCCGAGTTAAAACTAAAACTGAGAAAGACACATCAGCTGTAAGGAATAAACACACGAACAACAGGAACACTGAAGTGCAACACAAAAAAAAAAAAATGGTGTTAATGGAGTAAAATACTTTATCCTGTATCGTAGTAAAAAAATATAAATTGTCCGAAGTCTCACCTAAGTACATCCTTAGGTATATGATACTAGTTTTTATCACTACTTGCTAAAGTGTTTTGTCCAAGATCTTACCTCTAATATTCCAAGGTACTGTCGATTGGTCTAAATGTTTTGATCTTAGCTCTTGACATTCCTCAGCCATATCCAGACCACCAAGTCTCTTCAGAGCCTATAAAAAGTTGAATAATTACAGGAATAAATCATATATTCGAATCCAACAGTCTATAAACAAGAAGATGCCATTATAATCATTACAATTTAAAAAGAACTAAATATAAATTTGAACATTCAAACTGTATTATAATTTAATAACTGTGTCTTATTCTGAATAGTAGTAGATCGATCACTATAGTTAATACAGCATTTTGAAACCAAAACGGCTATTTAAATTTCAAGACCTTTAAAAAACTGAACATTGAGTTATGAAGTCAGGTTCAGTGTGCAAATTGATATTCATAATTATCTATATGTACTATGTTAAGTTCGTACTGTTCAGGCAATTTGTGTATTCGAGTAGTTGTTGACATAACTGATTTAAGGGCAACCCCTCCCTTGATATGACGAACAAAAATACAGAGAAAACTAGATAAGTGATTACTAGGAAAAATATGTTTTTTGTTTTTACCTACTAACTGTTTTATTAAAAGTTGAGTAAAAAACGTGAAAAGGTATTTTTACTCCACTGATATCTTCCCATGCAGTAACAAAGACTGTTGATTTGATCTTTCCGTCTCCAAAATGAGCTAGGCTATTTCTATAGTGTTTGATTCTTGCAAGGTCAGCCGTGGGAGTGGTATCTGTACTTAATGGTAGGTCGTCATATCCATATGTAGGCGGAGGTAATTTTGTTAAATTCCGGAGTAATGCAACCATTAATGTGACATCAAAAGTGTTAGAGTCGGGCACACCTGTAACACAAACATAGGTAAAGCTCATTTAATGAATCAATTAACGCAAATATAATTTTTTCAATTGATTAACATTAGAAGTTATGTAGGTAAATATTGCTTGAAAACGAACCCCTTTCATATAAAGAGAAAATAGAAGCGGAAGATATCAAATGGATATTTCAAATCATAAGTGAAAGACAATTTGACAACCCTATGGTAAAAAAACGACAAAGAGCTATACACCAGTCTACAAACAATTTTTAAAATTTAAAGACTGAGCATCATAAAGCACCAAGAACCGCGGTGATCTCATGTGCTCCGGAAGGGTAAGCAAATTATGTGCCAAATGTGGAACCCATCGTGTGTCTTGCTCGTGTAAGTTCAGATATGTTGATAAGTCTAATTCGGTTATGTTACATAGCATAGGGTTATGGTTATGGTAATTATAATAGATTCGTCATCATCTTGAGAACAGATATATTTTCAAAACTGTTGAAGCTTTTAAAATAAAATCATGGAAATCAGCATAAAATAGATCATTGTAAAAATTTTAATGAATATAGATGGAAAACTGTAGGAGGGCCGTTTCTATATATAATATGTTCCTTTTTGCCCCTGAATCATTCATCTGTATAAACATTTATCAGCCTGGTGCAACATCACATGTAATAAAACACTAGTAAACAGCAGAAACAATGACTTTATGCCGTTAAGTTGATGCTGATGTTGCTCTTTGATAAATCACTTTGATAAACCTATATAAGTCACAAGTTTCTGAAATGACCAAAGTTTGTCTAAATTTGTTTGAATTATGTCTGAATATTACGGAAAGTAATAATGTCCTCAAATAATCTCAACATTTTTATTTTATTTTAGGAGGTTCGCTACTTAGTTTCAAAATAACATGCTTTTCATAACACAAGTATATATTGATAGGAGATCATTAAAGGAACCAAAAAGAGAAATAAAATATAATGCATGTAGGTCAATGTGCTTTTTTCTAGATATCTGGAACCCCCATATATCACATGTATATGGCACTCTGCATGGTTCTTATAAAGAGCTGTACTCAAAACCATTGAAATTTAGGCGGGAAAATGTTCTCTCTTGATTTTACATAGCTTTATCATTGACAAGTTAAAGTGCTAAAAAACTATTAAAAAGTAGCAAGGATTTTATAAGACTGAAACAACTGGGGAAAAATGGGGGTCAATGAGCAAACTTTTTTAAGGCATTCCAATGGATAAAATCAGAGGATTCCGAAAATCTGACAAAAATTCCAAAACCTGACAAAAGAACATCCTCAATTATTCTGATATTTGTTATTTGTGTTTTCGAAGTCTGAAAACTCTCTAAGTATGTCTCAACACAAATCTTAGCACTTCGAGAATTTGACTTAACTTATTCTTAACAGTCTAAGGTAGCACTCCACAGTTAGGTGTGTAGTTTCGCATTTTTGCCCCTGTGGATTTTTCAAATATGAGAGCTAGTGTGCAATAAAATTCATTTTTTGATAGCTGAGTATTAAAATAGCCTTTGTATTGGGTTTATATGAACATCAAGGTTATGTAATGTATGTAATATAGGCTGTTTTCTGTATGATAGTCCGTATTAGCATGTCCGTACTATACATTGGTCCGGCTTTTTATCGCACGAACTTTGTTATTTGATTTTACGAAAAACTGAGGCGAAAGACATCCATTTTTTATTTGATCATGAGGAAGATTAAGGTACACAGTTGCTAAAAAGGTATCACTCAAAGGCATTGAAATTCTAGTTTGATCCACATTTTGGAGGTATATGTGACATGTTCACCCCCTTTTTTGCAATATTTTATGGAAAATAAATGCAGAATGTTGCCATGGATACACATAAAAGGAATTAATTTTCACCCTTTTAACTTTGAAAATCAAATCTATGGAAGATACTGATTACATACATATGCACATGTACAACACAAACAGTTAGGTGAATGTATTAGAAATCCAGGAATAGGAGATGATAAAACATTTTGTGGCTCATTTTTAATTTTATTTTCTAAATGTGGAGTGCTACCTATACAGTCTTATCACAGTCTGCTGTTCTCTGGAAATATTGTAAAAGTATAAAATATTCTAAATATATACATTCTTAACTGTATGAATGGATTCTGTAACAAGAAATGTATGATTTTATGTGCTGAGGACCTTTTTTATAAGATTTGAAGTCCAACTTGCGAAACTCCATGAGTATGATATTTACCTGATAAAAATTATTACAAATGGACTATGTCATTTTTTCTTAAATTCAAGGAATTATTAAAATGCCCATTTTGATTTATTTTAGAGAATAATATGGCTCTGGGATGTTTGGTATTGGGGATAAAACAGTAAGGGATTTGGGATGAAGTGGGATTCAGTTGGTTTCAGACTAATGAACCAAATTTGTCTAGGACCAATTTGTCCCATAAATGCGATAACAAGCAAAATTAAAAAGAAAAACATGACTGTACTTCTGTAATGTGAACAATAAACCTGAACTGAACAGATCAACGGTCTCTATCACTTGCGGTTTACAATTTACAATCACATTTCGAATACAAAATTTGCAAAATCCTTATGACAAGACTGCTCAGATCAAAATAGTTATAAATCAAAACAAATTCGAGGTTAAACAGCATTGAGGACCCAAAATTCCTAAAAGTTGTACCAAATACAAATAAGAAGATCCTTACTATTTCGAAAACTTCATACTTTTGAAGAAGGGAAATTACTAAAAATGACCATATAATTGATATGCATGTCAACACCGAAATGCTGACTACTGGTCTTGTGGTACCCTCGAGAAAAGACCTGATAAAAATTAATTGTTTAGCTAACAATAGAATGTCTTTTCACCTTTTAATTCATTTTTTCAAAATGTATTTTTTCTGATTTACAATTACCGACGTTTTGTTTTGGTTTTCCAGTTCCTCAAATTCATATTTGATATTGACTGAAATCTACATTTCATATAAGCTTTACGTTCACCACTAAGAATTGAACAAAACGACACGTCTCAACTCACTAGCTACTCGTTTTTGCAGTCTAAGCTACTTAAATTGTCCGATCTGTGATTTCAATGAGTGTTCCTTATTACCGAATGTGATATCTTGACTCTAGATTCACATGGCAATAATGCAGCATAAGAGGAGTTGCTTACTATTTAAACGTATGCGATTCCTCCGATTTAAGTTCGTAGCCTTGATTTGTGTCTCGTAGTCGATGTATGAGATTTGAGCTTGGAAAAATACTGTTGGCTGAATAACAATATTTTGTCACTGATTATAATGAACAACTACTTGGAGTAGGTGCAATATCTAAAAAAAAATTGATTAAGGTCATTTCCTTTTTTCTTCTTTTTCGAGATCACACATTTTTTATGAGGTCATACATGTTCAAGTGAGAGGCTTAGTTAGCGTTAAAAACAGGTTTAATCCACCATTTTCTACAAATGAACATGTCTGTACCAAGTCAGGAATATGACAGTTGTTCTCGATTCGTCTGATGTGTTTGATCGTTTGATTTTGCAATTTGGACTTTCCGTTCTAAATTTTCCTTGAAGTTCAGTATTTTTGTGATTTTAATTTTTATGTAAAAAAAGAGCCTCAAATGGCATCAACACCATGCATATTAGCAAAACTTGAAGACAACAACACACACATTTACTATAGTACAATACCACAATGACGGGATGTATGAGTACCGAACCACGTCTTATATGTATCAAAGAAACATGAACAGCAAATAGACAAAACACATGAGCGAAAAATCAAAGACAACAACACAAAGATGTTTTAAAATAGCACAATAAACTTCTCCACTCCATTCTCTTCCAAATTTATGCATGTATTCTTCCTTTATAACATTCCCTTTTTATAAGGCCTACACAATAATTTGTTTTTCATTTTTTATGTGTTCATTGTGTTTTCATTTTTCTTTAGTACATCAAAGGACAGTCTATGAAGACACTAGCATTGATTAAAAGAAAAAGATTACATTTATTCATGCTACCTGCAAGATTTGAAGTTATTTATAGTCAGTTCTAAAAGATTCAAAGGCATTTATTCCTATCAGAAATAAATAAATATCAGAAATATCAATACACAAGTAATAAGAGTTCCAAATGGTGAAGTTAAAATCATCCCTTCGTAAATTTTACGGACGCCATCAGGAGTTGGTTGACCGTTATGGGATAACCGTTTCACAAAGATATCGGATATGTCCCTTACGTCGTAACTACAATCCCCTTCCCTTTCATGAATGTGACCTACCGAATTAGGCTATTTACCGGATTTGTTATCACATAAGCAACACGACGGGTGCCACATGTGGAGCAGGATCTGCTTACCCTTCCGGAGCACCTGAGATCACCCCCAGTTTTTGATGGGGTTCGTGTTGTTTATTCTTTAGTTTTCTATGTTGTGTCATGTGAACTATTGTTTGTATGTTTGTCTTTTTCATTTTTAGCCATGGCGTTGTCAGTTTATTTTCGATTTATGAGTTTGAATGTCCCATTGATATCTTTCGTCCCTCTTTTATTACCACTGGGTCAATGTCTCTGCTGGTGGACATTTTGTCCCCGAGGACATCATCTGCCCAATAGCAAAACTACAATTGCATGAATTTACGAAGATCAAAAAGGAAACTGGCTCGGACGTCGCCCAGTATTAAAAGGTCCGAAACAGACGTCACCATGGACACAGCGTCGTCTGATACGGCAGGTGTCCCCTCATCACCAGACATGACAAATATCTCAAACATTTTTTTTTATCTTTTATTTGTTTTTCAATAGTCAGGATTTTACACACTCCATTACACTACCACCTGACAATGGTATCAAGGGGTAAATACAGAATATACAAGAAAACCAATTAGCAATATACAAAAAGAATCTCTGACTAATTAATTTTTAACAATAAAAATATTTTAGGTTACATATAAATTGTATTTGATTTCTCTCTCTCTCTCTCTCTCTCTCTCTCTCTCTCTCTCTCTCTCTCTCTCTCTCTCTCTCTCTCTCTCTCTCTCTCTCTCTCTCTCTCTCTCTCTCTCTCTCTCTGACTTACTCACATACAACACTAATACTTTCACTAATCTGTTTTCCTACAATATGTATCATGACTTACTTTTTAATACAATTGTTTTAAAGGAATAAATTTGCTCATAATTTATAAATTATTTCTTTTCTCTAAACTAAACATAGATAATATGAAAACAACACTTAGTTAAATATTACATGTAAAGGAGACCAAAATTTTTCACAAACTTGGACTTTATCATTTTTCATTGCAATAGGATTTTCAAGAAATTGGTATTTCTTTATTTTATTCTTTAACTCAATCATATTTGGTTTTGTATCATTTAATTTACATTTGTATATATAATTCTTTGTAATTATGATTTGCAGATTCAATAATAAACTTTCATGTTTGCAACCAAGAAACACATTCTCTTTGTTGAGATTAAAATTTACAAAAAAAAGTTTCACCATATTGGAAAAAGACTGCCACTACTGAAAAGATATTGGGCATTCAACATGTTCAAGAAACAGTTCAATGGTTTCTTCTCCAAGTTTACAAAAAGTACATAACTTGGTATCTTTTAATTTGATTTTGTACAAAAAGGTATTAGTTGCTATAATTCTATGCAAAAATTTATGAAAGGTTCTTAAATAAGCATCTCTACAAGACTTTTTTGTTATCATGAAATACTCTGATCATTCTGTAGTATCAATAACTAACAGCTTCGCCCATTTCAAAAATTTAATTGTTGGTAGTTGAATAACTTCATCTGATAAGTTTTTATATACAAATTTGGCTTTCACATTACACCTGATTTTTTTAAGAAAAAATCACCAGTGTTAGACTTATCTAAATCTTGATTTAGACAAAATTCTTTAAGGCATTTTTTCATCGCGTTAGGGATTTTTGATATCAAACCATAATATTTAATAAAATTGTTGGTTTGTACTTTTTCCTGAAATTGCTCAAATTTATAAAAAAAAAATCATATTTTCACGATTAATAAGGTCACTTACTGACTGCACACCCTCTTTTCCCATTGAATGTAATATGGGAAATCATCCAAAGAAGAAAAGTTCAAAATATCTAAGAATAAAATTTCACTGACAGAAATCTCAGTAATAGGTTTTGCAGCGGAAAAGCATAGTAAAACATCCTTCCAGAAAGAATTTTTACATCTTTTAGCAATCTCAATCAGCTTTTCTTTCTGAAGTTTTAAAACCCTGTCACCCCCATACTGCATAAGGTCTGCCTGTAACAACTGCTGCCAGCCACCGCTAGGGCTTGCCAGCAGTCTTTTTATCCAACTAATTTTCAAATAGATATTAAACGAATGAAGATGTACCATATTAAGTCCACCTTGTGAAATATTGCCAAAAAGTGTGTTTCGCTTAATTCTGTCTGGTTTTCCATTCCATATGAAATCATAAAATAATGAAATGAGCTCTGTTAACCTGGAGTGTGATAGGTTTGGCAATGCAGTCAATAAATGGACCAACTTTGAAAGAGCAAGTGATTTAATTAATTTAATTTTTCCTAATAATGTGAGTTTCCGATGTTGCCAGCTCTTCAGAATTGCAGAGACCTCTTTAATTTTCTTAGCAAAATTAATTTCTGTAATACAGCTTAAATCTAAAGAAAATTCAATCCCCAAAAGTTTAAATGAAGTTTTAAGTCGGGACATAAAATAAGATCATAATATTTTTTACGTCCAACCCATAGTGCTTTTGTCTTTGAAGCATTTATTTTCAAACCTGAAATTTTATAAAAAGATTCAAAACATGAAAGTGTTTCCCTCAACGATATTTCCCTTCCATCTAACATAAGGAATGTGTCATCTGCGTACATGCTTAAAAATGATTCATCATCATTGATAGTAATTCCCCTTATGTCAGGATTTCCTTTTAATTTCAAAGATAATAATTCAACCCCAATTATAAATAAATAGGGAGAAAGAGGATCTCCTTGTCTGCAACCTCTTTCTAAATGAAAAAACTTAGACATGTGTCCATTATTTATAACACAACTTGATGCCCCTGAGTATAAAGTTTCAAACCATCTACATAAAGAAGGCCCAAAATTAAAGCTTTTCAAAGTATTTTGAAAAAATAACCATTCCAAGGAATCAAATGCCTTTTCAAAATCAACAAGTAATAAAAGACCTGTCTTATTATTTTCCTCAAGATAGTGCATCAAATCATATAAAAGGCGTGTGTTCACACCCATAAATCTGTCTTTAATGAAACCTTTGTGTGTGTCATTTATGATAAATGGTAAAACGGGTTTAAGTCTATTAGCTATAACAGCAGAAGCTATTTTCATATCAGTATTCAAAAGACTAATAGGACGCCAGTTACTAATATACTGTCTGCCTTTTCCCTCTTTAGGAATGCAAGTTATTACATTTTGATACTGAAAATCAGAAAATTTACCCCCGCATATCCAAAGTGAAGAGATCGAAAGACAAAAGGGCCAATATCTTTCCAAAATGTTTTATAAAAATCTACAGAATAACCATCAGAACCAGGACTTTTACCATTTGTCATAAATATTAAAGATTCAGCACATTCTTTAAAAGTTAAATTTCTTTCACAAAGATCACTTTGTTCTTCTGTAAGCTTAATGTTATGATTAAAAAATGATGTATCATTGCAATCTATTTTTTTGCTTGAGTACAAATTTTTATAAAAATGTTGTTGTTCCATCCGAATTTTTGATTGCTCTGAAATATGCTGACCTTTATCATCAATAAGTTCTGTTATGGTTTTCTTAAAAAAAAATTCTTTTCTAATTAACAAAAATAATTTGTACACTTTTCACCATTCTCATGCCAGTTAGCTCGGGATCTAAGCAGCAAGTCTTCAACTTTCTTTTGTCTACAATTTTCTAGTTCAAGTGTTTTTTTCAAATAAAGATTTTTGAACCCCATCATTTGGAGAATGATTCATAATACTTTCAAAATATAAAATATCGTTTTCAAGTTTGAGAGTGACATTTTTTCCCTCTCTGGATTTATTAATGCTGTAATTTATTGACAAGGATCTAATCTTCATTTTTAATATTTCAAAAAATGTTTGATCATTACATGACAACTCTACAGAAAGAAGATTTTCCATATCACCTGACAGATGGTATTCCAAAATAGTATCCTTAATGCATGATTTAACCCTTTTTATATAATCTGCAACTCTAAGTAACTGAGAGTTAAATATCGCAAACATGACTCATTTAGATCATCGTCCTAGTGACAATAGCAATATTACACATATACAGCCATGTTCAGTTCTCCGTAAAGACATTTTTGATTTTGATTACAAAGTACAACATTGTCGCATTTCGAAATGTGAGACCAAAGGCTGCAAAAAATTTTAATTACAGATGCTGGATTCACTAGCAATTTGTCCAAGAAGTCATATTTTGCCAGAAGTTACGGTGATCTGAATTGTAAATCGATAAATGTCGTCTACGGATTAGAGTGCAACCTTTGCGGATTGGTATACGTCGGTGAAACGAAAGGAAGGCTAAACAAACGTATGTGCGGTCATGGACCAGACATTAACCTCAATGCTAACGACATTCTATACCAGCATGTCAATCAGCCCGATCATTCCATGGTTTTTATGACAGTTCGCATTATCGAAAAGATATACTATAGCTCTAACAATCCTAATCTTTCAACGCCTCTCCGTAGACAAAAAGAGGACTACTGGATTTAGACAATTGGGAACTGCGACACCTTATGGTTGCAATGACAATATTGATGGTAGAGGTATTCTATCTAGTCCTTCGTGTAATGGTGTAACTCGATGAATGTGATGACTATTTTCAACTCGACTCCTCGACGTAGACGCAGTCATGGTCATCGTCATTGTACATCACCTTCTCTGCATGATGTCTCTATTAATGACTTGCTGTCATGTATACAAAAACCTTTAGGTATTCATCACATTTGCACGAAACTTTATTCATTACAATGTACCCCTTTCTAAACTTCATTCTCTGTTCAATTTATGTTTGGAATCCACTGTTACAAACCCTAATTCAAACCAATACAAACTTGAAGCTATAATTTCGGATATTGCAAGTCACAGACTTTTCAAGCCAGTCCGCATTGGAAAAGATGAAAGAGAGAATAGATCTTTCCTTAATCTTTCTTTTGCCAACAAAGGTCTCGATGGCATCAACTTAGGCAATATCCTTCATCATAAATTAGTTCAATAAAAAAGAATGTATCCACAGTACATGGATGCCTCACTCGCATTAAAATTAGAATGATCTTATCAGAGGGAACATGTATACTAAGTTTCAAGTTGATTGGACTACTACTTCATCAAAAACTACCTTGACCAAAAACTTTAACCTGAAATTTGCACTATCATTTTCTATGTTCAGTGAACCATAAATTTGGGGTCAAAACTCTAATTTGGCATTACAATTAGAAAGATCATATCATAAAGCACATGTATACTAAGTTTCAAGTTGATTGGACTTCAACTTCATCAAAAACTACCTTTTTGCAAAAACTTTAACCTGAAACGGGACAGACGGACGAACGAACGGACGAACGGACAGACGGACGGACAGACGGACGGACGCACAGACCAGAAAACATAATGCCCCTCTACTATCGTAGGTGGGGCATAAAAATACCTCCTTATTTCAAAGACCAGTCTGTACCAATCATTTCTTATACCTTTACCAAACCTATTGCAACTAAAATTTTCAATTACAAACACGTTTTGCAGTATCTCGATAGTGACGACTTCAAGTCTAAACCTCCTGATTGCACTTGTGCTGGTTCCCAATTCATATATGCTGGCCACGTTATTACCGATGACCTCAACATTGTTAATAACACTTATCTACGACATTTGTTATCGAAAGGTCCGAAATATCGTGAGCCTTCATCCATCAATTAGAAATACAACTTTAAAATTTTGATGGATTCAGTCGCGGATTATGCCAGGCAACGGGCTAAGCGCGAGAAGGAAGACGTAGACACTCTTTCCGGATTGACTAAGGCAGTGAGGTCGTTGATACAAATCAGAATAAAGAAACTGAATGGATCTATCAATGCCCATGCTACGTCAATCTTTAAAGACCCAAATGTTGCAAACCACTTATCCTACCTCCATGACAAATATGTTGTTGTCCCCGCAGATAAAGCCCCAAACAACATCGTTTTTGTGTGTAAAACTCATTACATTAACTGCTTGATAAACGAATTAGGTATTGACAATTCACATGGAAACTCAACATATACCCTCACGACACTTACCAAAGAGGAAATCATGGATAATCATAGGTCTGCTCTATGTTTCTTTGGAATTTCAACCAAAGAGGAAGAACTGGATCTTCTATCCCTGTATTGAATACCTAAACTACATAACTGTCCTTACAAACAACGGTATATTGCTGGGTCTTCCAAGTGCTCCACGAAACATCTTTCTAAATTATTAACATCTATTTTATCAGCAATCAACGACGGGCTTCAAAGTTATTGTGAAAATTTAGAGTACATACAATTTAAATCTCTTTCATCTTGTAATAGTATTAAAACATTCGACTTTTTACTCTTTACACAAGTATTCCACATTCCAAACTAAAAGACTAATTGAAAGAGTTGGTATTGCCTTGCTTCATAAAAAAGAATGGCCAATGTAGATACAAGTATCTTGTCTTAGGGAGGGATAAATCCTACTTTGTAAAGGATCACTCTGATTCAAACGAAAAATTCTCTGAAACTGGTATTATCAAGATGCTTGATTTGTTGATTGACAACATATTTGTTACGTTCGGAGGACGTGTTTTTCAACAGACTGTCGGCATTCCAATGGGAACAAAGTGTGCCCCTCTACTTGCTGACTTGTTTCCTTTTTTATTATGAGGCTGACTTCATGCAGAAATTTCGTAGGATGAAAGATAAGAAGTTAGCGATATCCTTTAACTCAATTTTTCGCTATATAGATGATGTTCTTTCACTAAATAATTCAAAATTTGGTGACTATGTGGAACGTATCTATCCCATCGAACTAGAGATAAAGGATACTACAGATACAGTTAATTCGGCCTCATATCTTGATCTACATCTAGAAATTGACAATGAGGGTCGGTTGAAAACAAAACATTACGACAAAAGAGATGATTTCAGCTTTCCAATTGTAAACTTTCCATTTCCAAGTAGCAACATTCAAGCAGCACCTGCATACGGGGTATATATCTCCCGATTGATATTCCCGTGCTTGAATTTCCTATCATGATTTTCTTGATAGAGGGTTGCTGCTCATAAGGAAGCTATAAAATCAAGACTTCTAATTGTGGAAGTTGAAATCCTCCCTTCGTAAATTTTAAGAACGCCATCACGAGTTGGTTGACCGTTATAGAATAACCGTTTCACAAATAATATCGGATATGTTCCTTAGGGTGCAATCAACATTTTTTTTCTTTCTATGAAGCCATATTTTGAGGGACAATGCATAAGTGATCATTAGTGGTGGACTGATTAATAAAGAAACTTGTATAAACTAAATATCACTGGAATCAGGAGAATCTGTAGTTTATAATGAAATAAAAATAAAGTGTACTTTTAATATGTTAAAAAAAAATCCTTCCAAAGAACATGGGAAAAAATTACCTAATTTGACCATAAATAAAACTGAAATCAGGTCATGTTCACACCCATAAAGACATGATCCATGCACATTTTTCATAATCAAAACTGTATGGAATTCATAGATTTTTACCTGGCCTTTCAAAAAAATCTTGTTTCTGGGTACGGTTACCTGCTACGAAAAGAGCGACAGTAGCTACAAATAAGTTTACATTTTCACTGCCAAAAAAAAAAAAGATCGTTTACAGTGTTGTCTCCAGTCAAAACATGTATATTTAATATAATTTTAAAAATTATTTCAATCATTCCACCTGTTTTAATTAAAAGCTAATAAACTAATTTTTACAATCAAATACAAAAACATAATACTTTTTCAACAATTAAGTAAATAAACAGGGGTTTCCCTCCGTGGTTAATTTTTGTCTGGGAATAACCCCTAGTTTTTTTTTATACGAAACTGTGTATAGCACCCTTATGTCGTAACTACAATCCCCTACCCTTTCATGAATGTGACCTATCGAATTTGTTATCACATAAGCAACACGACGGGTGACACATTTGGAGCAGGATCTGCTTACACTTCCGGAGCACCTGAGATCACCCCCAGTTTTCGGTGGGGTTCGTGTTGTTTATTCTTTAGTCTTCTATATTGTGTCATGTGTCCTATTTTTGACTAGAACCCTGAGTCACCCGAATCAAAAATATATAATAAATGTTATACATACCAACACGAGGAAACAGTAATTTCCACTGAGGACCATTAATAATACGTTTTATTTTTAAGTCAAACAGCTTCCCACTTTCCTTTTTAATTGTAGCATCTAAGCAGACAGGAGAAAACTCTTTGTCAAATAAAACTCGTACAGCTCTTGAAGAAATTCCAGTCATTAATAAATGCATTCTTAAATAGTTCTCTTCTTCCTCTGAAACATGTTGTATTTTGGCAGTTGACATCTTTTTGATTTATTTCCCTGATCTAGAAGCTATTATGATTGTCTCTCTGATTTCCTCGTTGAGGCAGCAATAACAGATGTGAAGTATCCTTTGGTATAATCAAAGTCTAGCATATAATGATATTTACACGAGGAATGGTCATCAATATTTCCAAAAACCGATTATTTTACCTGTTGTCCAATTGTTCAAATGTTTACTTGTTCAGAGTAGTATCTTTCTCATTGTATTAAAATTTAAGTATTTCCTGAATCAATGAGTTAATACGTTTTGTCTGATAGTTCCAATGGAAATTATTTTTCATAATTGTTTCATCTGCTCTCTTGCTAATCCAGATAAATGATGTTCAGAACCGACTCCTTACTTATTGGTACTGCTTTTTATAAATTTATCACATACTGCTTTGTAATTCCACGATAAACTGTAAATTATGAAAATAATGTTAAAGAATGACACATGTATTTATAACAGCCTAAAGATTGTATTTTGAGACACAGAGCATTATAAAACGTTTTAATGAGACAAACAAATGCAACAGTACACATTTATAATTTTATAGATTGGTCAATTTCAAATTTTCGTTTAGACAATATTTGATCATATTTTACACTAAATATATAGACAATAGACAAAATATAGTTAACCTTTTAGTAAGGATTACTAAGAACATAATCATAATAGGTAAAAGTTAGCACTGATTTACACCATGAAATGAAACTAAGTCAAGGGACCATGGTTGTGGAACATTTATACTTGTAATGAGTCCTGTGGCTTCAACAATTTTCGTTTGTCACTCATTGTTATGGAAAATAATCAATAAATAAAATGAAATTCAAGCAGCAAATATTAAATACATGAAATTTTCGTTTAAATTAACTGTAAGATTTTAAAGATAAAATGATACAAAAGTAGCTGTCAAATGACGTTTAGAATGTTTCAAAATTGGATGTGCTTCCATCAGAAAGAATCTTGGTTGTATTTATCTATACCTAGCATAGGAAGATCCTACACTGATATGTGTGTATTCAAGAACAAATACAGCGAAGAGATAAAAATAAAGCTAACATGTCAGTAGCTTTGAGGGGGAAGGGGTCAACATTATGCTTTTTAAAATATAACATCCCAATTTCTTCAAAGCCTGGTTTTGAAGACACGTAATACAATAAAAACTCGTTAAAGATACCAGAATTATAACTTAGTACACCAGGAGCAACACTCAGCTTTATGATACTTACTAAAATTGACAGATGCTGTCCAGTTTAAGCCTAACCTAAATAATGGTTGCTTTCATAATGTTAATTTTCAGTTAATTATTTATGGACCAGTTAGAAACAAATAACACTTGAATATATATTAAGTAACCACTCATGGAATTTCGTAAATATTCAGAGATCATACAGATGATAAAAAAGGACCTAAAACGTGTCTTGACACATTATATTCAATGATAATTCAATACAAAAAAATTAATTCAACTTAAATAAAGTATCATGCAAGTTATTTGTCATTTTTTATTGTTTAGATAAGGATAATATAGATCAGCAGCATATAAGTAAGACTGCAATAAGTTTATTTTACAAATAGTCTCAAAGTATAAAGTATGTGAACAATAACAAAATTTTCTTTCATCTCTTATTTAACATTTATAAGGGGAATAATTCAGGTTTGGAATTTATGGGTGACAACTCTGTATCATGTATGTAATATCTGTAAGATCATCAAAACTTCATAATGATAGTGTCAAACAAATCTTACATTATTTTATGAAATGATTTGATACTGAAACTTATCTGAAATGTAACATTTCTATAATACATGTAACTTTGACAAAACAATGATGGCTTGTTACAAACAAACCGGGAAAAGTATTTTATTTCTTCATGATTAAAAACAAATTACATCTGCTCCATGTATGTCTATTTTTGAGATATGTTTCAGGGACCAGATATATTTTATATAAATTATAAATTTAAATTTTTAAGGCAAGGTGCATGAAACATTTAACATATTTTCGGATCATTTTATGTTATGTTTTACATAATTCATGTTATGGTTAACCTACTGGAGGAAAATTACGTAAATAATTAAGAAACAAATTGAAAAAAAGTAAAAATATTTTTACAAAATTTCCTTCTAGATACTAGCTTTTGATCATAAACAAGCTTCAGGAGTGTACTTCAACAGTTACAAACCAATGCTTTAACAGAGTTGTGAGGAAGAACAGCCCAAATCAACTCATTATTTTGTGTATTACTAAAACTGATCAGTCGAAATGTGTTCCACAAGGATCAGTAGTTCTTTACATTAAATTCTTTATAGAATCATATTCAAAACAGTGTAGCTGTGGCCATTGATTGACGACCTTAAATTATCCAATTGACTGGGGCAGATTGTGTGAACATTTGTCTGTAACGACCACTTCTCACTACTTACTTATTATAGAACTGTGGGGTCACTTAAGGTTCTTAACGCCTTAAATATTTAAATAATTCGAAAAATTAATGTGAAATAACTTTATGTTTTGATTTTTATTATTGATACAAATCAAAACATCGTGTTATTCCTGATTAGGTTTTCTAATTACTGTGTTGAGGTGTTGAGATCCTTTTGTGACCCCACAGTTTAAGTGTCTTTAACAAGTACACAGTGAGCAGCGGTCGTTACAGACAAACGTTCACATAATCTGCCAAAGTCAATGGGATAACTTAAGGTCGTCAATCAATGGCCACAGCTACACTGTTTTGAATATGATTCTAAATATGTCTTACTTTCAATTTGTTCTTTTTGACCCGTCCAGATTTGGTTATTTTACATCTAACAAAGTCTATCTGAATTATTTTCAGAGAATTAAATTATGATTGAGACCATGAAAAATTTTCAGTAAGGCGAGATTTATTTTGGTTCCGTGATAACGATTTCGCTGTAACTTTGAGATGAAGATCAGCAATTAATGCGCTGTTTCTTTTTTTGCCGTGCATGTGCTGACTGTGTGTTATAATATACACATGGAAAAAAGTATTGCAACACCAAATTGAAATTCAAATTAAATCTTTATTTTTTTGTGATATAATTTGTTGAAATAGAACTAGTTAAACATTATTTAAATAACACCTGTGTTTAATCAATAAATATCGACTTGATAAGTTCTTATCAGCATATGCAGATACTGTACTCGCAAACAATAAAACAGTTGTTTGTATCCTCATTGTTTTCAACACTTTAAATAACCAAGTTTATAAAGTTAAGTGATTGACACCTTGTAATTGGTCATCCACAACTCATAACTGCAGCAAGATGGCAAATAATTAGCATGAGAGAAGCAGGTATTGTTGGTCATCACCATTTCCTTATAAGTCGTTTAGAGAATAAATATTAGGCAACAAACGATGTTTAAGACCTTCCGATATCAAGAAGATCGACCCCCTATAATATCTGCTAGGAAAAATTAAGCATAATGAAGGTTGGTCAGAAAGAAACCCATTGCAAACAATACAATCCTAAAAAGAGAGTGATGACCATACAGGAGCATTTAATCAAGAACTGTTCGAGATCGGCTCGTCGCTACTGGTTATCGTGCGATAAGACCATTTCGGGTACCTTTGCCTATGAACAGACATTCAGTTGCCCGTATCCAATATAGTGCAGAGCTCGCAAAGTTGGAAATTAGCATCTTGGAGGAAGATCTATTGTTCCAATGCAATTCGGTTTATCTTCCTTGGCCCGATCGTAGCCCGAAATTTGAACCATATCGAGCATATATGGTACACTATTGGGCGTAAAGTGCACGAACAGACACCCCTGTTCAAACACGTCATGAAAAAAACAATACCCTTCGTCAGGAATATTGCTGCTACCTTAGCAACAAATTAATCGACTGATGGCAAGAATCAGAAGACGTTAAGATGCGGTTATCCGTTTGAATGGAGGCTGCGCACAAAGTACTAATTCTTTGGCGTATAACGATCAACTATGATGTGAACAATTATCTAACGAAAATTTTGAAATGTCTGACATTGTAAAGTTCGACTACAGTAAAAGTTGTAAAATGAATTTTTTTTGTACAAAAACACTTCGTTTTGTTATAAAAATTTTGGTTAGACAAAAATTTTTTTTCATACATTTTTTGTTCTTTTTAATGCCAATGTTATCATTATATTATCAACTACATTTCAATATTGAATTACAAATATTTTATCATATTCCATCCAAAATAAGAGTCTGATTTTTGAAGTTTTAAAAAATCAAGGTGTTGCAATACTTTTTCCATGTGTATAGATGGATACCCTATATTCTGTCTTCTCCTACAATGTTTATTTTGAAAAAGTTGGACTTTGTATGTCGTTTTGTTTTCAATATATTGATTCGGAAGCATTGATGATAGTGAAGGCGTATGTTGAACCTGGGATTTTTAGTAATAAAGTTGAAGTCATCCCATCCGCACTTGTCGAGTTGGTATATTGTTACAGAACACACGTGTTACAGCTGACCTCAGATTTATTTATTTAATGTCATAACCACAAACCTCCTTTGCGCAGTAGTAACATCATCTGGTAAGACTCAACACTGAATAACTGTGCTTGAACTATTTGATCTTAAATCACTTTGGATGTTAAAATTACAAAATAAATGTTCCAACTACGTGCTATAACTTATTAACCATCGGGAAAACTGCAGTTATTTCAAAGCTTAATTGGCCATATGTATGTCCGTGTAAACCATAAACAAACCTTTCACTGGCATTTCAACCACCAATTGACAAACATCAACATACACAGTCACCACCAACGAAACAAAATTTACACAGACAAAGACAGCATTATTTCAACAGCCGATGCAGTCAATCACCAACTAAAAATGGGAACGTCAAATGTTATTTCAACAAACACCAACAATCATAGTCACAACTAATTGAAAAAAACTTTAACAGCAAAACAAAAATATCCAGTACTATTGCAATAACCTGCACAGTCAATCACAACCAACCAACAAACCTACTAAAAGAGAACATATCAACTGCTAACTGAACAAACTAAACATATTGCCAAAATAAAACGCTTATTCAACAATCCTTGAACATACTTATACGTTCAGGTATTTCATATCCAAATTTTTTTTACGGAAATATCTTTTATAAAGCACAAAAATTTCAGTATTCACATCAGAAGCTAACAAAACCTTTAAATAGACTTATTAAGAAACGATATAGTTACGATACTGTTGTCAAGTCATTAAAGATTGCATGTTTTGGCGGTAATATTGATTCACTTATAGCAGTCTGCACGGTTAGCCACTAGTCTGATGCCCCAGACTAGCAAAATTTCATTCGGACTAGTAAGTTTTTGCAAAATTTTGTTTGGACCAATAAGAAAAATGTCAGGATATTGGTCTTCGGACTAGTAGTTGAAAAAGTTTTTGGTGCAGACTGTTATAGGGTTTTATATCGGAACTAAACCCATTTAAAAAAAGTTGGCATGACACGGGTTATGTTTTTCTCATATATGTTATGATGGTATGATACTAAACCCCTAACAGGAAGGATTGTGCCTGATATTCATATGACATGTATGATGAAGACATAATCTTTCAATCAGTTAAATTGAAATCTGGAGCAGGCTAGTAGTCTGTTGTTTTTTTATGTATTATTTTTATTATGTTTATTTTCTGTAGTTACATCCTCTGACATCAGACTCGGACTTCTCTTGAACTAAATTTTAATGTTCGTATTTTTATGCGTTTACTTTTCTACATTGGCTAGAGGTATAGGGGGAGGGTTGAGATCTCATAAACATGTTTAACCCCGCCGTATTTTTGCGCCTGTCCGAAGTCAGGAGCCTCTGGCCAATGTTAGTCTTGTATTATTTTTGATTTTAGTTTCTTGTGTACTTACTGTTGATTTGCAGACATGGTGGTTATGCTGGCTGATTAGCGGAAACAAATACACAAATTCAATTCCAAAAACCTTGAGGATCAAACTTATCAAATTTTTATTGAAATTGGTCTTTTGATTCAGAGTGGGAGATCTTTGTAAACGTTTTCAATAGACGACGACAACGAAGTTGATAGACGCCATGTTATGGCAATATCTTACGCAATATCAAAGGTGTCTTATTTGGTCAGGTTTTTTTTTATAGAACGTTGTTCTTTGAAGACTCCCTTTCTACATACTTTTAAGTTTAAGTTTTACATGGTGAATCTGACATTGTAAAGAAAAACATATAAACAATCATAAAACATACCTCCTCCTTTATCAAAGCAACTAGGCAACAAGATCCATGAGAAAACTACCATTTACATTTTCCTTTCAAAAATTGCGACCTACTCTGTAGCTTATTAGATCACGTTTACAACTGACCAAGATTAAAGATAAACATTTAGATTACAAGTCCAGAGTTTAAAACTGTGCCAGATAACCTATAATGAGATATATATGATGTGTATTTAACTTTTATAGAGGGATTTAACCCTATCATACTTTGATCAAATGATACTATCAAATTTTTATATATGTTAGTATCTGCATCTGGTTCAGACAACCCCTATAATAGGTAGTGTCACAGTAACCTTGAAGTTCCGACTGATTAGATAGATTTTAATAATTTGTTTCGTTGAGCATATGACAGACCCTGTAATATAACGTTGGTTGCATTATAGGCACACGTTTGTAATAAAATTGATATCATGTAAAGTGTAGGAAGATACAGTTTTCATTAATGTTTGTTTATCCTATTCGGAGTAATTAAATCTTATATTTTACGTTTAGCAGATTGTATGACATTATCCTCACTTCTCTGCAAATTTGTTATTTTTAGTTTGTTTCTTACAATTTCGACTAATCAACCTTATACGTAGATCTGGTCACATTTATTATCTTACTGTTTTAAATAGATATATGAAGATGTGGTAT